>NC_064628.1:411022140-411622140 GCF_023864275.1 Schistocerca cancellata
GGTGGACGTACCGCCGAATTGCTCAACACGTGGGGCGTGAGGTCTCCACAGTACATCAATGTTGTCGCCAGTGGTCGGCGGAAGGTGCACACGCCCGTCGACCTGGGACCGGACCGCAGCGACGCACGGATGCATGCCAAGACCGTAGGATCCTACGCAGTGCCGTAGGGGACCGCACCGCCACTTCCCAGCAAATTAGGGACACTGTTACTCCTGGGGTATCGGCGAGGACCATTCGCAACCGTCTCCATGAAGCTGGGCTACGGTCCTGCACACCGTTAGGCCGTCTTCCGCTCATGCCCCAACATCGTGCAGCCCGCCTCCAGTGGTGTCGCGACAGGCGTGAATAGAGGGACGAATGGAGACGTGTCGTCTTCAGCGATGAGAGTCGCTTCTGCCTTGGTGCCAATGATGGTCGTATGCGTGTTTGGCGCCGTGCAGGTGAGCGCCACAATCAGGACTGCATACGACCGAGGCACACAGAGCCAACACCCGGCATCATGGTGTGGGGAGCGATCTCCTACACTGGCCGTACACCACTGGTGATCGTCGAGGGGACACTGAATAGTGCACGGTACATCCAAACCGTCATCGAACCCATCGTTCTACCATTCCTAGACCGGCAAGGGAACTTGCTGTTCCAACAGGACAATGCACGTTCGCATGTATCCCGTGCCACCCAACGTGCTCTAGAAGGTGTAAGTCAACTACCCTGGCCAGCAAGATCTCCGGATCTGTCCCCCATTGAGCATGTTTGGGACTGGATGAAGCGTCGTCTCACGCGGTCTGCACGTCCAGCACGAACGCTGGTCCAACTGAGGCGCCAGGTGGAAATGGCATGGCAAGCCGTTCCACAGGACTACATCCAGCCTCTCTACGATCGTCTCCATGGGAGAATAGCAGCCTGCATTGCTGTGAAAGGTGGATATACACTGTACTAGTGCCGACATTGTGCATGCTCTGTTGCCCGTGTCTATGTGCCTGTGGTTCTGGCAGTGTGATCATGTGATGTATCTGACCCCAGGAATGTGTCAATAAAGTTTCCCCTTCCTGGGACAATGAATTCACGGTGTTCTTATTTCAATTTCCAGGAGTGTATATATATACTGAAGGATTAGATTGTTCACTGCTTTATTCTCAATGTCAATACCATCACTGCTAGTGCCACCTTTGTTTTCGCCTTCAAGTATTGGCTTTATAATGGTTTTATATTTCTTGTTGCTCAGGATTTTCGTGATCTTGTGTACACCATTTATGTGCAGTATTTCACGGGACATGTCTCTATCATTAACTGAATAATTTATGGTTTTTTTTGGTAGGTCTAAGGAAAATAAGATTCATTAAGTCGGGTGTACTATCAAACCGTCTATCACCGATCTGTATTTTGTTTTCAGTTACAGTTATGGGGTGAGTACCCAACATGAACGGCCTTCTTCTGCTAACACCGAATTTTCTATCTATCTAGCCTGGAGTGCGACAAGTAATGAATTCATCAACGGCAACATCCTCGTTATCATGTGTTTTTGTTTTTGCTGAGAGCTGTCTGAGATATTCAGTAACCGGCTTAAAGGTCTCTCTTTGTGTTTGCTGCCGATCCATATGCCCTAACCTCAGCACCCATAATTTCTCACAAACTGCTTTACGCGCCAGAATCACTTTCTGCTTCGTCGACATCTCAGTGTAAACTAATCAGACATCTCCATGACGTGAGGCTTTATATATCCAGTCATTTTCTTCCTCCTCTTACTATGATCCTGATCACCCTTTTCAACAACAAGGATGTCTACATCTATTTTCCCCTAAATAGCATCGACCTTTTCAGTTAAGTCGGTTATTTTCTTACTGACTTGATTATCTAGCTCATTTAATGCATTCACTATTCTCAGAAGAGTCTGGTAATACATCTTTAGTTCCCTGCGCATACCTGCAACTTTATGCGCCATAGCTTGAATTTTCGCATCCAAGTAAAAGCGAATGTTCTGAGTACACCCAACCTCTCGGGTTGAGAGGCGGACATACGCACGAATTTGTCCATGGTGTAGCGTAGACTGATGTACTAACCTCTCCTTCTGTGCTATACATGCAAAAACTCTTTGAAAGTTTCGCCTGTACCGACCATCATTCGTGTTTTATCAGTAACGAGGAACCCATACTGTGAATGATTCCAGCAATCTGCACATATCCTTACAAAATCATTGAACGACATGTCCATTCCAGCATGTGCTTGGTAAATGTGCTTTAAATTCAGGTTGTGTTGTTTGAAGGCTATAATGAGGTTTGCATTGTCCCTAACAAGCTGTTTGGGGATTCTGGAATATTTTTGACTTAGATAAAATACATCATCACCTTTATGCAGATCCAAAGATAAATATTTTCGAATTTGATCTTGGTTTTCTACAGCAACATCGTCAAATGTGAAGACTGTTTGGTTTTTCCTTTTTCAGGCGGGGGGATATCACTGCTTTCACTTAATGTCATGTATGTAACACCATCTAGACCGTGCAATATTTCTTGCAATTGCTGATACTTGGGTTGAAACAGTGTTTTTGAGAATACACTAACATGTTCAAATCGGACTCCATATACATGCATTAGCAGAATCATGAGGACATTAGTCTTCCTGCAATTGGATGAGCCTACAATAATTGCTCGTATATTATCAGGAAGAAGAATTCCGTTCTTCATGTTCTTTTTCAACTCTTCACTTGAATCTTCACAGGACCAGTCACTGACAGCAAAGTCCTTGTGGCAAGGATGATCCACCCAGCCCACCATGATACTAAATGCGCCAGGTACAGACATGTAGTTGGCATATATATATATATATATATATGTGTGTGTGTGTGTGTGTGTGTATAAATATATATATATACACACACACACACACACACACACACACACATATATATATATATATATATATATATATATATATATATATATATATATACACACATATATATATAGTGGGCTATGTGTGCTACAGAACCCCATGTGGCCGCTACTGGTTCAGATGCGGTGGCAGCTGTTGCTGTAGGTCTCGACGAGATAGCGACTGAGGCTGATGCAGGTACAGACGTGTCTGCAGAGCTAGGCATGTAGGCATTCGAACCTGTTGAACAAAGACGAGGAAGCATAAGATAAGGGTCAATAAGTTTGAAAAATAATAACACTAAGCAGAGAGAGAATAATGTGACGGGTGATACTTACTTTTCCATTTAATCCTATTCTGCCTGCCTGTGCTGGAGTTCGACTGCTGCTGCTGGTGCTTCATGGTTCTTCTTCTTCTTCTCGTGCTGACTGACTGACTGAAAAAGATTGATGCCCCCGGAGCTGCTGAGCTTCACCTATATCTCCTACAATGATGTAATCAGATAGTCCAATCCTATTGGCTGAAGTTGAACATGTGACTCAATTATGGGTTCCTATTGGCTCCCGCCATTTATCCCTACCCCAGTACATCAGCTGCTGATGTAACAACAGAGCCCTCTGATACTGGCAATATGAACTAGACCCACAACATATGGTGGATACACTGGGTGCTCCCATCTTTAATAACGGTACTTGCATCATGATAGTATGTCAGGTGAGTTGCCTCTGGTGGCGACGATATGAACTAAGCCAGTTGGTGTCCAGGCCCAGTGGCGAACACATCTCCTTCAAATTGGTTTAATAATAAAGAGATGTCCTTTTTTCGTGCCATTTCCTTTGCTTAGTAGAGATAACTGGGGTGTGGTGCATTATTATGTTTGAATTTGAACTTCGTGCCATTTTTGTGGAGGGTTAGGTTAGTGGGGGTAGCCCAATTGACCTTCTTCCCAGCAAAATTCAAACATCCCGCCAAATTCCGCCTTCTTCATTGATGTCATGGCAGCCACCCTGGATGGCGTCATCGCCGCCATCTTGGGTGACGTCACCGCCGCCATCTTGGATAATGGTACTTTGGGGTGAGACGAGGCCACTTTGTTCTAATACTTATGTTTGAGTGATACACGTGAATGCATCCTGAGAGATACAGATCGCTGACTGACTGCAACATCTGTATGTAGTTTGGAGATGTGTCACAATGCAGTAGCAAAATCTTTGTCCTTCCACCGTGCTATGTATGATGTGTAGTCTTTCTAATTTTCGCAACAAGAAACACCGCTATAACTGTGCATACTATCTCTTCTACTAGCTCGTGTTGCAGGGGAAAGCTTCATTTGGCGCTGGCCTTACAAACTGTACATGGTTGGTGGAGCTATGACACACAAACTGTACGTGGTTGGTGGAGCTATGACACCATGCTCCCATTTCCACTGACTGGTCGAAACACGCTCGTTTCGTATTAACTCAGCTCATCCCGTTTCCCCACAGGATGTAGAAGGTCTTAGATATAGTGCTCCCCGAATTCCGTACGGGTCAGACTTAAATTCGGATGATCACATATACCAAGCTGCAGGGTGGGCGGGGCAGAGACTTAGGAGCAGTTACAAGGTGCAGAGGGACTGTCAAAAAACAGCACTAGAGTTATTGGTGTTTGGGATCCTTAGCAAATAGGTTCGAAAAAAGTGACTCGTTTCGAGGTGCGAGAGAGGCACAAATGTGATTCACCAGTGGCTGCAATCATTAAAAGACGTCTCTATAGGATCCAACGCAAATATATGGTTGAATCGATAGACTTGATTCCAAATTACGGACAGCATTTCTGCCTGAAAGCGTAACCTATCAGCGACCGTATGTGCCTGTAAACTCAAAACCTCTTTTTATGCAGGGTAATGGTAACATAGGCGTTATGATCGTGTTTTTAATAGCGCGGTCCTTAAGCAAAATGTATGTTGTGGGTTGCAGAATCCCTTCATGGTCAGGTTCAGATGTCAATTCTCATTAGTGTTTCTCGAAAAGAGCACTGTGTTCCCTCAGTGGATTCCCAGTTGTTCTACTTATCAAGTGTAATCCGACTGCTGGTAAAAAAAAAAAAAAATTCTCGCCATACAAAGTGACTCTTTTTTTTTTCGTTGCGGCGATGTCTTTTTAACCAAATTTCAACCTAGCACCTACACAGGGTGAGACAGGCTCTCACAATCTGTTTCGTAAACGCTAGTATAATACAGCATCGCATTGGTGAAAGCGGACCTGTCATAGTGTACAAAAAGGCTACGTTCTCTTGAATTATAACTTCTTGTTGTCAAACGTAAAATGTATGTGTTTTTTTTCCGACATGTGTGCCAATGGCATGAAAGATTGTCTGAAATGTTTTTAATACACACGTCCATGACAGTTTATTTACAGACACTGAACGCGAGAGATGCTCTCAGGTCGTGTAATTTGTTCAACAAGCTGAAAGAAATTACTTAATCTAGTCGAATGTAAAACTACACCGAGTTTGCTCATAAAATTAGAAGAAAATTGACTTAGCCTATTTTCGTGGGAGGAGGACATTTATTATGGTCGCAAATGAGTTTTCTTCTTTTTTAAATACATGCTTGATTATAGATGTATTGATGTCAAATGTAAGTGTTTTCCATCGCACAACGAGAGGCCTATTGGAGGCGTTGGGGGCCTGCCTAGTCGGTGTCAGGTCGCCAGCGCAGGTGTGCTCCCTAACCATTAGTGACGGCTGTCACTTTACTTTAGATGAACAAGTTGCACTTGAGGTGGCCGTCCTTTTACCTCCTGTTGTTTAGCTGACTATACACGCTAATGTGTTGGCGTAGGAGTGTCGCCTTAAGGCGGTGGCCAAATGTTGGAAAGCCGGGTGCTGCAGGGCATCTGGACCGTTCTCTGGATACGCGGTGTTATGACTAAATGTCCCTTTTGTGCTAAGGGGCCACGCCTCAAAGGCATACCGCATATTGCGAGGCCCTGGGAGCCTGCAGCTGTACGCGTGTCGGCAGAAAAATAAGGAAGGGTGGGCAGTGGGGGCTTGAGAAGCTCTACGGAGCATCTGGCCATTTGAAGAATAATGTGTCCCCCTGTAGGTGGATGGAGGGAGAGAGGAAGCGGCCCCCGATTTTCGACTGTTTGTGGACGCCTATCGAGGAAAACGCTCGTTCAACCACCACCCCCTCTGCAGTCTTTTAGGATGACCCGTTCATTATGTGTGCTGTTTTTTTTTTCATTACAACTTTGAAGTGTAATAAAACTGTGCCACATTTTTTTCCATCAGTTGTGGTAGCGTGTGTTGGCTTCGATTACATGGGCTGCAGAATGGCTTTTGAGCTGATGTCTGCAGCGAACTCTGATGTCAAACACCATTAGATACTGTATGGTTACAGGTAATGCACTTTTTAAACCACTCTCTGTCCAACACCAGCGTCTCGTCAGTTGAAAGTACAGGGTTATTACAAATGATTGAAGCGATTTCACAGCTCTACAATAACTTTATTATTTGAGATATTTTCACAATGCTTTGCACACACATAAAGAAACTCAAAAAGTTTTTTTAGGCATTCACAAATGCTCGATATGTGCCCCTTTAGTGATTCGGCAGACATCAAGCCGATAATCAAGTTCCTCCCACACTCGGTGCAGCATGTCCCCATCAATGAGTTCGAAAGCATCATTGATGCGAGCTCGCAGTTCTGGCACGTTTCTTGGTAGAGGAGGTTTAAACACTGAATCTTTCACATAACCCCACAGAAAGAAAAAGCATGGGGTTAAGTCGGGAGAGCGTGCAGGCCATGACATGAATTGCTGATCATGATCTCCACCACGAACGATCCATCGGTTTTCCAATCTCCTGTTTAAGAAATGCCGAACATCATGATGGAAGTCGGTGGAGCACCATCTGTTGAAAGATGAAGTCGGCGCTGTCGGTCTCCAGTTGTGGCATGAGCCAATTTTCCAGCATGTCCAGATACACGTATCCTGTAACGTTTTTTTTGCAGAAGAAAAAGGGGCCGTAAACTTTAAACCGTGAGATTGCACAAAACACGTTAACTTTTGGTGAATTGCGAATTTGCTGCACGAATGAGTGAGGATTCTCTACCGCCCAGATTCGCACATTGTGTCTGTTCACTTCACCATTAAGAAAAAATGTTGCTTCATCACTGTAAACAAGTTTCGCACTGAACGCATCCTCTTCCATGAGCTGTTGCAACCGCGCCGAAAATTCAAAGCGTTTGACTTTGTCATCGGGTGTCAGGGCTTGTAGCAATTGTAAACGGTAAGGCTTCTGCTTTAGTCTTTTCCGTAAGATTTTCCAAACCGTCGGCTGTGGTACGTTTAGCTCCCTGCTTGCTTTATTCGTCGACTTCCACGGGCTACGCGTGAAACTTGCCCGCACGCGTTCAACCGTTTCTTCGCTCACTGCAGGCCGACCCCTTGATTTCGCCTTACAGAGGCATCCAGAAGCTTTAAACTGCGCCTACCATCGCCGAATGGAGTTAGCAGCTGGTGGATCTTTGTTGAACTTCGTCCTGAAGTGTCATTGCACTGTTATGACTGACTGATGTGAGTGCATTTCAAGCATGACATACGCTTTCTCGGCTCCTGTCGCCATATTGTCTCACTGTGCTCTCGAGCGCTCTGGCGGCAGAAACCTGAAGTGCACTATCAGCCGAACAAAACTTTATGAGTTTTTCTACGTATCTGTGGTGTGTCGTGACCATATGTCAATGAATGGAGCTACAGCGAATTTATGAAATCCCTTCAATCATTTGTAATAGCCCTGTATTTCTCAGACAATAGGATCTGCCTCCGTATTTATCCCTCTTACCAACTCTAGTTCTCCTCCACCTGTTCCTCTCCACATCAGGGCTCCTTTCTCCTTTTCCTCCCCACCCATCCCCGTCCCTTGACTCTAGTACACACCACTCCTCACGCTCTGTCTTTCCCACCGACTGTACTTCCCACTATCCACACCGACTCCTATCATCTCCATAGCTTTCCTAATAGTCCCCTATCTTTTCTCCCACACCCCTCTGCCTTGTGGAACATATTCTATCCTGTGACAATACTTCTCAACCAGGGCACATACTTCAGATTTTAAGTGAAAGTGCAGTGCTTCAGTTGTTTTATGAGAAGAATTTCAGCTTCCTGCCACAGGTTTTTAAAATGTATATATTTTCGTTATTTTAACTGTCTTTGATGTTTAATTTAAAAGAGAAAAATAACTGCAAATTTTATTCTAATTTTCACTACAATTTTTTTAATTCACTTGGGTGAAGAGCGGAAAATTGTAACGCTGACATCCCCCCCCCCCATTCATATGGAGCAATGGGGATGAAATAACAATAAAATCAAATCAAAGTTCCCCCTCACATTATCCTCAAACTACTCTCAAATCACGCCGAGCTTATGGAAGACAGTGCAGTGAGGCTTTAGAAATCTAGCACGACACTAATGCTTCTCCGACTGCTAGTGAATATTGTAATCCAGTACTAGTGGGACAGAGAGAAAATGCAGAGACTCAAGGACACCGAGTTATGTATGGGTAATACTGTATTCGTTGTAAATAATGACATGTAAGTTTTAATCGTTCTGTAGCAGTGTTTCCCAACCTTTGTGAGAGCATTATCCCTGAGCACAATACTAGCTATTACCCCAATCCCCATGGAAGTTATCATTGTCACAGACCTGGGACAGCGACTGTTGATATAAATAAAGAAAAAGAACCAGCACAGCTGTATCATCAAACAAATGTATGTCAGACTACTACAGGGTGGGGCAAATAAATGTGGCTTGGAGAACAGAGTTCCAGCGTATAAAGAAACACAGCAGAGGAAAGGAAATATGGCACTAACCTGACAATAGCAGATGTTGAAAGTGACCACCATTCATCTCTTGGCACTCTTGTGCCCTGTCAGCAAGCCACTGAAGGTGGATCGAAGTTGAACTGCTGGAATTGCTGCAGTCTCATCTTAAATGTTCTGCTACAGTTCTTGAAGACTACGAGGACTCCCAACACAAAGTAATCGCACACTGACAGATCAGGTGACTTTGGTGGACAGCTAGGGCCCTGACCAGACTGACCTCTGCTAACAAGTGTCAGGTGTGAAGACTGTGTCAATGTGCTCCAAGGTTCGCCTGGCTGTATGGGCATTTGCTCCATCCTATTGAAAGTAACTACACTATTGGGACTATCTGTGTTCTGGAACAAAGTATCATTATCCAAGATGGCGGCGATGACGTCATCCAAGGTGGCGGCGATGACATCATCCAAAATGGTGGATTTTGGCGGGCAGTTTGAATTTTGGCGGGAAGTTCAAATTCCAACATGATAATGCATCACACCACGCCAACAAAAATGGCGAGAAAAATATACTTGTCTTTATTATTTAACCAGTTTCAAGCATGTGTGTTCTCCACGAGCTCTAGAGCCCAACTGGCTTAGTTGATATCGTCGCCACCAGAAAGCGCCACCGTGACGTCATCCAAGATAGCGGATTTTGGCGGGAAGTTTGAATTTTGGCGAGAAGAAAGTCAATTGAGCTATCTCCACTAACCTAACCCCCAACCCCCTAGAAAATGGCGGCAAGTTCAAATTCCAACAGGATAATGCACCACACCATTATCATCTCTACTAAGCAAAGAAAATCGCAGGAAAATAGCTCACATGGCCTACATCCACTAACCTAACTCATCCGACCGCCATCTCTTCCTACGAACTGGCGTCATCTTTTAATTGGTGTGGTAAACAAAATTCTATTCCCATATGTCTACTAAGCTAACAAAATTGCGCCTAAGAAAAGACACTTAACTAACCTCAGTCGCCAGTCTGCCACCACCTCCTAAGGATGCATGGAAAAAGGACTTCGACATGACTATATTTAAACAATTCCAAGCACGTGTGTTCACCACAAGGTCAGGACTCCAACTGACTTAGTACACATCGTCACCACCAGAGGGCGCTCTCATCTGTGACATAATCCAAGATGGTGACACCTAGTGTATTTACCACGAGGTCTGGACTCCAACTGACTTACAGCGCCACCGTAGGGGGTGCCACTGTGACAACAGATCATGACGCAAGTACTGTTATTCAAGATGGCTGCACCCAGTGTATCCTCCGCATGGTGTAAGATTGTACACTTGGCCTACCTCCACTAACCTAACCCCCTCCCCAATAAAAATCGCGCAAAGTTCAAATTGCAACATGATAATGCGGCACACCTACGATAATCGCGGGAGAAACGGCCTTGTCTTTATTATTATTTAAACAATAACATCCAGGTGTGTCCACCATGAGGTCGGCACTCCAACTGGCTTAGTTCATATTCTCGTCAGTAGAGGGTGCCATCCTTACATCAGAACATTAAATTATTATTCAGACTAAATCCTGTATCACAAGAAATACGTCTTCTCGGCACGGGAACTAACGACAGAGTTACTCTAATAATTGTAAAAAAAAAAATGAAAAAAGTTTCCATCATTTGTCTTTCGCCTTCCGGTGTAGCAAAATATCTCTTTGCCAATGCTTACAGTGGCCGCGCTAGTGTATTGTCAATGGTAATAACTTTTATCGTAGCGTTTCAGGGCTCACTCTCCAGGCGTCTTGGGTGTGGGGCAGGCTGGACCTGGCATGCATCCCCGATACAGTTGGTCATCATTCCGCCTTGGACCTCTGTAGGGAACAGATCGCTGATACGTCATGGTCGAGTTTCTTAACATTAGTTCGAAAGTGGTTTTACATGCAACAAGTGTTTGTGCACTGCATTATTTTGGCTGTAGGCGTTATACATGTATTATTTTGACAACTTTACACATAGTGAACGTGTCTGTGCATCAGTATATTGCATTTTTTGTGAACATGTCTGTAGACTGTGCAATGCATTGTTTCGACACTTTACAACTAATGAGCGTGTTTGCAGAGCGTTTGACATGCATTATTTTGACAATTTACGAGTTATTTGCGTGTCTGTACAGCAGTGTAATGCATTATTTCGGTAATTTACAGGTAATCTGCAGGTCTGTAGGCTATGTCCTTGTGACGCATGTCAGGGTGAGTGTTTTGTACCATGTGAAATTCATCCCTAAATAAATTGTTCCAGCTTCCCACTGAAAATAAATAAAGTACACTCCCTCCTCGCCAGCAGCTGGATAGAGACTCACCATTTCCCACGAATGCCTAGGAGGAGGTGAAAGTTGGATGACTTAACATTAGTGGAAGTAGTAGCCCAATTGACCTATTTTCCCACAATTTTCATAGGTTAGTAGAGGTAGACCAAGTGAGCTTCTTTCCCACCATTTTTTCCCTCCAAAATTTTCTGCCATTTGACCTATTTTCCCATCAAAATTTGAACTTCCCACCATGAAGTCATTGAGATGGTGTCACATATATGGTCGCCACCTTGGATCCGCCACCTTGAATAAATTTGGCAACAATGCCACATGGGGTGACACTCTCTTTGTCCCACTACTCATGTGCATTTTTGCACTGTAAGCACTCACAAAATATGGAAGACATAAACATCTGAGCTGTCATGCTTGCTTCTTGTGTAGTGGCTAACCATCTTAATGACTGTTCTGTGAACTCGCTCAACACATCCATTTCCTTCAGGGTGTGCTGGTGTAGGTCTCAGTTGCGTTATTTGCATTAACTTACAAGTCTGTTTAAGCAATTCACTCATGAAATTTGATCTTTCGTCACTGATTATGCTTAATGTTGATCTAAGCTTTAGAATCCACTCTTTTACAAAACGTTAGCCACATTATCAGCACTCTGATTAGTTATTGGTATCATGAGAAAATATCTGAAGAAACCATCTAACATGGTCAATAATTATTTAATCCTACCTTTAATCTTAGGTAAAGGTCCAATGACATGAAGTCCAACTCTTTCGAGCCGTTCACTACTCTCTGGCAGTTCTTGTAATGGTGCCTCAGTTTCTCCCGAATTATTCCGTCTGTTACAGGAATCGCATTATGAAGCAGACTCAGAAACGTCAGCGTTGGCCGCCAATATACCTCAGCTATTTTAATGTTTGTTGTTTTCTTACTGCAGTGTCCAGATAATAAAGAATAATGTTATCCATCATGATTTGCTCTCTCATGATTTCCGGAATAACTAGACGGCTTCTTTTACTAGTGACCTTGTACAGCAATCAATCTATGAGGGGCGTTTGAAAAGTCCGCACAAAGTCCGAGAGATGGCACCACCGGCGCGTATCGAGGTCATGTTTAGTTACTAGCATCTTAGGAAAGAACGCATACCAAGTTTCTTTGTGTTTGGCATTCGTGTGAATCAAGGAAGTCGAGTGATTGTCAAAAAATGGACGAAAAAGAATTTCCTGTGGTGATTAAACATTTCTTTATGAAAGGCAAAACGCCTCAGGAGACTAAATAGGAGCTTGATAAACATTACAGTGACTCTGCACCTTCGATTAGAACACTTTATAAGTAGTTTCAAAATTTTCGGAGGGGCCCGATGGGTACAAGTGATGCTCAACGTTCTGGACGCCCTGTGGAGGTTATGACTTCAGAAATCATTGATAAAATCCATGATATGGTGATGGATGACAGAAAAGTTAAGGTGCGTGAGATTGCTAGTGCTGTGGGCATCTCAAATGAATGGGTACATAATATTTTGCTAAACATTTGGACATGAGAAAGCTATCCACAAGATGGTTTCCGCAATTTCTCACGCTTGACCAAAAATGGAATCGTGTGAAGTGTTGTAAGGATGGTTTGTATATGTTCAGGAAGATTCCGCAAGACTTTAAGTGTCGTTTTGTCACTGTGGATGACACATGGATACATTACTATACTCCTGAGGCCAAATAACAATCTAAGAAATGGGTTATTAAGGGAGAATCGTCCCCAAAAAAGGCGAAGACCGTTCCTTCGGTCGGAAAGATTATGGCGACTGTCTTTTGGTATTCGCAACGGATAATCTTCATCGACTATCTGGAAAAGGGTAAAACTATTACAGGTGCACATTATTCATCGTTATTGGATCGTCTGAAAACCGAGCTGCAAGGAAAACGATGACGATTGGACCGCAAAAAAGTCCCTTTCCATTATGACAATGCACCAGCACACACCTCAGTAGTTGTGGTTGCAAAATTAATGAAAATAGGATTCCAACTCGTTTCATCCCCCCTATTCTCCAGACTTGGCTCCCTCGGCCTATTTGTTCCCCAATTTGAAGAAATGCCTGGCGGGACAAAGATTTTATTCAAATGAGGAGGTGATTGCAGCAACTAACAGCTGTTTTAGAGACTTGGGCAATTCCTATTATTCAGAAGGGATCAACAAAGTAGAACAGCGTTGGACGAAGTGTATAAGTCTAAAAGGAGACTATGTCGAGAAATAAACAAGGTTTGCCCCAAACACGTACGTAGTTTTTATTTTTGCATGGACTTTTCTAATGCCCCTCGTATTTCGACAAAACTTTGATCATTTTTCCATATTTTTCATAGTGGATCCTCCTCCTAAGCTTCTTTTAACTCTTCCTTGCGACACGTACCTCACAAGCCGAAAATATGTGACATCTGACCAGCTAATCCAGTGTTTCTACCCACGCAGATTTCTTCCTGTCAATGACAACTGGTGGACATCATCGTGCATCTGCAGGATCTTTGGTTCTATAATTCCAGCTTCCAGTTGTTCTTTAACTATTTCTTCTACCAGCTCTCTCTGACTGAATGGTATTCTGTAAGGTCTCTGAGTGATTGGTGTTGCATTTCCATCATGTATACGATGCTGAAGCAGATGAGTTAAAGGTAAATTTTAACATTCTCGGAAAAGATCTACGTACTCCAGTATAACAGGCGCTAAAATCTTCTGCTCTTCAACTATCAAAGGTTCTATCTTCTGCCAAATCTTGCTCTTTATTTCATTATTATTTTTCGGTACTACTAGAAAAACCTGTCTTCATACCTGCGACATTTGAAACTTCATTTAAAATCTATATGACATCACTTTTACTTTTGCTCAGCACTTCAGCAACTTTCGTTCCTCATGGCAATACAACGTCTTCGTTGCTCACGTTGGTTATTGTTATTGGGACTCAACTACATCCTGTCTCACCATTGTAGCTACGCCAACGCTTCTGACAACAGAACAAAGCATTTTGTCCAGTAAGTCACATTTATCCGACCGCTCGGTCAATAACAAAGTTCCTTCTTCACGTAGGGGTGACTTTGTTTTTTTTTTTCAGTTCCCTGGGAAGTTTGCTGAAGCGTATCAATCTGTACATCGATTCGGAGGGTTTGAACTGAGGTATCGGTCGGTTTGATCAATCCCACAACGTCAGTGTTGCTGCTCCTTTGCGTACATTCTGAAGAATCATTCCCTACATCATAGTTCCTATGGTCTAGTCTGGTCCTCTCTGCGACAAATACCCCTGTCCCGTTAGTAGACAAGAAATCAAATCCAAGTACACCATTGTAGCACGTTTCATTATTTGTAACTACTTGCACCCTTGCCGTGTATTTCTCTTGGCCTAAACACTATTCTACATTAATCTCTTCGTCGTTACGTAAATTCCCGCCGTTTAGCCCGCACCTATAGCTGTGGCGGTCTTAACTTTCCCCTTTTGTCGATATAACACCACATTATTTAGGTCTGCGTTCCTGTGTCAATATGTAGCTATCTGTCGTCCATGGTATACAGCATCCATCACACAGCCATTGTCGATATGATTTTCGATTTTCGGTGGAGCTAACAGGAATCACTGTCTCGGGCAGAGGGTAGACGCTGTGGTGGCCCGTACTCGATTAACGATCTGCCAAGTTGTCTGTTGCTCACAATACCCATCCTTTTATTGCAGCATATTTTCGATATGTGGCCTTGTATCCCACAGTTATAACAAAGTCATTTTTTCTTACAGTCTTTACGTTTATGACCAGGCTTGTTACATCTGCAACATTCTGCATTTGTGTTCTTTTCGTATGTCATCCGGCCTTCTTAATGCTTCCGCTTCCTGAAAGGCCAATCTGACTGCTTTGCTTACTGTCTCGCCATACAACCCGCGAATGAATGTATCTACAGCTCTCTGATCGGCTTCGAACAGCTGAATGCGATTTTCATTCTCGTCTTTGAGCAGGTCGTAAGTTTGAGTGTTAATGCTTCGAACTCTGTAGGCAAACTGCTCAATAGATTCGTCCCGTCGCAACCGCAGACAATGGAGATGCTCTCTGTAGAATCTGATATCACTTTTGCGTTTGAATCTCTGAACAGCTGTCACTTTGAATTCATTGTAATCTTCTGATTTCACGTAAATGGGCTCCATGCAGACGAAATCTTGTGTGGCTCTCTGAATTCGTAATTTAGCAACTGCTAATTTATCTTAATCAGTTCACGAACCCAACAAGGCAGCTCCTTCGAGTTTATGGAAGTATACTTTTACATCTTCCTCGGGTTTCACGCTAAACACTGGCACTGATGGCAATAATGAGAAATTCTTTATCGAGCCAGCACTGCAAATGCTATCATCTTCCAAGTCATATGAAAGACTGCGCTCATTTCTCTGTGCTTTTAACCGTTGAATCTATTTCTGCAAATCGTTTACAACAGTATGGAGATCGACCATGTCACGTGAGTAAGATTCTGCCATACTGATTTATGCACGCCAGAAAAATCACTCTATTACAAGAAAAGTTTTAGGAATCCATCACTGCCTTTATATTGTAGCCGAACCTCAGTACACTATCCTGAATTCTAGCGTTGGATGACCCCATGTTGTCGGATGAAGTCCACGCTACAGCAGCTGATTCGCCGTGGTGATACGCCAAGAACTCGGACATTCTCGGAAGTTCACGCATCGCTGTACCTCGTCAGGACTGTAGGATTTCCATGATTGATCCCCACGCTGACACCACTTCTACACTCCTGGAAATTGAAATAAGAACACCGTGAATTCATTGTCCCAGGAAGGGGAAACTTTATTGACACATTCCTGGGGTCAGATACATCACATGATCACACTGCACAGCCACATAGACACAGGCAACAGAGCATGCACAATGTCGGCACTAGTACAGTGTATATCCACCTTTCGCAGCAATGCACGCTGCTATTCTCCCATGGAGACGATCGTAGAGATGCTGGATGTAGTCCTGTGGAACGGCTTGCTATGCCATTTTGACCTGGCGCCTTAGTTGGACCAGCGTTCGTGCTGGACGTGCAGACCGCGTGAGACGACGCTTCATCCAGTCCCAAACATGCTCAATGGGGGACAGATCCGGAGATCTTGCTGGCCAGGGTAGTTGACTTACACCTTCTAGAGCACGTTGGGTGGCACGGGATACATGCGGACGTGCATTGTCCTGTTGGAACAGCAAGTTCCCTTGCCGGTCTAGGAATGGTAGAACGATGGGTTCGATGACGGTTTGGATGTACCGTGCACTATTCAGTGTCCCTTCGATGATCGCCAGTGGTGTACGGCCAGTGTAGGAGATCGCTCCCCACACCATGATGCCGGGTGTTGGCTCTGTGTGCCTCGGTCGTATGCAGTCCTGATTGTGGCGCTCACCTGCACGACGCTAAACACGCATACGACCATCATTGGCACCAAGGCAGAAGCGACTCTCATCGCTGAAGACAACACGTCTCCATTCGTCCCTCCATTCACGCCTGTCGCGACACCACTGGAGGTGGGCTGCACAATGTTGGGGCGTGAGCGGAAGACGGCCTAACGGTGTGCGGGACCGTAGCCCAGCTTCATGGAGACGGTTGCGAATGGTCCTCGCCGATACCCCAGGAGTAACAGTGTCCCTAATTTGCTGGGAAGTGGCGGTGCGGTCCCCTACGGCACTGCGTAGGATCCTACGGTCTTGGCATGCATCCGTGCGTCGCTGCGGTCCGGTCCCAGGTCGACGGGCACGTGCACCTTCCGCCGACCACTGGCGACAACATTGATGTACTGTGGAGACCTCACGCCCCACGTGTTGAGCAATTCGGCGGTACGTCCACCCGGCCTCCCGCATGCCCACTATACGCCCTTGCTCAAAGTCCATCAACTGCACATACGGTTCACGTCCACGCTGTCGCGGCATGCTACCAGTGTTAAAGACTGCAATGGAGCTCCGTATGCAACGGCAAACTGGCTGACACTGACGGCGGCGGTGCACAAATGCTGCGCAGCTAGCGCCATTCGACGGCCAACACCGCGGTTCCTGGTGTGTCCGCTGTGCCGTGCGTGTGATCATTGCTTGTACAGCCCTCTCGCAGTGTCCGGAGCAAGTATGGTGGGTCTGACACACCGGTGTCAATGTGTTCTTTTTTCCATTTCCAGGAGTGTATAACGGCGATTCTGAGGTTTGTATCCTCGGCTGAGGGTCTTCCTTGATATTTGTCAGGATTATAGTGGCCATTGGGTCCATTAAGTACAGAAACATGCGAACTATGAGTTATTAGCTATAACCACTTTGTGTCTATGAATACATTTATAACAACGTGCTCGCTACACCAACCCGTCATGACTGGATCTGGCGTCCTACCATGAACAAATACGGATTTGTCAATACTGCATTGTAAGTCGAAAAGACATAATTCGATGTCGGCACCACGAGCGTTGGAAACTGTTCTGCTCGTGCAGGCGGCCAGCTACGCGAGTACTATGTTAGTGTGTGTGTGTGTGTGTGTGTGTGTGTGTGTGTGTGGCGCTCTGCGGCTGGCTATTCTGACACAGCAGTTCTTCAACATTCCAAGACAACGCCAGCTCGCACTCATACCCACACGTGGCGGCTGCATCAAAGACTGTGACCCTTAAGCCGCCGGCACACGGACCGTGCAACCGAACGTTGAGCGTGCAGAGTTTCTGAGGCCATAGCGTGGAATAGTACGTTTGGGAGTCTTTCTGAACGTGAAGAGCAATATCTAGTATGTCAGCTATTCTGAGCGTGTGTCTGAGCACTGACCAATGAGATGGTACAACGCCACCTACGTTACACGCATGCTGTCTCCCTTCAGTACAGAGTTGCGAGGCGCCGTATTGGCATTCATTTCAAGCCTATACGTATATATACCATTTCTGAGCATCAGCAAATTGAGAATCACTGGAAAACCTGTTGTTAACGGTGTGATTCGTTCCAATAAAATAATGAGAAACATCATATTCATGCCAAAATAATTATTGTAACTTGCGTATTATGGGAGTACGCTATTTGAAGGTAGTGACACACTGAAGATCCACCCAAAACGCATTGTTCTTGATACAATTTGTTATAATTAAATTTCAATTGGTAACATACCTATGATTAAGTGCTAACATGCTATGATTGTCAATAGCGTGTAGTTGGTTTAGCGAAGTAAGTAGCGTCAGTGATCCGTAAGAAGTAGTATATTTGGGCAATGGTTCGTGACTCAACACTTACAAATTTTTTCCCAACATTTGCGTTTTATTAGGTTCTGATACTTTATTAGTAGTTTAATATAAGCGTATACTATAATATTTGATGTTATGCGACTATAAGTTCTTTTTTTTTTAGGGGTGACCTTTTTCGATTGGCTTAATCTACAGACAGCTTGCACTACTTGTATAAAGATATTTTGCTCCTTTTTCTTTTATGCTTCATAATTCACATGTTGCAAAGATTCTGCTACTGGGTAGGAACAGTGATCAAGTCAGACTGACCTAGGGGTTTTACTAAAATGTGGTAATGATGAAATAATGTTTATCTTATGTGGAGAAGTATTGCAAATTTGTATTGCACTGTTTGTAATGGAACTTTTATAAGCCTGTGTCCTTATTGATGGGACATGGTACTTTCCTTTTCGTGGACGATTGAGGAAATGTGCATTTTAATAGAACTAACGTGGGAATTTTTCTCACGCCCGTTTCGTAAACAGTGTGATTTGCGAACTAGAAACATCCTGCAACTGCCACTGGAGTGCGTTGTGATTGCGTATACCACTTTGGGGCTCATGTACCGTATGCACAAGTCGCATCATTTCTCAGTGTTCAGCAGCACGTTGAACTCAGCACACTCAATGTTGACGTTCAACAGCACGGCCCGTGTACCGACGGCTTTTACTCTTTGAACATGGACTTGAAGGGCATTGTGCTGATGTCTGGTATTCTCTCAACACTACTGAAGTAGAGACAAATGCTGAATGTAATGGAAAAAGTTCATTAAATCCGGAAGAAGTGAATTGAGATCATTGCTGATTGAATTCTGCACAGTATTCTTGGATAATCATGGAGTTACCAGAGAATACGAGAGAAAGTTAAAAAGTAAGAGCACCAAGCCTTTTTTGGAAGTCTTTAAGCTACATCTATAGAGTTAAAAGAAGCTGCTGCAAGAGAAATCACAAAGATGATTAAGCAGAGGATTATTGAAAGGTCACAGAATACATTCAGTAACCCATCATAAGTTGTGAAAAAACCAGGAGGTGCTGTACATTTGGTTTTGGATGCCAGGGCTTTAAATCAAATTATTAAAACTAAGAGGACATACCTATGGAGGAAATTATGATTAACCTTAGTGCACAGTACATTAGTAGCCTGGATCTCATGACTGGCTATTGGCATATCCTCTTGCAATCAGATTAGAGAAAGTACACAGCTTTCTTTTTCGAAGGCAGAACTTACCAGTTCAGGGTGCTGCCTTTTGGACTGAATATTTTAGTGGCTGTTTTCATGAGGGCATTAGCTTTAGTATTAGGAAAACAGCTGTTACAGAAATTAATTCTTTATATAGACGATACATTAGTTATAAACAGGAATAAACACACTTTTGTATTAAAATAATTATTTACGAAACTAAAGGAGAAAGGAATTACAATTAAGCTATCAAAATTATTTTTTTAAGACAGGAAGTGAAATATCTGGGGCATCTTATAGATAGTAGAGGTGCCTGACCAGATCTTCACAGAGAGAAACTATTTCTCAATGTCCTAGTCAAAGAAATATAAAACAATTAAAGTAGTTTTAAGGATGGTAGTATCTTTTTATGCTTTCTACCAGGAACCCACTTGGCCAATCCTAGACTGTTAAACCTAGTTAATCATAAATCAGTGTGTCACTGGCGAGAGGAAAAAGAGCCTTTTTTTAATCACATGAAGAGAGACTTGATAAACGCTCCAATTCTGTTTCTTTCAACCTAATCTAGAACAGGTGTTCAAAATGTCAACAAATGGCTCAGATTATGGAATATGTTGAAAGGAATTAAGTAACAAAGAGTGGTTACACTTACCAATTGCCTTTGTCAGTCAAGTTTTAAAGAAGCATGAACGAAATTACCGTGCCATAGGAAAGGAAGCAACTGCTATAGTGTGGGAATTTCAAAGGTTGTGTTGTTTGTTAGCAACGAGAAAAATTATAGTATACACACATCATCAAGCATTAACTTTTCTGATGAACTGTTGTTTGTTGCATCAATGACTGATGTGATGAGTACTTTGACAAGCTATAAGGGAAGGAAAAGATGCTGATAGTAATAATGCCAGACAACAGTGATTAATGTATAACAATGTACTTTACTGGAAGGTTTCTAATTTAGCAAAGTCCTGCAGACTCTGTATACTCTATTCAGTAATCAAGAAACTATCAATCAACATATATGAAGTGTACGAATGTTTTGGACTGAGGATGTGTATCAAGCACATTATGAAATACTATTATATTAGAAATATAACACGAATAGCGAAATCAGTGCTTAGGAACTGCCAAACTTGTCAGAAGGTGAAAGATAGGAACACTCCTATTAGGTAAAAATTGCATCCGATTATTCCTAAGGATCTATTGGATTTAATTACTGTCGATATTTTTATCCCCTTCAACAGAGTGTAGGAGGTGTCACCTATGCTTTTGTTGTTTGATATGTTGATCGATACATGTTAGGTTGTGTAAATAAATATGATCTACTGCTCAAGGAGACATTCATTGTCTAGCTCATGACTATTTTGTAAACTGGAAAGTAAAGTGGCAGTTGTTGGATAACAGCAGCATATTTCTAAGAAATTATTTTAAAGAGTTGTTACAACAATAGGAAACAAAACATATATTAATATCCAAGTTTCACCACCAGAGAAATTCTGCTCAAGTTTGAAAGAATGTTAAGTGAGCTATTTCATTGAAGCACAGGTTTGGTTGCCCTAGAAATAGTAGGTGAAAAGGTAATAGGATGACCATTATTAGTGACACTAATTGGCCACCTGATGAAGGTGAAGACATAACTATACAGAGAAATGTAATGCAAGACTGTTTCATACAAAACACAGAACAGAGACTGGTAAATATAATTAGGATGCTAAGGAACCCATATTTCACATGGGAGACCTTGTCCTAATCAAGATCCACCCAAAATGTTCTTTAGGTGATAAAGAATCTATGGGCCTGTACACCTCTTGTTTCTCTTCCGTAGCTGCTATTGCAGCGATCCTCAACTGATCCTGTCTCTACAAATTTGTTCTAGGTTCTAGAGACATTACTTTGACTCACAGCAACATTCACTGTAACGTCCACCAGTCTCATTTGGTGCACCCTTGGAGTGACTACTGATAGAATGTTACTGCTTTCTGAATCATCTTGAAGTAACAGAACCCTTGTGGTGATACACAGCACAAGTGCTGCAATGTTTACAAATGATAAAAGATATGGGCTGTTTACACAACAATTTCATTACAAGCAAATCAATGTAGTGACATCATAATGTGGTTGTGGATCGCAATGTTCAATTTTAAAGTTTCGGCAATAGACAACATTTATTTTGATCACTGTAGTTACAGTTGTGTTTTGCTGCCACCTAGTTCGTTTATTACTGCAAAATGTGGTCTATTATGGGAACTATTTAGAACTTGGAGAAGGCATTTCTATGGGACATTTAAGCTTATGTGATGTATAACTGGTGTTCAAAAAGAAACGAGTGGGAGGCATAATTACAGAAACCAGTACCTGTGTGTCAGAAGTATTGACAATGGCTGTTAAAACACTTGTCCCACAGTGACACAAGTCAGTGAATGGCTGTCTCATAAAATTTCCAGGGCTGCAATGTTAACCAGTTCCGCACATACAGCTGGACGTCGTCATCCAAGGTGTGTCATTTACCCCTCAGAGCCTTGTTAAGGGGACCAAAAATTGTGTAATCACAGGGAGAGAGGTCCAGACTGTATGGATGGTGGCCGAGAACCTCCCATTTTAATTTCTGCAGGAGTGCCACGACTGTGTTGGCCATATGAGGCTTTGCATTGCCATGGAGCAGAATGACCCCATCAGTGAGACTGCCTCGTCGTTCTGATTTGATCGCTTGGCAAAGGGTGGTCAAGGTTCGCGAGTAATGCTGGGCATTAAAAAGGCTCTGAGGGGCAAACAATTCACCTCGGACGACGACATCCAGCTGTATGTGTGGAACTGGCTAACATCGCAGCCCCAGGAATTTTATGAGACAGTCATTCACCACCTTGTGTTACAGTGGGACAGGTGTATCAACAGCCAGGGTCAATACTTCTAACATACAGGTACTAGTGTCTGTGATTATGCCTCCAGCTCATTTCTTTTGAATGCTCCTTATACATGTCTCAGTTTTATTCTCATGACTACAAGTTCCTCACTGTGAGTGTAGTGAGTGGATTAAGTGAGGAAGATGATGTGCATACATTTATTCCACAAGCCGTAAGCTCCACCACACTGTGTCACGCATTAATACTAGTATCTGAAAACAATGTAATTAATGGTAACTTTTGTAATCAGTATTACAATCTTACAAAATAACAATAACGGTAATGATCTTTTAAAAATAATTTAGTCTCATGACCGAAAGACAACTGAACCCTTTGTTTCTAACCCTCGGGGTTTTGCATCACCTCAGTTCCGAGGGTTCTGGAACCTGTACAGAAAATTGGAATAGAGATCAACATAAAGATCATTTCCACCCTTTTTACTGCTCATGAAAACCACACATTGTATGTTGTACCACCATACAGCGAGACCTTCAAAAGTGGTGGTCCAGATTGCTGTACACACTATTACCTCTAATACACAGTAGCATGTCTCTTGCATTGATGCATGCCTGTATTTGTCGTGGTATACTATCCATAATTCATCAAGGCACTGTTGGTCCAGATTGTCCCACTCCTCAACAGTGCCCGGCATAGATCCCTCAGAGTGGTTGATGGGTCATGTCATCCATAAACAACCCTTTTCAATTTATCTCAGGCATGTGCGATAGGGTTCATGTCTGGAGAACATGCTGGCCACTCTAGTTGAGCGATGTCGTTATCCTGAAGGAAGTCATTCACAAGATGTGCATGATGGAGGTGTGAATTGTCATCCATGAAGACGAATGCATCGCCAATATGCTGCTGATATGGTTGCACTATTGGTCAGAGGATGCCATTCACATATCATAAAGCCATTACGGCGCCTTCCATGACTACCATTAGCGTACGTTGGCCCCACATAATGCCACCTCGAAACAGCAGGGAACCTCCACCTTACTGGACATTGTGTCTAAGGCATTCAGCCTGACCGGGTTGCCTCCAAACATGTCTCCAACAGTTGTCTGGCTGAAGGCATATGCGACACTCATCGGTGTAGAGAACGTGATGCCAATTCTGAGCGGCCCATTTGTACCACACTGTGTGGTGTCATGGGTGCAAAGATGGACCTCTCCATGGATGCTGGGAGTGAAGTTACGCATCCTGCAGCCTACTGCGCACAGTTTGAGTCATAACATGACGCCCTGTGGCTGCACAAAAAGCATAATTCAAAATGGTGGCGTTGCTGTCAGGGTTCTTCTGAGCCATAATCCATAGGTAGCGGTCATCCACTGCAGCAGTAGTCCTTGGGCAGCAAGAACGAGGCATGTCATTGACAGTCCCTGTCTCCCTGTATCTCCTCCATGTCCGAATAACATCGCTTTGGTTCACTCTGAGACACCTGTGCATTTCCATTGTTGAGAGCCCTTCCTGGCACAAAGTAACAACGCAGATACCATCGAACTGTGGTATTGACCGTCTAGGCATGGTTGAATTACAGACAGCATGAGCCGTGTACCTCCTTCCTCGTGAAATGACTGGAACTGATCGGCTGTCGGACCCCCTCTGTCTAACAGGCGCTGCTCATGAATGGTTGTTTACATCTCTGGGTGGGTTTAGTGACATCTCTGAACAGTCAAAGGGTCTGTGCCTGTGATTCAATATCTACAGTCAATGTCTATCTTCAGGAGTTCTGGGAACTGGAGTGATGCAGAATTTTTTTTTTTTTTTATGTGTGTATTTTACCCCACAGGTGGTAATTAGCTGCAGGTTGGAAACCACTGTTAGCAGCTACTTTCAGAATGGTTGAACACATGCAGGCTGGTGTTCTCTGTAACTGGCTGGGTGTGGCCACGACATGTCAATCTCCAGTGCGAAATGTCAGTGCAGTAAGGCATTTTATTGGCGCAAGACACCAAACCACTGTAGTCTCAAAAAAAGTATCTGAACACCTTCACTTGCCAACTCCACTACAAACAAATAAATGCAAAAATGAGTCTGCTGTCAGGAAACAGTTCCTCACAAGCAAATGGAATGCAACAAAAAACGAAATAGTTGCATAACAAGAAGTCCCCCATGTGAACCCAGCCTATGGTTATGGAGATAATACATCACTTTATCCAATATTTAGAAACTTACTGATTAAAAACATGTTCTTAGATGAAGTCTTACGAACTCTACACTGAAGCGGCAAAGAACCTGGTACAGGCATGCATATTCAAATACAGAGATACTTAAACAAGCAGAATACGGGGCTGCGGTCGGCAACACCTATATACAACAACAAGTGCCTGGCACAGTTCTTAGATCAGTTACTGCTGCTACAATGGCAGGTTCTCAACATTTAAATGAGTTTGTACATGGTATATTCGGCACATGAGCGATGGGATACAGCATTTCCAAGGTAGCGATGAAGTGCGGAGTTTCCCATATGGCCATTTCACGAATGTATCATGAATCCAGTAAAACATCAGATCTCTGACACTGCTGTGACCGGAAAAATATCCTGTAAGAACGGGACCAATGACAACTGAAGTGAATCACTCAACGCGACAAAAGTGCAACCCTTCCGCAAATTGCTGCAGATTTCAATGCTGGGCCATCAACAAGTTTAGCATGTGAACTATTCAACGAAACATCATCAATATGGACTTTTGCAGCTGAAGGTCCACCCATGTACCCTTGATGACCGCAAGACACAAAGCCTTATGCCTCGCCTGGGGCATCAACACTAACAATGGACTGTTGATAACTGGAAAATGCTGCCTGGTTGAACGAGTCTCACTTCAAATTGTATCGAGTGGATGGACATGTATGGGTATGGAGATAATCTCACGAATCCATGAACCCTACATGTCAGTAGGGGACTGTTGAAATTGGTGGAGCCTCTGGCATGGGGTGTGTGCAGTTGGAGTGATATGGGACCCCCTGATACGTCTAGATACAAATCTCACAGGTGACACGTACGTAATCATCCTGTCTGATCACCTGCATCCATTCATGTCCACTGTGAATTCTGACAGACTTGGGCAATTCCATCAGGACAACGCGACACCCCACATATCCAGATCTGCTACAGAGTGGCTTCAAGAACAGTCTTCTGAGTTAAAAAACTTCCACTGGCCACCAAACTCCCCAGACATAAACATTACTGAGCTTATCTGGGATGCCTTGCAATGTTCTGTTCTCTGCCTCCTCGTACTCTTATGAATTTATGGACAGCCCTGCAGGATTTATAGTGTCAGTTCCCTTTAGCACTACTTCAGACATTAGTCGTGTTGTGGCACTTCTGCATGCTCATGGGTGCGCTACACAATATTAGGCAGGTGTACCAGTTTCTTTGGCTCTGCAGTGTACATTACAGTACTTGAGCTATTTTCGTGAGCAATGGTGAAGTTGTTACATCAAAAGTCACTTCTGAATGAAAACAAAAATTACTGTACCTCGAAAATGACAGAGATGTTATTGTAAGCACGAATACATTTGCAAATGAAAGAAAGGTAAGTTTGGTTTTACTCATTAAGCAATGCTGAGAAAAACAGTTCATTACAGTAATTCAAATTCAAGGCGACATGGACAAGAAAGAAGAGATACAACATTTTGGCTATAAGAAAGACGACAGAAGAATTTTCCTCATATGCAAAAGTAATATCACTCCTGAAGAGCTTGGTAAGAAAACAAAAAAAACTACACACCTTTAATGATATATGTGTGTTCCAAAATTGTCTCAGGAATAAATTGTAATGGTTTTTATAATATGTGTCTAAAGTCTAACTATCCGATGTCAGTCACTATCTATACTGAATAATTACAGTATAAGTTGTTCCTTGAACATGATTCCAATCTAACACATGGGGTGTCAATTTAAAAAAGCTGTTTTTCGACATTGACAATGACCACACGCTCTGTGCGACTTATGCAGAATAGTCATCAAAGTGTAGGACAATGCGGACCAAGGATGGCTAGATGATCACTGATGGTATGCCGTGATGGCTTCATGCTTGCATCTGAAAAAGTGAATGTTCCATCATGTACTGGCATTGCTCAGGAGTTTTGTGAGAAACTGCCTGTGGGAAACAGACAATTTTGTCGTTACACAAAATATTCACTTTTTTGGTATCTGTACACATTGTACATGAATATATATACATGCCTCAGAGCCAATTTTTTTGTGCCATGAATTTCAAGGTAAAGGTGTGATGCAAAATATTTATTGCTGTGATTATTATTATCATTATTACAATAATTTCAGTGAAGTTGATTATGTGAATTCGAATTTTGACCTCACCAGACATGAGGGTATTCCTCTGAATATTGCTCTCTTGACGCTCAAGCCCATCCCCAGCAAGAACTTTTTTTTTTTCTTTCCCCACTAGTATCCATCTCATCCAAATAGTTGAAGAGCAGAGAAACAATACTCCAACCTACAGCTAAAAGCATTTTTTTATACAGAAAGGCTATCTGCTGGTCACTTATTCCAACAGATTGTCCTTCCTAGCATGTTCGTCCAAATATTTAAATTATTCCATTGCCATGAACTGTTGAAAAGCTCACCATTTCAAATGGTAAGGTGCAGTAGCTCCGCTCTTAACCCTTTCAGACCTGGTGGTCACAATCGTGTACATAAAATTTGTTCACTAATATTTCACTGACAAGAAATGTCAGGTGCATCCAAACCCACAGCTCACATTTGTGTATGTTTCTTTTAGCCACGCTCCAGCAGCTGTTGCTCTCTTGTGAGCAGTCTGTGAACCACATAGTAAAATATACTCTCTGGTGTTGTCTCTCTGTGGGAATCCATTACTCGTTGACTTTATTGCTATAATAGTCACATTGTGGGTTTTGTTTATGAATGTTTTGTATGGTTTCCTTCTTTTGGAAACATTAGACATTCTTTCAGTGGAATTTTCAGCAATTTCATTCAGTTCATATTTGTTTTATGTATCAGGTAAGATTAATGTACACATTTGTGTGCAACAGGTCCTTAATGGTGTAAAATATGAAACATAACCTAAAATGTGCCTCCGCTATATTTGCACGGCTATGGAACTTATATGTGGTAGTTTTTCCATTAATTTTTTTCCATTAATTTCATTTAGCTACAAAATAGCAGGTCAGCAACTGGAAGTGGTTAATACCATAAATTATCTGGGAGTACGCATTAGGAGTGATTTAAAATGGAATGATCATATAATGTTGATCGTCGGTAAAGCAGATGCCAGACTGAGATTCATTGGAAGAATCCTAAGGAAATGCAATCCGAAAACAAAGGAAGTAGGTTACAGTACGCTTGTTTGCCCACTGCTTGAATACTGCTCAGCAGTGTGGGATCCGTACCAAATAGGGTTGATAGAAGATATAGAGAAGATCCAACAGAGAGCAGCGCGCTTCGTTACAGGATCATTTAGTAATCACAAAAGCATTA
The DNA here is from genome assembly GCF_023864275.1 of Schistocerca cancellata. Classification (NCBI taxonomy): domain Eukaryota; kingdom Metazoa; phylum Arthropoda; class Insecta; order Orthoptera; family Acrididae; genus Schistocerca; species Schistocerca cancellata. Next base: position 411,049,910 of record NC_064628.1, read on the forward strand.
CGGAGATGATAGATAAACTCCAGTGGAAGACTCTGCAGGAGAGACGCTCAGTAGCTCGTACGGGCTTTTGTCAAAGTTTCGAGAACATACCTTCACCGAAGAGTCAAGCAGTATATTGCTCCCTCCTACGTATATCTCGCGAAGAGACCATGAGGGTAAAATCAGAGAGATTAGAGCCCACACAGAGGCATACCAACAATCCTTCTTTCCACAAACAATACGAGACTGGAATAGAAGGGAGAACCGATAGAGGTACTCAATGTACCCTCCGCCACACACCGTCAGGTGGCTTGTGGAGTATGGATGTAGATGTAGATGTAGAAGTAGATGAATTTCAGTACCAGCAGCAAGGAGGAGAATAAAGTACCCGTACATATGATTTTATTTTATATTGCTGGCTTTTGACTTACAAATATGGATAAGGAATATCTTTCTGTGGAGAAAGATTGGGACTTGATTATGGACATTATTGAAAATGATGACGTTTCTGACATTAGTTTGAGTGGAGATGAGGATGACAGTGTACCACTTATTGAAAGGCAAGCTCCACAAATAGTAAAACATGTTGGAGCAAACAAAGTGGGCTTGAATGATGTGTGTAGACACACCATATCTGAAGATGAAGATGATGAAGAGGTGGTGGACGCTGAAATGAACTTTTTATGCAATGAAAACAACCCAGAATTGAATAACCTGTGTGAAAACATAATGGTGACACCTAAAGAATCCATAAAATGGAAACAAAAGCTTCTAAGTACCATTGCAGAAACATACAAAGCTCCAAATTTTGAAGAATCTCTCTTGTGTTCTCCAGTGCAGTACTTCAAAAGATATATACTAGATGATTTGTTCACTAGCATGGCAGCACATACTCATATTTATGCATTACAATGAGGCAAATCCTCATTCAAGCAGACAACTCCTCAAGCACTAGAGATGCTATTTGGTTTGCATATATTGACTGGCACCTTGAAATTTCCCAGATTATGAATGTATTGGGATACAAGTCTGAAGGTAAATGTGTTTTGGGAAAACATGTCACGAGACAGATTTTTAGAATTATGAACAAATTTACACTTGGTGAACAATCTGGAAAAGCCACTTGAAAATAAATATAAATTTTACAAAGTCAGGCCAATTTACACAACCATTCGAAAATGCTGCAGTGAACTTCCTATAGAAGAGAATGTTTGTGTCAGTGTAAGAATTACTCCTTTCACTGGGAAGCTTTCTGCAAAGCAGTATGTCAAGGGGAAACCAGGTCCATGGGGACTCAAAGTCTTCATGTGAAAAGATTGGAATAATGCATGATTTCCTTTTGTATCAAGGTGCTACAACTGAACTAAATACCGCTCATACTGTAAAAAATTTGGATTAGGTTCTGCTGTTGGTTTAGAATTTTCTGTTCCACTCTCAAAAGGTAAAGGTCATAAATTATACGTTGACAACTTCCTTTCACATTATCATCTGTTTCAAGTTCTGAAATCTCAAGGCATCAATGCAGCAGGTGCTGTCTGTCAAAACAGATTTGGAAAGAACTTGCCTTTTTCAGATGATAAAACAATAATGAAACAAACCAGAGGTTACTGAGAAGAAATCACAAGTGCTGATGACATTACCATGTGTAAGTGGTTAGACTATAGGCCAGTTGTATTGCGTTCAAACTTTGTTGGTAAAGGCTCAGTGGATGTTGAGTGTTGGGACAAAAAACACCATAAATATGTGAAAGTAGAATGACCTGAAATATTGAGAAGATGTAATCATGCAATGGATGGTGTGGAACTATTTGATCAATTGATAAGCCACTACAAAGTTTTCATCAGATCTCAAAAATGGCCTTTCAGTATGATTTTTCATGCTGTTGACTTTGCCATCGCACAAAGTTGGTTGGTGTACAGACGAGATGCAGACAACCTGCCTATCCCAAAGAAGAAGCAAATGGATCTTCTTTCTTTTCGTATCAGGGTAGTAGATGGATTGATACTGTGCCAGAAGAAAGTGACTGAAAAGAAGAGGGGGCGTCTGATGAAGGACTGGCTTCAGACATGAGTCATACCAGGAAAAAGAGGAGAATTATGACTCTACAGAGATACAGTTTGATTCCATTGACCATTTGCCTTTGCATGATGTAGGAGTTCCAAGTCGCTGCAAATTGCCAAAATGTACAGGGCATTCTAGAATTCAGTGCAGAAAATGTAAAGCACATGTCTCCAAATGATCATTGTTGTTTAAATAAGAACTGTAATTTGGAATTATTTTTATTGTTTCTGCTGTTTTAAAGTAAATAAAGAGCGGCATACTTGATCCACAGTGTTAACCTCCATACTGTATGACATCAAGCTCGAGACCTGATGAACACAATTGTGTACATTAAATATCTAGAAAACTAGAGATCATATGAAATTTTTTCTTAGAAAAATGTTGTCAGGAGACTCACCTGAATGTAAAAATGATGTCAGATATTTTTTTAATAAGTAAATAAAGAATCAGGTTTCCATTGTGTCCCATCAGACCAATGTTTATTCTTAAACTGTTCTTTGAATTCACTGTAACATTGAAATTCATATCAATGCACTTTCCCCAGTGCAGATTATAATCTTCCAAAATGACTCAGGAAGATAACTTCAAAATTTTTGAGAAATATTATAGTATGCTTTTCCCCAACAGGCTGAAAAGTGGGGAATCAGTGTGAATCATTCACCTGTCTGTAGCTGCACCTGTATAACTAGTGAAAAATAGACACTTTTCATAGGGAAAAGTTATTATTCGAATCATATTTTCTATGTAAGTTCATTCCTTTACATCTTCTTCATTTGAGCAACTCAAGATTGAAGTATTGTATTTAAATTACTATACAAAATCACATAGTGAATAGTAGGGCATATTTAGCAAATAGGGAGCAATGTCTAGTGTCAAGTAATACTTGTGGCAAGTAGTAATTAAAAGTTTCATTTTATTGCAAACAAGTTAATTAACACATACTGCAGTTAAATGAGTGCTGAGTTCTTGTTTTACATGGAAATAACTAACTTTTTACATCATATCATACATCAGAAGTATCTCACAGTGAGAAATTGAAAGGCCAAATTAAATCATGTGGAATTTGAACTAAATACACTGAAGGAGGAAAAAAGACCAAAGGCACTGGATAAGGGTAACAAGTAATGGGTTAAAGAGGAACAACCTCAACTTCATTTGAGCTTACAGCATCTAATACATTTGACTTGTTGCCTAAAGTAAGAGAGGAAGACACTCATCCAGCTGTACGTTATGGCAGGTACAGCAGGCTTCTAGCAATCCCCTATGGTAGAAAGCTTGTCTGTTTGGAGGATTTAGAGAGCTCTGAAAAGATAGACATCCTGTGACTGTCTGAGCACCCATAACCATAGGGTTTGAGAAGCTAAATATAAAGGATTATACTCTAGCTTCTTACTCATGTAAAACTAATATGGGAAAAGGTGGAGTTGTTACATACATTGGGACAGAACACAAGTTCAAAACATTGAAACAAGTAGATTTTGTAGTGATCAGCACACAGAAATGAACCGAGCTGATACTGAAAAATAGTACACTTTTAATTGTAACTGTACACAGAGTAGTCAGAAACATCTGTTGAGATTTTACCATTAAGAAAAAAGTTCAATGTGTTGTGGCATTTCCTACTTAATTGGGACTGAATTTAGCCAGTCAGTTTTTGGAGCATGCAAATTCAAGGAGTTGCACATGATAAAATGCAGTAAAGTCTGTGAGTTACCAACTGGTCAGATAATCATTACCCAAGTTAAAATGTGCCTTTTTCTAATGCGATAAATTTAGGCTAGGTGAGGAAAAGCTACAGTTGTTTGGTTCAAGGAAACCAAATTATGAACATGACTGGTACGTTGTTTCTGGCAGGATGTTTGCATTTGTGTGCACAATGATCTGACTGGCTGACTTCAATGCTAACTAAATTGGGAAAAGCAAAACATATCAAATTTTTTATTAATAATTATTTCTCAGAACAGCCTACCCTGCAAAATGCTTATAAGCTTTTTAGACTGTTCCTCACCACACTGTGTAGACACCACTGGCAAAAGGCATATGGCTTCCTTATGCCGTCTGTCAGCCAAAAGCAAGCATTTAATTGATTTAATTGTCTGTGGGGATTTTCCAAGAACTCTAATACAAAACATGATCTGGAAGCTTTATCTGGATCTTGTAGTTTGATCTCGGTAATTAAATTCCTTGCATGGGTAGATAAAGTGAGCAGGAATCTCACTGATAATGTTTTCTTTCATGAAGCTCAAAGCAAGGAAAAAAACTGTGTACATTGTAAAATAGGCTTTCTCTGATTAATATTTACAATTAATTAGGATAAACAAAACAGTGCCTTACTTTACAGATACTCCTGAGTGGAAATCAGCTACAGGATAAACATTTTTGAGAACATTTCAAAAGAAATCACCTGGGATTGAATTTATAGGGAACCAATTCGGACATAAAATTTAAACTAGTCCATGATACATTCTTATCATTATTTTCTGCTTAAGGTAATTGAGACAGGACAGGATATCATCATCACTATTGATTTATATCTAAATACAAAGATGATGAGACTTACCAAACAAAAGCGCTGGCAGGTCGATAGACACACAAACAAACACAAACATACACACAAAATTCAAGCTTTCGCAACAAACAGTTGCTTCGTCAGGAAAGAGGGAAGGAGAGGGAAAGACGAAAGGATGTGGGTTTTAAGGGAGAGGGTAAGGAGTCATTCCAATCCCAGGAGCAGAAAGACTTACCTTGAGGGGGGGGGGGGGGGGGGGGGGGAAGGACAGGTATACACTCGCACACACACACATATCCATCCGCACATACACAGACACAAGCAGACATTTGTAAAGGCAAAGAGTTTGGGCAGAGATGTCAGTCGAGGCGGAAGTACAGAGGCAAAGATGTTGTTGAAAGACAGGTGATGTATGAGCGGTGGCAAATTGAAATTAGAAATTAGCGGAGATTGAGGCCTGGCGGATAGCGAGAAGAGAGGATATGCTGAAGGGCAAGTTCCCATCTCCGGAGTTCTGACAGGTTGGTGTTAGTGGGAAGTATCCAGATAACCCGGACAGTGTAACACTGTGCCAAGATGTGCTGGCCGTGCTCCAAGGCATGTTTAGCCACACGGTGATCCTCATTACCAACAAACACTGTCTGCCTGTGTCCATTCATGTGAATGGACAGTTTGTTGTTGGTCATTCCCACATAGAAGGCTTCACAGTGTAGGCAGGTCAGTTGGTAAATCGCGTGGGTGCTTTCACACGTGGCTCTGCCTTTGATCGTGTACACCTTCCGGGTTACAGGACTGGAGTAGGTGGTAGTGGGAGGGTGCATGGGACAGGTTTTACACTGGGGGCGGTTACAAGGGTAGGAGCCAGAGGGTAGGGAAGGTGGTTTGGGGATTCCATAGGGATGAACTAAGAGGTTACAAAGGTTAGGTGGACGGCGGAAAGACACTCTTGATGGAGTGGGGAGGATTTCATGAAGGATGGATGGATCTCATTTCAGGGCAGGATTTGAGGAAGTCATATCCCTATGCCCTGAAATGAGATCCATCATTCATGAAATCCTCCCCACTCCACCAAGAGTGTCTTTCCGCCATCCACCTAACCTTTGTAACCTCTTAGTTCATTCCTATGGAATCCCCAAACCACCTTCCCTACCCTCTGGCTCCTACCCCTGTAACCGCCCCCGGTGTAAAACCTGTCCCATGCACCCTCCCACCACCACCTACTCCACTCCTGTAACCCGGAAGGTGCACACGATCAAAGGCAGAGCCACGTGTGAAAGCACCCACGCGATTTACCAACTGACCTGCCTACACTGTGAAGCCTTCTATGTGGGAATGACCAGCAACAAACTGTCCATTCGCATGAATGGACACAGGCAGACAGTGTTTGTTGGTAATGAGGATCACCCTGTGGCTAAACATGCCTTGGAGCACGGCCAGCACATCTTGGCACAGTGTTACACTGTCCGGGTTATCTGGATACTTCCCACTAACACCAACATGTCAGAACTCCGGAGATGGGAACTTGCCCTTCAGCATATCCTCTCTTCTCGCTATCCGCCAGGCCTCAATCTCCGCTAATTTCTAATTTCAATATGCCGCCGCTCATACATCACCTGTCTTTCAACAACATCTTTGCCTCTGTACTTCCGCCTCGACTGACATCTCTGCCCAAACTCTTTGCCTTTACAAATGTCTGCTTGTGTCTGTGTATGTGCGGATGGATATGTGTGTGTGTGCGAGTGTATACCTGTCCTTTTTTCCCCCTAAGGTAAGTCTTTCCGCTCCCGGGATTGGAATGACTCCTTACCCTCTCCCTTAAAACCCACATCCTTTCGTCTTTCCCTCTCCTTTCCTCTTTCCTGACGAAGCAACTGTTTGTTGCGAAGGCTTGAATTTTGTGTGTATGTTTGTGTTTGTTTGTGTGTCTATCAACCTGCCAGCACTTTTGTTTGGTAAGTCTCATCATCTTGTGTTTTTAGATATATTTTTCCCATGTGGAATGTTTCCCTCTATTATATTCACTATTGATTTAAATGGATAAATTATCATTCATAGAGAGCAGATATATTTCCTTATTAAATGTAGCAGAAAATACAGGGATAAACAGTTCAAGAGAAAAATCAAAGCAGTATGTTGAAAAGCAACTCACACAAAATACTTTCTCTATACTGATTGACTGGCTCATTTCATTTAACAATGGAGACAAAACGGTTGTCCTAGCCCCCTGTTTCCTACACTGAAACTGAGTTTATTGTGCAGTATTTCTCTCTGTCATTATAGAAAGGCAACCAGACCCTTAAATATGTAATGCATCGCTAAATTAGAGCATTTTTGCAAAGAGACTGAAATATAACATTGTTAAACCACTCTGTAAGAAAGGTGAGAGGAGGAATGTCAACAGCTACTAACCGGTTTCACTATTGGCATCATTTTCCAAAATTTTTGAGAAGGTAAGGTATGCAAGAATAGTATCCTACCTGATGAACAACAATATCTTCAGAGGTTACAGTTTGGATTTCAGAAGAGTTGCTCCATAGAAATTGCCATTTACACATTCACTCATCAAATTTTACAAGAATTAAATAACAAAATAGCAATGGTTGGCATTTGACTGTTCAAATTACATTATTCTCCTAAGCAAACTGAGGTTTTCTGGAAATGATGGATGATGTCATATTTAACCAAATGAATGCAAAAAGTAGTACTTAATAATTGAACTGTTATAATCAGGGAGACTCTTCCGGCTGGGGAGAAGTCACTTCTGAAGTTTTACAAGACTCACTATTGTTTCTCATATATGCAAACAATTCTGCACAATATACAATAAACTGAATTGGTTCTGTTTGCTACAAAACTAGTACTGTAATCAATCCAAACATGCATACAACAACTCAAGGAATGGTACTCAATATTCTTAAAAGTATTAACAAGTAGTTTTCTGTGAATGGTCTCACTCTCAATTTCAAATAGACACACCATATTCTGTTCTGCATGTCTATGGGCACTACACCACTGGTACACAGAGAACTAACACATGGTGAGGAAATAATATAACTAGGATGGAGACTTAAAAATTTTAGGTGTCCATATTGCTGAGAATTTTAACCAAAGAAACACGTATTTAAGAATTTTTACAACATAATTCAACCACATTTGCACTCTGAATCATTGCAGTGAAGGAAGGGCATGTATCACATACATCAAATATAGAGCTCATAGCAAAGAAATACATGATCACAATTTGTTTGTAAACATCGGGCCACATACTGTGAGAAAGTGTTGCTAGACAGGTGCAGAGTCTACCTGCTGGAGTGCATTTGTAATCTCCATGGAGCAAGGAGGAACAAAGGAATTCTGGCACCATGGAAGACCTTCTGCATCATGGAAGATGAATATGATGTATATAAGCAAGTGTTGTTTTATACATGTTAATGAGATGTCTTTGAGACAGCAATGTTAGTTGGTTCTGAGAGTAGTAAATTTCCATGTAATGTGTAATGGTTTATTAAGGTTTGTGACAATATACAGAGTTAACTGCAAACAATCCACACTTTATTTAAATAGAAAAGCACTGTTTTATTTCATAGCCACTTCACTTATAGAAATCTGCACAGAAGAGAGAAGTTTGATGGCGAAGAAGAACAGGGTACAGCATTGCTGGACCCTGAGATAAATCACAGGAGTTGCAAGGTTGAATCTCTATACCAGTCTAAAAAAGGAGGGTTAAGACAGCAATCTTAGGTGTAGGTGTATGGAGTAATAGGTCTAGAACAGATGTTGCTCAAACAGTCAAAACATCTCCACACAAGCTAAACACAACAGTCACCAGGCATTGATAAAGAAACCATGTGGCAAACGTATGGTTATAAGTGGAAAGTGGCAAATAAAAAAAGGATTGAAAGAAAGAAATTCCATAATAAAGCAGCAAAGAGAAGACATGCAATAGGGATCAAAGCAACAACTCCAATATGCCTGGGCTAAGAGCATCTCTAAACTGACAAAACATGCAGCCATGGACAATATGACAAGACAGCAAGCAGCAAGCAATGTCCAGTCAGTACACAGTTGATACATCGCCAGAGTGCAGTCTACAGTACCGCAATGCCAGTATGCAGTCTAAACCATTGTGTCATCATCACACAATCATTGATGAGCAGACCTTCACCTACATGTGGTACAACCACGGAGAACTACACCAGTATTTCACTTCAAAATTGTTTTTGTGGGAGTAGTGTGGTGATTTGGTAATATTTGTGAGTTTGTTTATGGTGATGATAACAAGGAAAATGTCAACAGAGGTTAATATGGATATGTAATTACAAAAAATGGAAGACATACAGAGACAGTCAAATCAAAAGTTTTCACAAGTAATAGAACAATCTAATGAAAAATTTTTGTAGATCAATAATAGGTTCATACAAGTAATAGACAGTCATGGTAAATTCCAACAGAGTATTAATGATAAGTTTCCACAACTATGTCAAGACTTAGGAAATCACATGAAAGACACTCATGGAAAACCAAAACAAACGACAACAAAAATTAGAACCTCTGACTAAAGATACCATGAAGCATTTGAGGTGCATTGTAATAAAACTGGTTATGGTGAGGTAAATTTACTGACCAATCTTGGATCATATGAAATGACCGATTCCCAAGCTGAAGACTCAAAGCCCAGAAATCCACTACCATCTAGCTATACGAAAATGTATAAACACCAAGATATATACACACTTAATGCAATTACAGTCATAATTATTGACTTCTTAAAAAGGTAAGCCATGATAAACAATTATTTGTACTTTATTTTTGAAATGTCTGTTTCAAAGATGATTTTGCAGAAATAGATCGATACATGATAGTATTTTCTTTGTTACGTGTTGTTAGAGGTAAATCTTTATCTTTGGTCAGTTCATAGTATGAGTTTGAAATGCAATGATGGAGTACAGTACAAGTTACATGTGTTGCGTTAGCATGGTGGTTGATGATGACTTGTATTGTGAAGTGAAATAACTGAAAACATATCTATTGAACAACAGAAAGTCCACCAGTGTTCAAATTATTAGTATTATTATTATTTTAAAAAAATAATGAAGCTGAGCATCCTCTAGATCAGTATACAAAGTGTGAGAATGGACTATTAGCCCACAACTTACAACAAAGAAGAATAATAAAAGATCACTATTATGAAAACTGTTTATAAAAATGCAACCATTGCTATCTCTCCCTGCAGTGTGTCACTAACACACTGTGCCAAGTGTTGTGAAAATGTGACCAGCTGTTATTAACTTCAAAATTAATAAATCGACTTTGGGCTACAAGAGGGTGGTGATGGTGAGGATATGGTGGTATAATCTGGGATTTTCTTAAAGTAAAATGTGAATACTATGTTGGGTTATTTGTCTTATTGCAGATTAAAATTACATATACTGTGAAAATTTTACATGAACGATCAGCCAAATATGAACCAGCAGCAACAGAAGCAAAAGGAGTCTGCAATATAGGAGAAGAAAAAGATGAAAAATAAAAAGTGAGGTGAACAATTAACAATGTCGACACCCAACAACTAAGTTAAATACTGGAAATATTTTCTTCATTTTTTCCTTCCAGTGGTAAAGGGTTTCACTAAATGATCATTAACAAAGACAATCACTGAACAAGAGTCAGAAACAATGGGGAGTAATACATACATGGGAGACTTAAAGAACAGAAAAGCTTCACCGATGAAGCAGAAAAAAAAGCCAATAAGTCATATAAATTAATAAAACGAGACGATAATAATGACATTGTTAATAAAACGAGTAATGATAATAAGGATCAGTTATAAAAGATGAAGCAACCGTGGGTTGCGAAAGCTTGAAATTTGTGTGTGTGTTTGTGTTTGTTATTCACTCTATCAACGTACCAACGCTTTCGTTTGGTAAGTTACAGAATCTTTGTTTTTAGTAATGATAATACGGATCAGTTAATAAAAATGAATAATGATCATCAGGACAAAAATCAATGAGCAAGTTGAAAATAATAAACAAGAAAGTGACAAGCAGTTCACAGAATTTGGTCATTGAATAGGATCAACGAATCATTATTTGATTGTATAGGTAAATATACTGCTCAACTAAACAATATCAATCAAAAAATTGGTACATTAGATGTCAAGTAGAGTCTGTTGAACTTAAATGCAACAATGAAGTCAAAAATGTTAAAGATGAAATCACTGAAGAAAGGGAAAAAACAAAATTGCTTCTGAAAAACTGCATGAGGAAATAACTACTGTTGTCATAAATGTAAATAGTCAAATTTCAACTTGGGAAACTAATGTTGATAACAAACTGGCACTTGTTGAAAGCTATTTTGTTGAACAGGTGAAGACAGTAGATAATAAATTTGTTGTTGTTGTTGTGGTCTTCAGTCCTGAGACTGGTTTGATGCAGCTCTCCATGCTACTCAATCCTGTGCAAGCTTCTTCATCTCCCAGTACCTACTGCAACCTACATCCTTCTGAATCTGCTTAGTGTATTTATCTCTTGGCCTCCCTCTACGATTTTTACCCTCCACGCTGCCCTCCAATACTAAATTGGTGATCCCTTGATGCCTCAGAACATGTCCTACCAACTCATCCCTTCTTCTAGTCAAGTTGTGCCACAAATTTCTCTTCTCCCCAATCCTATTCAACATCTCCTCATTAGTTAATGTGATCTACCCATCTAAACTTCAGCATTCTTCTGTAGCACCACATTTCAAAAGCTTCTATTCTCTTCTTGTCCAAACTATTTATCGTCCATGTTTCACTTCCATACATGGCTACACTCCATACAAATACTTTCAGAAATCAGTTCCTGACACTTAAATCTATACCCGGTGTTAACAAATTTCTCTTCTAACGCTTTCCTTGCCATTGCCAGTCTACATTTTATATCCTCTCTACTCCGACCTTCATCAGTTATTTAGCTCCCCAAATAGCAAAACTCCTTTACTACTTTAAGTGTCTCATTTCCTAATCTAATTCCAGCAGCATCACCCGATTTAATTTGACTACATTCCATTATCCTCATTTTGCTTTTGTTGATGTTCATCTTATATCCTCCATTTAAGACACTATCCATTCTGTTCAACTGCTCTTCCAAGTCCTTTGCTGTCTCTGACAGAATTACAATGTCATCGGCAAACCTCAAAGTTTTTATTTCTTGTCCATGGATTTTAACACCTAACCCAAATTTTTCTTTTGTTTCCTTCACTGCGCGCTCAATATACAGATTGAATAACATCACTCCCTTTATTTTACCCCTGACACCTTCAGAATTTGAAAGAGAGTATTCCAGTCAACATTGTCAAAAGCTTTCTCTAAGTCTACAAATGCTAGAAACGTAGGTTTGCCTTTCCTTAATCTAGCTTCTAAGATAAGTCGTAGGGTCAGTATTGCCTCATGTGTTCCAATATTTCTACGGAATCCAAACTGATCTTCCCCGAGGTCGGCTTCTACTAGTTTTTCCATTCATCTGTAAAGAATTCGCGTTAGTATTTTGCAGCCGTGACTTATTAAACTGATAGTTCGGTAATTTTCACATCTGTCAACACCTGCTTACTTTGGGATTGGAATTATTATATTCTTCTTGAAGTCTGAGGGTATTTTGCCTATCTCATATATCTTGTTCACCAGATGGTAGAGTTTTGTCACGACTGGCTCTCCCAAGGCTGTCAGTAGTTCTAATGGAATGTTGTCTACTCCCGGGGCCATGTTTCGACTCAGGTCTTTCAGTGCTCTGTCAAACTCTTCAAGCAGTATCATATCTCCCATTTCTTCTTCATCTACATCCTCTTCCATTTCCATAATATTGTCCTCAAGTACATCGCCCTTGTATAGACCCTCTAGATACCCCTTCCCCCATCTGAGCTCTTGATATTCATACAAGTGGTTCTCTTTTCTCCAAAGGTCTCTTTAATTTTCCTTTAGGCAGTATCTATCTTACACCTAGTGAGATAAGCCTCTACATCCTTACATTTGTCCTCTAGCCATCCCTGCTTAGCAGTTTTGCACTTCCTGTTGATCTCATTTTTGAGATGTCTGTATTCCTTTTTGCCAGCTTCATTTACTGCATTTTTATATTTTCTCCTTTCATCAATTAAATTCAATATTTCTTCTGTTACGCAAGGATTTCTACTAGCCCTCATATTTTTACCTACTTGATCCTCTGCTGCTTTCACCACTTCATACCTCAATACCCATTCTTCTTCTACTGTACTTCTTTCCCCCATTCCTTTCAATTGTTCCCTTATGCTCTCCTGAAACTCTGTACAACCTTTGGTTCTTTCAGTTTATCCAGGTCCCATCTCCTTAAAGTCCCACCTTTTTGCAGTTTCTTCAGTTTTAATCTACAGTTCATAACCAATAGATTGTGGTCAGAGTCCACATCTGCCCCTGGAAATGTCTTACAATTTAAAACCTGGTTCCTAAATCTCTGTCTTACCATTATATAATCTATCTGAAACCTGCCAGTATCTCCAGGCTTCTTCCATGTATTCAACCTTCTTTTATGATTCTTGAACCAAGTGTTAGCTACGATTAAGTTGTGCTCTGTGCAAAATTCTACCAGGTGGCTTCCTCTTTCATTTCTTCTCCCCAATCCATATTCACGTACTATGTTTCCTTCTCTCCCTTTTCCTACTACCGAATTCCAGTCACCCATGACTATTAAATTTTCATCTCCCTTCACTATCTGAATAATTTCTTTTATTTCATCATACATTTCTTCAATTTCTTCGTCATCTGCAGACCTAGTTGGCATATAGCCTTGTACTACTGTGGTAGGCGTGGGCTTCGTGTCTATCTTGGCCACAATAATGCGTTCACTATACTGTTTGTAGTAGCTTACCCACACTCCTATTTTTTTATTAATTATTAAACCTACTCCTGCATTACCCCTATTTGATTTTGTATTTATAGCCCTGTATTCGCCTGACCAAAAGTCTTGTTCCTCCTGCCACCAAACTTCACTAATTCCCACTATATCTAACTTTAACCTATCCATTTCCCTTTTGTCTATCTTGGCCACAATAATGCGTTCACTATACTGTTTGTAGTAGCTTACCCACACTCCTATTTTTTTATTCATTATTAAACCTACTCCTGCATTACCCCTATTTGATTTTGTATTTATAACCCTGTATTCGCCTGACCAAAAGTCTTGTTCCTCCTGCCACCAAACTTCACTAATTCCCACTATATCTAACTTTAACCGATCCATTTCCCTTTTGTCTATCTTGGCCACAATAATGCGTTCACTATATTGTTTGTAGTAGCTTACCCACACTACTATTTTTTTATTCATTATTAAACCTACTCCTGCATTACCCCTATTTGATTTTGTATTTATAACCCTGTATTCGCCTGACCAAAAGTCTTGTTCCTCCTGCCACCAAACTTCACTAATTCCCACTATATCTAACTTTAACCTATCCATTTCCCTTTTTCAATTTTATAAACTACCTGTCCGATTAAGGGATCTGACATTCCACACTCCGATCCATAGAACGCCAGTTTTCTTTCTCCTGATAACGACGTCCTCCTGAGTAGTCCCCGCCCGGAGATCCGAATGGGGGACTATTTTACCTCTGGAATATTTTACCCAAGAGGGCGCCATCATCATTTATCCATATAGTAAAGCTGCATGCCCTCGGGAAAAATTACGGCCGTAGTTTCCCCTTGCTTTCAGCCGTTAGCAGTACCAGCACAGCAAGGCTGTTTTGGTTAGTGTTACAAGGCCAGATCAGTCAATCATCCAGACTGTTGCCCCTGCAACTACTGAAAAGGCTGCTGCCCCTCTTCAGGAACCACAAGTTTGTCTGGCCTCTCAACAGATACCCCTCCATTGTGGTTGCACCTATGGTATGGCTATCTGTATCGCTGAGGCATGCAAGCCTCCCCACCGATGGCAAGGTCCATGGTTCATTTGTAGAAAATGTAAAAGCAGCCTAGAAAGTAGTGTTTCTGTCATGTGCAAAAAAGTTGAAGTGTCCAATGATGTATTAATAGAAATTTTATAAACAATGTTAGCATCATGTATTGCAACATTCCAGCGAAAAACTTTTCCGCTGAAGGTAGTTTACATCCTGTAAATTTTCTGCAGCATTGCAGAGATAATTTTGTGTCTAATATGACTGCGATTATGAAAGTCAAGTTTGTTAAGAAGTTTTTAGAAGGTGAAGCATTAAGTTGGGATAATCAGATTTTAAGAAAGGATTTTAGATAGATTTTGGTCGGAGACTGAACAAGCTAGAATAAAAAGTGAATTTCTCAATGGACCAAAGTACAGAGAAAAACATATTAGCATGAAACAGTTTTGCAAAAGTCAACTTAAAAAATTAGCTCATTTGAGCACACCTTTGATGCTTTAAAATGGAACTTACCAGCTGAGGTACAATGGGACATAGTCTATAAGCCAGATGACATATTTTGAAATATGTAGATAAATTAGACAGTATTTTGGGAAAAAACTGGGAAATACAACCACAACTGGCACACACATGTTGAAAGAGGTAATAATCAAAATTGGCACAGTAATAATCATAACAAGAGGGAACAAAGTAACCACAATGGTAACAATTATCATCAGAAGGAACATAATACAGCAAATGGTAACAATTTTCGTTTTGGAAAGCAACATGGCAGTAGCTGCAACAACAACAACAAATTATATAAATTCCACAAAAAAAGTGACAAAAACAAAATGTTTTGTACCATATGTAATGAACTATGTAGTTACAGTTTTCTGTAAATGTTTGTGCAAACACTTTAAAAATGGTAACTTATTATTTTTGCTTATACTGTGTTATTTCTCTACAGGTTGTAAATAAGTCATGATTTGTATTTTACAATGTTCTTTCATGATACGTAATTAGTGTTTTACAGAGCCCTTTGTCCATTTTTAGAGTAATTTTTTAGGTAATAATCATTTCAAAAGCTCAAATCCTGAGCAATCCTCAGTTCTTAATACAACTTTCTTTGTGGTATGTAATGCGTTAGTATTTGTGTCATTTCCATGTTATTTTGTCATGATACTTTTGTAAAAAGACTCTAGAATCTGAAAAATGACATTACAGCATTTCTTTTTGCTGTCAATAATTATTTGTCATCCAGTGAACCTTTGATATGTCTTGTGTACTAGTTTCAGGGAAGCGTATAGAGAGCACCTCACCATCTCTCACATAATAACTGCAATTTCTTGAGCTGTATACAATTTACTTGTATTTACTATGATAGATATATTTTCTTATGTTTAATATTATTTTTGTATATCTATTGAACTTTAATGTTGCCCCACTGAATCAATGCATTTTATGTAGATGTGAAAGAAGAATTTAATTAAGACTGTGACAAATAGTTAATGATCAGCACATTAGCAGTCGAATGCCCAGAGGGGTCAAAAGGACCCTTTTCTGTTTTTAAGTGCTAGCTATGTTTTGAAGAATAATTAAAGCAACATTTACTTTCATGACATTTATTTATTTGGCATGTACTTTTATTATATTAAAAAACAGGGCATTTCGCCTAATTGATTATCACATTTTTCCAGTTTTACCTTGCCCAGAGGGGTCATATTGATCCCTTTAGAAAAAAACTACAATTTTTTTTATTGTTATGCCATACTTTTATCTCATGCATTCTCAAGTCTCGGCTACTTTACTCGTCGTGCAATAATTTACTTTCGTTCATATTATTGCTGTATGAAATGACAACAATGGACTCGGGGTTCACCATTGTTCATCATTCCCTTGTAAGAAGTCTTTCAAAGGTGGCTGTGAGCTGAAGATGAATCGGAAAGAATATTTACAAGACGAAGAGATTCTTGCAGAGTTACAAAGAGTTATGGAGTCTGATTCAGATGGTGGAAAACTTTTCTCTGACAATTCAGAGGAATAGTTTTTACCACGGACATTGAGAGAAAGTTAATCACCTTATACTAATAATTCTGATTCTTCAGATACAGATAATGGAAGTTTACAGTCTAGTAAGTATATTGTTATTATTATTGCTGCTAATTTATAATCAACATATTCTTATCTACATATAATGTTACTGCACTTCATTTAGATTTTATGGTGGCTTTCTTACATTTATTCTATTATTCATGCTCTATAGAGCAAGTAGAATCATTTAACAGAAGAGGAGATAATCCTGATCCTAAGAGTGTAGAACAAGTGACTTCTTCTTCATCGTCTGATGAAAGACATAAAGAAGTTGCTCCTGATGGGACAGTCTGGGTAGAAGCAGTGCCTAATTTACAAGGTGGGTGTCTTCCTAATCACAATATTTTGAGAGAAATGTAAGTGATGAACTTGTATCATGTGCTTGGCACTTGTTCATAGACGATTATACACTACTGGCCATTAAAATTGCTACACCATGAAGATGATGTGCTACAGACACGAAATTTAACTGACAGGAAGAAGATGCTGTGATATGCAAATGATTAGCTTTTCAGAGCATTCACACAAAGTTGGCACCGCTGGCGACACCTACAACATGCTGACATGAGGAAAGTTTCCAACCGATTTCTCATACACAAACAGCAGTTGACCGGCGTTGCCTGGTGAAACATTGTTGTGATGCCTCGTGTAAGGAGGAGAAATGCATACCATCACGTTTCCGACTTTGATAAAGGTTGGATTGTAGCCTATCGCGATTGCGGTTTATTGTATCGCGACATTGCTGCTTGCGTTTGTCGAGATCCAATGACTGTTAGCAGAATATGGAATCGGTGGGTTCAGGAGGGTAATACGGAACGCCATGCTAGAGCCCAACGGCCTCGTATCACTAGCAGTAGAGATGACAGGCATCTTATCCGTATCGCTGTAATGGCTCGTGCAGCCACATCTTGATCCCTGAGTCAACAGATGGGGACGTTTGCCAAGACAACAACCATCTGCATGAACGGTTTGATGACGTTTGCAGCAGTATGGACTATCAGCTCGGAGACCATGGCTGCGGTTACCCTTGACGTTGCATCACAGACAGGAGCACCTCCAATGGTGTACTCAACGACGAACCTCAGTGCACGAATGGCAAAACGTCATTTTTTTGGATGAATCCAGGTTCTGTTTATAGCATCATGATGGTCGCTTCCGTATTTGGTGACATCACAGTGAACGCACATTGGAAGCGTGTATTCACCATCACCATATCACTCGGCGTGATGGTATGGGGTGCCACTGGTTACACGTCTCAGTCACCTCTTGTTCGCATACGGCACTTTGAACACTGGACATTACATTTCAGATGTGTTACGACCCACGGCTCTACCCTCCATTCGATCCCTGCAAAACCCTACATTTCAGCAGGATAATGCACGACTGCATGTTGCAGTTCCTGTACGGGCCTTTCTGGATACAGAAAATGTTCGACTGCTGCCCTGGCCAGCACATTCTCCAGCTCTCTCACCAACTGAAAATGTCTGGTAAATGGTGGCCGAGCAACTGTCTCCTCACAATATGCCAGTCACTACTCTTGATGAACTGTGGTATCGTGTTGAAGCTGCATGGGCAGCTGTACCTGTACACACCATCCAAGCTCTGTTTGACTCAATGCTCAGGTGTATCAAGGCCATTATTACGGCCAGAGGAGGTTGTTGTGGGTACTGATTTCTCAGGATCTATGCACCCAAATTGCGTGAAAATGTAATCACATGTCAGTTCTAGTATAATATATTTGTCCAATGAATACCCATTTATCACCTGCATTTCTTCTTGGTGTAGCAATTTTAATGGCCAGTAGTGTATAATGAAACATATCTTGAAATGTACTATAACATAGGCACACAGAGTACTAGGAAATGGCAGCTGGTCAATGACCACCAAAGAACTAGAAGCATTTATTGCAATTACTTATGCTCATGGTGTGAGTGGTTGCTGAAGTACAGACCTTCACAGCTTATGGTCAGATTCCTGGGGCCTGCCGTTTTGTGTGGATACCATGAGTTGAAATAGATTCTGTGAGATTATGAGATTCCTGAGGTTCGACAAGAAGTCTACATGCTCTGTATGATTATAGAATGATGAGTTTGCATTTGGTTTCTGCTGTCTGTAACAAATTAATAGAAAACTGGACAATGTGTTACAAACCTGGAAGTGACGTATCAACAGATGATCAGCTCTTCCCAGGTAAAACTAGGTGCCTGTTCACACAATTCATGGCTTCAAAGCCTGACAAGCATGGGCAAAACTACTGGTTAGCTGTAGATGTTAAAAGCAAGTATATACTCAATGGTTTCCCTTACGTTGGTAAGGATACTGCATGATCCCAAGACAAAAGGATTTCAGATTATGCAGTGACACACCTTAAGGAACCATTTCTGGGCAAACGCAGAAACGTCACTACAGACAATTACTTCACTTCCTCAAACTAGCCAAAAAATTGAAATACAAACCAACTTCCATTGTAGAAACAGTAAATACCACATGCTCCAAAGTCCTTGAAGAGACCTCTGTATTCCACAAAAGTTTTAAAACATGATATTTCCTTGACACACTATCAAGGAAAGAAAGCAAAAAATGTGCTAGTAATGTCTTCCCTTCATCATATTAGTACCATAAATACAAATGAGAAAAAAACTCCACAAACTGTATGTTATTACAACAACACAAAATCTGGGATTGACATAGTAGACAAAATGGTGAGGCAGTATTCAGTCAAGGCTTCCTCAAGGTGGCCAGTGCACTCCTTCTACAATATCCTTGACCTAGTAGGAATAAATGATTATGTAGTATTTAGGGCTGTTACTGGGAAGAAGATAAAAAGAAAATATTTTATACAGCAGCTTGCAGATGAACTACGCTCTGAGTATGTGAAGAGTCGCTTTCCTTGTATGACCACAGACAAGTATGAAAAGAATGAAAATGAAGATGAAGATGAAATTCCACAGAAGCGCCGTAAATGTCACGTTCTTGAATTCTGCAAATGTAATAAAACTATTTCCAAGTGCAGTGTTTTTAAGATGATGGTTTGTGGGAAATGTACAAAAGAAACTGAATACAAATGTGTCAATTCTTTAAAACAATGAAGTAGTTGAAATTTCTGTACACAAGAAAAGTTCAATTTTTTATGAATTTAGAAGCAAGAAAAGCCTGTCACATGCTTACAGGTGTCTGGCTGTTACCAGGTTCAGTGAAATTTGTTTGTATGTCAATAAATAATACAATTTGTGTCTGTTCTTTTTATTCACAACTCTGAATTTGAAATGGCTATAAATCATTAAGCATTAAAATATAATAAATGCTTGAAAGTACGAAATAATAGTTCAGAAAACTTTTTTTAAATGGTAGGGGTCAAAGTCTGGGCGTCTGAGTGTTAAAGCAAATTTCAGTGTTGTTGACATTTTTGGTACAACTTACGGTCATTTTTTTTCATAAATAGCTAAATAACTCAGTTTTCAAAAAAAACATGTAAGAATGAGCTAGTAGTCTCAATGTGTAACATAATTTGAAAGACTTGAAAAGCAATTTTTCATATGTTATTGTATAATGCATTATGCGACATGAAAACTGTTGAATACAAAATGTTTATAGCAATCAGAGACTAAAGGAGAAAATGAATGACAAAATTGATGGTCTTGCACATGGAGCGGATGTAAAGGGGAGGAGGCGGGGGCTGCTGACTTTGGTAGGCACACGATTTGGCAGGTGGTGCCTTCCCTAGCTGGGTGTATTCATTCTTATTTTCTGGTGCACTGTAGTCTAACTCTTTCCTATCTAAGTTCTATACCCACTATGCTCTTTAATTTTTGTTTCACTCTTTTCTATCCGGGGTCTGTCCTATTTGATGTAACAACTCTTGTGGATTAGGGGACAGTTCTACATTTAAAGCATCTGCCATTTTATGCATAAAAAATTCTTGCTAAATAGGGGAAGAAGTAATTTTTGTTTTAGCATGTTTTTACATACTGAGGGTTCAATGTTCTGTATGAAAGTTAAATTTGGAAGTAGAAGGATTTGGTATTCATTCTGGATGATAACTGTGGAGTTTGGTACAATGGATGTGCACTGTGGTGATAGGAGATTAATGACGGGAAAAAGTAATAATACTGAAGGAAGTACAGTCGAGTCGAGTTTGCTTCAGTAAAAGCTAGTGATTATTGAGTACAGGCAGGAAGGCCTGAAGCTGATGTTTTTGTAGGTAGCAATGTACAAAAAGGGGTATTTGCTCCAATAAAGGGGTGAAAATTTACAATGAGCAGACAGTGGTTCATGTGTCGTATGTTGTGACCAAAATGGTAATGCACAAAAGGGTGTTTACTTTAAAGAAATAAGAGAGGTTTATGTGGAGGAAAAGGTGCTGACATTGTTATGAAAGCTGAAGTTGTAAATGATGAAATGTGGCTTAATGATGTAAGATCTGTTGCATGTGGCACAAACATAAGTGTTGATCAGGCACATTTATTTTGTTAAACCATGGAGAGAGAATTGGATTCTAGTTATTGGACACTAAAAAACAAAAACAAAAACTGAAATGGGCTTAAAATCTGATAAACTGTATTTTCCAAAGTGACATACCTGAAGATGATATAATGTATTATGAAGGATATGAAGATATCAGTGAAAAATGTAAAAGACACTGTAAAATGTTGTTGCAAAAACATTTCATTTGCCTTCTGAGCAAAAGGAATAAGTTCCTAACTAAATATGTTAATTTTGTTCTGTGATCTAAAGTATTTTGCTATGTTTTCTTAAAAACACTTCAAATAACTCTATGTGGACTAAAATGTTTTCTTTTGGTCCTAGGGCATTACCAATCAATAATATTTCACCAACTGAAGACAAATTTATAAATTTTGGTATATAAAGGAGTATAAAGAAAGTATGTGAAGATGGTATCTGTTCCTTCAGACATGTCTGAAAGAACAGATACCATCGTTGACCCTGCAGCTCTCTTAGAATGAAATAATAATTAAATCAAGACCCTAAGCTGTCAACAGGCGTTGATATACATCAACAGGGACAGTTGAAACTGTGTGCCCAGACAGGGACTCAAACCCAGGATCTCCTGCTTACATGGCAGACGCTCAATCCATCTGAGCCACCGAGTGCACAGAGGATAGTGTGACTGTAGGGATTTATCCCTTGCAAGCTCCCCGTGAGACCTACATTCCCAACTTAATGTCCACACACTACATTCGTAGTGCCGCTGACCATTACACTCATTACTCGCGGCAGACAATCTTACCGAATCCCATAAGAGTTCGAGCAATGTGTGTGCATCCAGCACAGAAGAAGAAGAAGGTCAATGGCCAGTTAGCCTTAACTATATGAAGATGTTATCTGTTTTTTCAGACATGTAAGCAGGAGATCCCGGGTTCGAGTCCCGGTCGAAGCACACATTTTCAACTGTCCCCATTGATGTATATCAATACCTGTCAACAGCTTAGGGTCTTGATTTAAGTATCATTTCAATATAAAGAAAATATTTTGTGTAGTGGTTACTTACAGACGTTTGTTGATCACAGTATTTTTACATTTCTTAAAATGCTTAGACATTCTCATGAAATACAGGTTCTGGCACGGTAAAACAAGAAGCGGTTTCATCTCAAATTCTAAAAAACTGTGTAAGCTCCTTACAGTCTGGAAGCAAGAGTATTGTGATAGGAGGTGCAAATGACATCTACTGTAATGAAAGTAGGTGGGCAATGAGGGTTTTGAAAGAAAAACTTTGAAATAACCCACAAATTATCTTTCTGTTGTTGCTATTTCATGGAGGCATGATTTAATAGAAAAATCATGTGTTAGTATTTAAATCAGGAAGGGAACACTAATGGGAAACTATGAAAAATTTGTAAATCATTTCCCAATGCAAAATTCATGCCAGTTGACAGTTCTGAGAGAGAGCACTTTACAAAACATGGTCTGCAACAAAATAGCAGGATTAAAGATGCCATGTGTGCTGAAATAATGAAGGCTGTTCTAACAACAAGTAAAATAAACAGTACCCCAATTCCCCTGCCAGCAGTGCACAATATTGAAGATCCAACCATATCTGTACAAACAACAGATTACTCAACAGGAGTACTACCGCAAACTTCAGGTTCAGCAATAGTGGTATCTCAAAATGCAGCCACCGAACCTGCAACTGCTGTCCCCCTGCATTCACCAGCAGCAGTGGTAGAAATTTTGTCTACTGGTGACCTTCCATCAGGGGCTTAAGATGCTTAATCAGTCTTAGTCCCTCCACAATATACAGCAATACTAGCTCCTGCTCCACCTGATGCGTCTCCATCATCATCAGCAGTAACAGAGGCAAGCAGAAGAAACACAAGAACCAGGAAACGCCAAACTCTACAAGATTTTTGGTACTCAGCCTCAGTTCCAGAACTAATTTAAGCCTGAAAGCTGCAGATACACTGCCTATAATCTCTAATTTCAATTTACAACAAAACAGTGACATCAGAAAAAACAGTTTAGCAAATGCCAAACTTTTATTTTTCATCAGAATATAATGGGTCTAAGAATCAAACTGGACCAGTTGTCTGTTTGCACTAATGACACTGATGCAATAAACAATGCCGATATATTATGTTTTTATCAAAACTAGACATGATTGTCTTAATGGGATTTTCGTGATCGTTCTTTAAATAAAAATATGGCATTTCAGTCTTTGATCGCTGTTTTTTATTTTCAATGACCAGTTTCAGGCTAGCTGCCCATCTTCAGATCATATATTGCAATTACAGAGTAACTTGTCAGTACAGAACTAAAGGCAGTTGTTTACTTTCCCGCAAGGGTGACTAAGAACTGCACAAGTCTGTACTGACAAGTTACTCTGTAACTGCAATATATGATCTGAAGATGGGCAGCTAGCCTGAAACCGGTCATTGAAAATAAAAAATAGCGATCAAAGACTGAAATGCCATATTTTTATATTATGTTTTATTGAACATCATTTGATGGAAAGGATTGAAGTGGTGGAACTATATAAGTACAACCTAGCTGCTTATTATACCAGAAATACAATGGATAAAGGTGGAGTAGTAATGTACGGTATGTTAAAAATAATATAGTGTGCATGTCTGTAGATGTAAAATAATTATTGTGTTGATCAACATTTTGAGGCTTGTTGCATTGAACTCCACATCAATAATTTGCCTGTTTATGTGATTACTGTTTACAGAGCACCCTCAGGAAAGCTTACTATATTCCTCAAGCAAACAGAATCACTTTTAACTCGCCTGTTCTCAAAAAACAAAGAAATAATCATGCTTGGTGATTTTCATATAAATTTCCTTACCTGTAATAATGATAGAACAGATTTTGATAACGTAATGAGCTATTTTAATCTGAAGGCAGTTGTTTACTTTCCCACAAGGGTGACTAAGAACTGCACAAGTCTAATTGACAATATTTTTGTAGACAATAACAGAGTAGATAACATATGAGGGTTGGAACTTAAATATTGGCAACTATTTATTCACAACCGATACAAAAGAGTTACATGTTTGCACCTGTTACTGTCCTTCAAAGTAGTCACCAGTGTTGTGTAGAACCCGTTGCCAGAGATGTGGAAGGTGTAGTATACCGTTAGTAGAGCCTGTTGTTTTGATGGTGCGAAAGGAGCGGTCTACTGCCTTTTCAATCTCTGGAACAGTTCTGAAGCCACGAAGTGGTTCCTTCATTTTCCAAATCAAATCAAAGTCACAAGGACATAAGTCCGGGGAGTATGGTGGATGGTACAGTACTTCCCAGTCCATCGACCAAACAGAGCAGCCACAGCTTGCGCTGTATGCACCCACGCATTGTTGTGCAAAATGATGGGTGGATTGCGCAGAAAGCGTCACCGCTTCTTTCGCAAAGCTGGTCGCAGGTGATGCTCCAAAAATGATCATTAATACGACTTAAGTCCTCATGATTTTGATTTGAGTTCCAACCCTCATAAATGTAAAACGAATCATAAATCATCTTTCTGACCATGACGGGCAGTTGTTAAGAATGAATGATGTAAGCATGGCTAAGAAAAGTAGTTTTACCAACATAGCTATTAGACTAATCAATAGTGAGAATCTAGAAACCTTCAGCACACATTTGCAGCAGTTGGAATGGGACACACTATATCAAGCTAATGATGTCAGTGATAAATTTAACATATTCCTGAATGAATTCGTTGCCATTTTTGAAGCTGTATTTCGCAAAAAAAAAATCAAAAACACCAATCTGAGTGATTATAGGATACTATGGCTCACTAAGGGAACAACACATCCTGTCTCATTCAGAAATTCTAACAAATCTCAGGATAGGGAGCACTACAAATTATACTGTAGCATTCCAAAGAGTGTCATTAAAAAATCCAAGTGAATGTTTATTAAATCTGAAATTAAGAATTCAAATAATAAAAGAAAAACTATTTGGGAGGTTATCAAAAGGGAGCTAGGAAAAATTACAGAACATACAGACAGTATCAAAGTGTGTCATAATGGAAGTATGGCAGAGGAAGGTGATAATAGTTGCCAATACCTTCAACAACCATTTTTTGACAGTAGCAGATCAAATTGGTTGCAAAGGGAATAAAGCTGAAGTCATGAGCCTTCTAAAAAAGCAGTGCAGAACAAAATTAGTCACCTCATGTACCCTATGTTACAACCAAAGAGATTGGGAAGGTATAAGGCAATCAAAAAATAAAAATTCCATTGGTGTGGATAATATATCTAGCAAAGTACAGAAGTACTGCCACAGATTTATTCTTGAAATCCTTTGTTACATTTTTAATGAGTCCATAAATCAAGGTACTGACCCTAATAGACTCGAATAACCACTGTTCAAAAAAGGTTAAAGCTGATGTTTCCAGTTATGGCCAATTTCATTGTTAACAAGTCTCTCTAAAATCCTAGAGAAGCTAATGTTCAAGAGAATCATGGATCGTCTTAATAAAAATCAGTTTGGATTCCAAACGGGTACTTCAACTGAACAGGCCACTTTGTCATTTGTCAACCAACTCTTGAATCAATAAACAATAAAAAGTCACCGGTTGGAATCTTCTGTGATCTGCCCAGAAGCATGTGACTGTGTAGATCACAAACTTTTACTTACAAAGGCTGAGTGCTATGGATTAAATGGTAAAGTAAGGATGTTGCTCAAGTCATATCTAGATGACAGAAGGTGGTATTGAACAATTCTGCAATGGCAACTGCCTGCTCTGACTGGGGCACAGTAAAATGTGGAGTGCCACAGGACTCAGCACTTGGTCCCTTACTTTTCCTCATCTTTATCAATGATCTGTCATGCTGTCAGACACAAAAAACACACTTCAACCTGCTTACTGATGTCACAACCATTATGATTGACACAACAGCCAATTGCAGTCTAGAGAACACTGCGACCACTGTATTCAAAGAATCTCTAGATTGGTTCACTTCAAGTAGTCTGTCACTCAATGTGAACAAGACAATACATTCATGAACAACAATCTAAACTGGCCAGTTCGCATCAACAACATATGTAAAAGACTGCATTCAACTGCATTTGCCATTCACTCAATTTCATCTGTTTGTAAGTTGGAAACAATTAAAGCTGCATACCTAGGATTTTCCATACACTTATGACATTTGGCACCATATTTTGGGGTAACCAGTCATGAGCAAATGAAGTCCTTATAGCACAGAAAAGAGTTGTCAGAATTATGGCTAGAGTGCATCCCAGATGCTCTTTCAGAAACTTATTTAAACAGCTCGGGATCCTCACCATGTGCCCTGTGAACAGTAATCATACAATTTACAAAACAAACAATGAATATCATGATACAAGAAGGAAACATGATTTTCCAAATGATATAAAAATCTCAGCACATTGAAGAAAGGAGTAAATTAGTCAAGCATAAAAGTATGCAATAAATTTCCATTTCATGTTCAATTAGTCATTGGGTATATGACGAAATTCAAGAAACAGCTGAAACTTTATGTTTTGAATACTAATCTGACATGTGCTACATCCTAGTGATACACTCGCATCAAGAATCTATGGAACACGAAAATAAATAAAGTAGAAAATAACATACTGTCACACCTCTACGATAGAATCAATGTATGTAGCTTTATGTCAAAGGGCAGAGTTCCAAGTAGATATTTTTGTTATGTGTACCACCTTTTGCTTATCCCTTTGTATGTTATATAACATTTGGTAACAATCTGACAACTGAAAATAGGTAAAAGGTCAGACTTTGTAATTGTTTTGAAAATTTGTGAGAAAAGAATTTTGTAAAGCGAAATTTTACTCTACTACAAGAAGGAAACATGATTTTCCAAATGATATAAAAATCTCAGCACATTGGAGAAAGGAATAAATTAGTCAAGCATAAAAGTATGCAATAAATTTCCATTTCATGTTCAATTAGTCATTGGGTATATGACGAAATTCAAGAAACAGCTGAAACTTTATGTTTTGAATACTAATCTGACATGTGCTACATCCTAGTGATACACTCGCATCAAGAATCTATGGAACACGAAAATAAATAAAGTAGAAAATAACATACTGTCACACCTCTACGATAAAATCAATGTATGTAGCTTTATGTCAAAGGGCAGAGTTCCAAGTAGATATTTTTGTTATGTGTACCACCTTTTGCTTATCCCTTTGTATGTTATATAAACATTTGGTAACAATCTGACAACTGAAAATAGGTAAAAGGTCAGACTTTGTAATTGTTTTGAAAATCTGTGAGAAAAGAATTTTGTAAAGCGAAATTTTACTCTTGTCCTTATTTAAATGGAGTAATGATACTAATGAAGTCAAAAATGTTGTATATCATGTAATGAAGAACCTACGAATGTTGATTTGCTACACTGCAAATCTTGTTGGCATAATCAGTTTTATTATTTTGTATCAAAATTTTCCTTGCATTTTACATTTTCAAAATTCTTGGGGGAGGCAACGTTATAAAGCTAGTTATCATGAGATAAATGTACTGATCTTGGATCATATGAAATGACTGATCCCCAAGTTGGAGACTCAAAACCCATAAATCCAGTACCACATAGCTATATGAAAATGTATAAACGTCAAGATATATGAACACTTAATGTAATTACGATAATGATTATGGATTTCTTAAAAAGATAAGCAGTGATAAACAATATGTGTACTTTATTTTTTGAAATGTAAGTTTCAAAGGTGATTTAGCACAAACAGATTGATGTATGATAGTGTTTTCTTTGTTACATCTTGTTTGACGCAAATCTTTGTCTTTGGGCAGTTTGTAGTAAGAGTTTGAAGTGTGAGGATGGAGTACAAGTTGTGTGTGTTGTGTTAGCATGAAGGTTGATGCTGACTTGTATTGTGAAGTGAAATGACTGAAAATATATCTATTCAACAACACAGAGTCCATCAGTGTCCACATTATTATTATTATTATTCTTTCCTTTCTCAGACGTTATGTCTGGTTAAAAATGGAAAGTGACGCGGACATTGATCAAGCGTGACTTCCTTTTAACTGTACGGTATATGTTACATTGCATTTAGGAACTTTCGGGTAATTGAACATGTATCAATAATTATAGATTTCTGTAATTGTATATATACGTTTGGATGTAGCTGTATTGCGTTGATGTACTGGTGGATATTGTGTGGTATGACTCCTGTAGTTGATAGTATAATTGGTATAATGTCAACTTTATCCTGATGCCACGTCCTTGACTTCCTCAGCCAGTTGGATGTATTTTTCAATTTTTTCTCCTGTTTTCTTCTGTATATTTGTTGTATTGGGTATGGATATTTCGATTAGTTGTGTAATTTCTTATTTTTATTGGTGAATATGATGTCAGGTTTGTTATGTGGTGTTGTTTTATCTGTTATAATGGTTCTGTTCCAGTATAATTTGTATTCATCACTCTCCAGTACATTTTGTGGTGCATACTTGTATGTGGGAACGTGTTGTTTTATTAGTTTATGTTGTATGGCAAGTAGTTGATGTATTATTTTTGCTACATTGTCATGTCTTCTGGGGTATTCTGTATTTGCTAGTATTGTACATCCGCTTGTGATGTGATCTACTGTTTCTATTTGTTGTTTGCAAAGTCTGCATTTATCTGTTGTGGTATTGGGATCTTTAATAATATGCTTGCTGTAATATCTGGTGTTTATTGTTTGATCCTGTATTGCAATAATGAATCCTTCCATCTCACTGTATATACTGCCTTTTCTTAGCCATGTGTTGGATGTGTCTTGACTGATGTGTGGCTGTGTTAGATGATACAGGTGCTTGCCATGTAGTGTTTTCTTTTTCCAATTTACTTTCTTCATATCTGTTGATGTTATGTGATCTAAAGGGTTGTAGAAGTGGTTATGAAATTGCAGTGGTGTAGCCGATGTATTATTATTATTATTATTATTATTATTTAAAAAAAAGCTGAGCATCTTCTAGACCAGTATACAAAATGTGAGAATGGGCTACAAGCCTACCACTTACAACAAAGGAGAAGAATAAAAGATGAGTATTATGAAAAATGATTACGGTATACAAAATTTAAGTGTTGATACCTCCCCTGCAGTGTGTCATTAACTTACTGTGCCAAGTGCTGTGAAAATGTGATCAGCAGCCCAAATTATTAACTTACTTCAAAATTAATACATCAACTTAAGGCTACAAGAGGGTTGAGATGGTCAGATCATTTAGGACAAGGGCTAGAGCAAAGACTCAGCATGTTACAAGAAGAAATAAAAACTGAAGTCTTGAAATATTGTGACTTAGTTTGGGAAGTATACATGAATGTATTAATGATCTGCATACGGACATAGACAGTTTACGTAAGTTCGCAGAAGCAGAGTATAAGTTGGTAAAAGCTCAGGTTTTAGAACAGAGAAGCAATAACGGAAATTCCATATATTCACATGAGATACATTTAGGTTTGAAGGGAAAAATATAAGCATTTCAGGAGACTTCACGCACTTTACGAAATAGGCAGCTTTCTGGGGACGAATAGGCAAAATCTAGAAGGGAATTACTAGAAAGTCAAGTTAAAGGTAAACCCTTCAATGCAACAATACTATTAGAGGAATTGCAGTAAGGAAGTGGAATGAACTTTTATAAGCATTTTTGAAAGTTTAAACCAGATGGGCGAAGTACATCCAACTTACTTTCCGTGAGTGCTTTTCAGGTCATTACCCCAAACTGGAAAGACTCTAGGAAATTCAAGCAATGGAAATTCCAAGTGGGAATATTAACAATGTGCCCGTATGCAACTTAATCTGTCTTCTTTATGGTAAGTAGCAATCTGTCTTTTCCTACATTGTTAAAGACAGTAGAATGATAGATTTCATTTTGAGCTATTTGCTAGGGGACACTGGGGTGAGGATACGCCCACTTACCTCTTGGGGCAATTTTCAGGAGAAATAATAAAACAATACAAGAGAAATTGACATGAGAATAATTACACTCAAAATATTTTAACAGTTCAGGTGGTAGTTTCAAAAAGTATACAGAACGGCATCTAACAACATCTAAGTAAATCTAGCAAAGGTATTGGTAAGGCACCGTACTACATAAGAAAGATAATTTTACATAGATTTGATTTGATTTGATTTATTTCCTGTTCCATAGGTCCAACTGTGTTGGGTACACAAGGACGTGGAACGAGTCAGTTTTTTACAAGTACAATCTGATAATTTTATAGCATATACAGAAATTTGAGTACATAATTATATAAAAATTTATGCAGTAAGTTCTTTGGGCAGCAATACAGAAAAAGAAAATACATATTTTCTTAGAATCATTAAGACACTACGGGAAAACAGATATGGAGCACACACAGTTACAGAGCTCAGGTTAAATAAAATTCATAGTGGCATTATGTCAACTTGTATTATATAGTATTAAAATATTACAATTTATTTAGTTAAAAATTCATGTAGACTGTAAAAAGCTTTTTCCAGCAAAAATATTTTTAGAGCTTTCTTAAACTCACTATTGTTATGAATCTTTGTCTTTATTTCGGGAGGAAGAGCATTGAAGAGTTTTGCTCCAGTGTAGTGGACACCTTTTTGTGCCAAGCTCAAATTTCTGAGTTAACTGTGTATGTCATTCTTCCTCCGTGTGTTATGCTCATGATAATTACTGTTTGGTTGAAATATATCTATATTTTTACAAACAAAACACATGAGAGAAAAAATATATTGGCATGTAGTTGTGTATATTTTAAGATTACGAAAACTATTTCTACAAGAGTCTCTTGGGCGCAATCCACATATAATTCTTAAAGCTCGCTTCTGTGCAATGAACACTTTCCTTGCTAATGGCTGGTTGCCCCAAAAAATAATTCCGTACTCAATGAGACAATGAAAATAGCCATAATATGCCACTTTTGCAGTGTTAGGTTCAACACATGTAGTGACAACCCGTAAAGCATAGGTAGCAGAGCTAAGCCTCTTACAGAGATCAATAATATGTGAAGACCAGTTCATTTTCTTGTCAATGTGCACTCCAAGAAATTTTGTTGTTTCCATTCTAACTCTTGGTTGATTACCACATGTCACACTTATCTCTCTCCCTTTTTCTGTTTTTGTACAGAATTGAATAAAGCTGGTCTTACTGGAATTTAATGAGAGACCATTCACCTTGAACCAATTAACCATATCTGAGAGTATGTGATTAATGAGTTCCTCAAGAGTGTTGTCTGTTCTACTGCTCATAAAAATTGTGGTATCATCAGCAAATAATGTAAATTTACACGGCAGGCTTGTACATGATGGTAGATCATTTATAAAAATCAGGAATAATAGTGGCCCAAGAATTGAGCCCTGGGGCACTCCACATGTAATGGAACTCCATTCAGAATCTGAGGAAGTGTCACATACTCCACCCAAGCTATTCAACACAACTTTTTGTTTTCTGTCTTGGAGGTACGACTGTAGCCAATTGCCTGCAACACCACTTATTCCTACTAATTTTGCTTTTTGCAAGACAATCTGGTGATCAACACAGTCAAACGCTTTGTATAAATCACAGAAGACACCAAGTGCTAGCATTTTTTCATTAAGAGTTTCTAGGACTTCATTTGCAAGTGCGTAGACTGCATCTTCTGTTGAACGGCCCTTTTGAAAGCCAAACTGGCTCTTACTGAGAACTTCGTTCTTCATGAGATGATCAGTAATTCTTACATGTATTAGCTTTTCTAGAATTTTGGAGAAAGCTGTCAGCAAAGAGATAGGTCGATAGTTAGTTAGTTCAGCTTTATAACCCTTTTTGTACAGGGGCTTCACAATGGCATACTTAAGTCTACTGGGAACAACACCTTTCTGAAGGGAAGCATTGAAAATATGACAGAGAATGTCCCTTATCCACACACAAGAATATTTCAATAAATTACTAGATATATTATCAACCCCTGCAGAATTTGTACTTTTTAGAGACATGATGATTTTTTGAATTTCTTCTACAGTGACAGGATTAAAGTGCATTTCTGAAATTGTGAGGTTGATCTACTGTGAATGAATTGCTGTTATTTGATGAAAATCTAGATTTGATGAATAATGAGTGCAGTAGTCCCAGTCATGAGGATATGCGCCAGGAAGGAGGTAAATTTAACCCTAAATAACAGAAAATATGAGAAGCTAATTATTGTCAGGTAAATAAAAGTCAGAATAGTAAATCTAAATAACAAAGGCATGGACATGAAGCATTGATAAACAAACATTTACAAATAATGGCCTAAAGGGAGGTGCTAGAATACTGCAGCCTTTTTCGACAAGCCAAACAACAATAGTAACATAAAAATGTCAATGTCCTGGTTAAGGAGTCAGGATTCAGGACATGTCCAACTGAGTGTAGGTCCATATGAAAAAAGGTTGGTTGCCTTTAGTGACATCACACTACTATGAAATTGGTTACTTGCTGGTATCGAATTTATTAAACTAATATTTTGGGAATGATTGACAATCGGGAAGTGAGTGTGTACTTGGATTTTGGAAATGAAATTTCTATTGTGTCTGAGTCTTTGTCCATAGTGAATCCAATACTACTGGTCATTGGGATACATGTAGTAGGAATAACTGGAAGCAAAGCAAGACAAATTAAGTATGAAGTGCAGTTACAGATAGCATTAAAAATTTTTACATTTATGTAGACATGCTTAGTAGTGCCTAATGTAAATTTGTAGTTGTTACTAGGGATTGATTGACTGACTGATGGGACTCAAAATACTGCAGGATTTTTTGGCACAGATATTAAAATGTACTGAACAAGACTACGTATTTGTAGTACCATTTATTGGGAAGATTACTGGTAGTGCCAAGACATACAACATCTGCCTTTTAGCAGAGCACTGTGATGGATTTTTGAAAATACTTTGGACATGAAAAGTATGTTGCAAGAACTAATTAGGACAAAAGCTTATGAATCTGAACTGTTAACTGAGTTATAGAAAACTGATCTATTCCATACATTATTGAAAGATAGTAAAGTTTTCTCAGATAAACCTGGAGCACTTGGTAACTATGTATGTAGTTTTAAGATAAAAAATGAATCAACTTTTTTCTGTAAACCCTGTCCAGTGCCATTAAGTGTACGACCAGTCATACAAGAGGAGACTAATAAAATGTTAGATGGAGTAATAATAGAAAGGAGTTCTAGTGTATGCAATAACCCACTATTAGTAGTGTATAAAGCGATAGGCAGAGAGGAGGGGGGGAGTACGTCCATTGACAGACGCACATACTCTAAATAAGCATGTAGAACTTGAAAGAGAGTCAGTACAGATGAAATATTGATTAAATTTGAGCAAGCAAAGTGTTTTATCTAGATAGATCTCATGCCTGGGTAATGCCAAGTCAAACTTGATGAGATTTCAAAGAAATTTATGTATGAGGGTACTTCATATCAATTTAGATTGTTGCCCTTTGGATTAAACATCTCAGTGTCAGTACTGGTTCAAATGGATCTGAGCACTATGGGACTTAACAGCTGAGGTCGTCAGTCCCCTGGAACTTAGAACTACTTAAACCTAATTAACCTAAGGACATCTCACGCATCCAGGCCTGAGGCAGGATTTGAACCTGCAACCATAGTGGTCGCGCGGTTCAGTCTGAAGTGCCTAGAACCGCTTGGCCACACCTCAGTGTCATTATTCATAAGACTCGTGGAAGCTCTGCTGGGTAAGAATTTATTGATAATAATCTATGTAGATGACATGCTCCTAGTGTCCAAGACATGGGAAGAACATTGCAATTTACTTAGAACATTAGAAAGATTTTATGTTAAAGGAGTCACTATAAAACTGTCAAAGTCAATTTTTGGGAGAGAAGAACTTAAGTTTCTTGAACACCTGACAGGCACGAATGGAATGAAAGCAGATCCAGATAGGATAAGAGCTATAAAAGGAAGTCCAGAACCTAAAAGTATGAAAGAATTGAAAGCATTTTTGGAACTAGCTTGATTCTATAGGAAATATATTCAAGGCCAACCTATGAATAACACTTAGTTATTAAAATCATTGAAGCAAACACTACATGGATTTGTGTAATGAAGAGTCTAAGGCCTTTAACAAGATTAAAGAAGCTCTAGTAGAGGCACCCATTTTAAAACACCCATATATGGAGAAACCTTTTAAGATAGGTACTGACACCTCAGAGTATGAACGGCCAGTGTCGGTTGGTCACAGTCAGTGTGCTCCCTGCCGCCGTTGGATAAGCAGCTGCAGCAGCAAGTCGTATACTCCTAGCTCACTCATTTGTTACATAGTTTAATTCTTAATTTCTTTGCGTGTTTTTGGTACTTGCATTGTTTAATTCATAAATTTCGGGCGTATTATAGTATTTGAGATTTGTAGCATCGCGTTTTAGTACCTGAATAGTGTAAATTCGTGTAGTCGTCTGTCATCTGTTTTTGTTTTGAACGGCCAGTGTCGGTTGGTCACAGTCAGTGTGCTCCCTGCCGCCGTTGGATAAGCAGCTGCAGCAGCAAGTCGTATACTCCTAGCTCACTCATTTGTTACATAGTTTAATTCTTAATTTCTTTGCGTGTTTTTGGTACTTGCATTGTTTAATTCATAAATTTCGGGCGTATTATAGTATTTGAGAGTTGTAGCATCACGTTTTAGTACTCGAATAGTGTTAAATCGTGTAGTCTCCTTCCGCCGCCGAGCAGTGTGTCAGCAGTGCACAAGTGGCAGCATTACTGCATTTACTAGGCAATCTTGTATTTTAATAACCACTTCAATTTTGTGTCGTTTTGTTTGCGCTCTCTGTAGATTAGTTCAGACGTTCTTTGCACAAGTTTTTAGTATGGATAGGGACTGCAACTGCTGTGTTCGGATGCAGGCTGAGTTGGCATCCCTTCGCTCCCAGCTTCAGGCAGTGTTGGCTTCGGTCACACAGCTTGAGGCTGTTGCCAATGGGCATCACTGTGGGGGTCCGGATGGGGCTTTGTCGGGGACGGCCAGCTCGTCCCACGCATCCCCCGATCGGACTACGACTGTGGTTGCCCGGGATACTGCCCGCATTGAGGCTGATCCCTCACCTGTGGTAGAGTGGGAGGTCGTCTCAAGGTGTGGCAGGGGGCGAAAGACATTCCGGAGGGCTGAACGGAAGGCCTCTCCAGTTTGTCTGACGAACCGGTTTCAGGCTGTGTCTCAGGCTGATACTAATCTTCAGCCTGACATGGCTGCTTGTCCTGTTCCAGAGGTTGCCCCTCAGTCTGCAAGATCTGGGCAGTCGCAGAGGGTGGGCTTACTGGTAGTTGGGAGCTCCAACGTCAGGCGCGTAATGGGGCCCCTTAGGAATATGGCAGCAAGGGAGGGGAAGAAAACCAAAGTGCACTCCGTGTGCATACCGGGGGGAGTCATTCCAGATGTGGAAAGGGTCCTTCCGGATGCCATGAAGGGTACAGGGTGCACCCATCTGCAGGTGGTCGCTCATGTCGGCACCAATGATGTGTGTCGCTATGGATCGGAGGAAATCCTCTCTGGCTTCCGGCGGCTATCTGATTTGGTGAAGACTGCCAGTCTCGCTAGCGGGATGAAAGCAGAGCTCACCATCTGCAGCATCGTCGACAGGACTGACTGCGGACCTTTGGTACAGAGCCGAGTCGAGGGTCTGAATCAGAGGCTGAGACGGTTCTGCGACCATGTGGGCTGCAGATTCCTCGACTTGCGCCATAGGGTGGTGGGGTTTCGGGTTCCGCTGGATAGGTCAGGAGTCCACTACACGCAACAAGCGGCTACACGGGTAGCAGGGGTTGTGTGGCGTGGGCTGGGCGGTTTTTTAGGTTAGATGGCCTCGGGCAAGTGCAGAAAGGGCAACAGCCTCAACGGGTGCGGGGCAAAGTCAGGACATGCGGGGACCAAGCAGCAATCGGTATTGTAATTGTAAACTGTCGAAGCTGCGTTGGTAAAGTACCGGAACTTCAAGCGCTGATAGAAAGCACCGAAGCTGAAATCGTTATAGGTACAGAAAGCTGGCTGAAGCCAGAGATAAATTCTGCCGAAATTTTTACAAAGGCACAGACGGTGTTTAGAAAGGATAGATTGCATGCAACCGGTGGTGGAGTGTTCGTCGCTGTTAGTAGTAGTTTATCCTGTAGTGAAGTAGAAGTGGATAGTTCCTGTGAATTATTATGGGTGGAGGTTACACTCAACAACCGAGCTAGGTTAATAATTGGCTCCTTTTACCGACCCCCCGACTCAGCAGCATTAGTGGCAGAACAACTGAGAGAAAATTTGGAATACATTTCACATAAATTTTCTCAGCATGTTATGGTCTTAGGTGGAGATTTCAATTTACCAGATATAGACTGGGACACTCAGATGTTTAGGACGGGTGGTAGGGACAGAGCATCGAGTGACATTATACTGAGTGCACTATCCGAAAATTACCTCGAGCAATTAAACAGAGAACCGACTCGTGGAGATAACATCTTGGACCTACTGATAACAAACAGACCCGAACTTTTCGACTCTGTAAGTGCAGAACAGGGAATCAGTGATCATAAGGCCGTTGCAGCATCCCTGAATATGGAAGTTAATAGGAATATAAAAAAAAGGGAGGAAGGTTTATCTGTTTAGCAAGAGTAATAGAAGGCAGATTTCAGACTACCTAACAGATCAAAACGAAAATTTCTGTTCCGACACTGACAATGTTGAGTGTTTATGGAAAAAGTTCAAGGCAATCGTAAAATGCGTTTTAGACAGGTACGTGCCGAGCAAAACTGTGAGGGACGGGAAAACCCCACCGTGGTACAACAACAAAGTTAGGAAACTACTGCGAAAGCAAAGAGAGCTTCACTCCAAGTTTAAACGCAGCCAAAACCTCTCAGACAAACAGAAGCTAAACGATGTCAAAGTTAGCGTAAGGAGGGCTATGCGTGAAGCGTTCAGTGAATTCGAAAGTAAAATACTAGGTACCGACTTGACAGAAAATCCTAGGAAGTTCTGGTCTTACGTTAAATCAGTAAGTGGCTCGAAACATCATGTCCAGACACTCCGGGATGATGATGGCATTGAAACAGAGGATGACAAGCGTAAAGCTGAAATACTAAACACCTTTTTCCAAAGCTGTTTCACAGAGGAAGACCGCACTGCAGTTCCTTCTCTAAATCCTCGCACCAACGAAAAAATGGCTGACATTGAAATAAGTGTCCAAGGAATAGAAAAGCAACTGGAATCACTCAACAGAGGAAAGTCCACTGGACCTGACGGGATACCAATTCGATTCTACACAGAGTACGCGAAAGAACTTGCCCCCCTTCTAACAGCCGTGTACCGCAAGTCTCTAGAGGAACAAAAGGTTCCAAATGATTGGAAAAGAGCACAGGTAGTCCCAGTCTTCAAGAAGGGTCGACGAGCAGATGCGCAAAACTATAGACCTATCTCTCTGACGTCGATCTGTTGTAGAATTTTAGAACATGTCTTTTGCTCGAGTATCATGTCGTTTTTGGAAACTCAGAATCTACTATATAGGAATCAACATGGATTCCGGAAACAGCGATCGTGTGAAACCCAACTCGCTTTATTTGTTCATGAGACCCAGAAAATATTAGATACAGGCTCCCAGGTAGATGCCATTTTCCTTGACTTCCGGAAGGCGTTCGATACAGTCCCGCACTGTCGCCTGATAAACAAAGTAAGAGCCTACGGAATATCAGACCAGCTGTGTGGCTGGATTGAAGAGTTTTTAGCAAACAGAACACAGCATGTTGTTCTCAATGGAGAGACATCTACAGACGTTAAAGTAACCTCTGGCGTGCCACAGGGGAGTGTTATGGGACCATTGCTTTTCACAATATATATAAATGACCTAGTAGATAGTGTCGGAAGTTCCATGCGGCTTTTCGCGGATGATGCTGTAGTATACAGAGAAGTTGCAGCATTAGAAAATTGTAGCGAAATGCAGGAAGATCTGCAGCGGATAGGCACTTGGTGCAGGGAGTGGCAACTGACCCTTAACATAGACAAATGTAATGTATTGCGAATACATAGAAAGAAGGATCCTTTATTGTATGATTATATGATAGCGGAACAAACACTGGTAGCAGTTACTTCTGTAAAATATCTGGGAGTATGCGTGCGGAACGATTTGAAGTGGAATGATCATATAAAATTAATTGTTGGTAAGGCGGGTACCAGGTTGAGATTCATTGGGAGAGTCCTTAGAAAATGTAGTCCATCAACAAAGGAGGTGGCTTACAAAACACTCGTTCGACCTATACTTGAGTATTGCTCATCAGTGTGGGATCCGTACCAGATCGGGTTGACGGAGGAGATAGAGAAGATCCAAAGAAGAGCGGCGCGTTTCGTCACAGGGTTATTTGGTAACCGTGATAGCGTTACGGAGATGTTTAACAAACTCAAGTGGCAGACTCTGCAAGAGAGGCGCTTTGCATCGCGGTGTAGCTTGCTCGCCAGGTTTCGAGAGGGTGCGTTTCTGGATGAGGTATCGAATATATTGCTTCCCCCTACTTATACCTCCCGAGGAGATCACGAATGTAAAATTAGAGAGATTAGAGCGCGCACAGAGGCTTTCAGACAGTCGTTCTTCCCGCGAACCATACGCGACTGGAACAGGAAAGGGAGATAATGACAGTGGCACGTAAAGTGCCCTCCGCCACACACCGTTGGGTGGCTTGCGGAGTATAAATGTAGATGTAGATGTAGATGTATGGAACAGCATGTGAGTTCTTTCAGAGAGAGTAGGATATTAGCAAGGTAGAAAATAATTCACTAGCTTTTGAAAGCCGAGCTCTAACCAAACATGAGTTGAACTACATGGTACCAAGGAGTATTTACTTGCTATAGTGTGAATATAGAAATTTCAAACTCTTATTTGGGGATCTAAAATAAAAGTGTATAATAATCACCAAGCACCAGCATTCTTTATGGAAATTCAACTACTACAAAGCACATTAATACACTGGGTACTATTCTTGCAAGAATATCAGACTGAAATTAACTATAGGCAGGGTTCAAAAAATGTAGTTCCTGATGCATTCTCACACTTATCATTGGACATGAATGATTTAATAAGAACAGAACATCTTGGAGTTACTGTCAACATTAATTTTTTATCAATAAGTTACACTAATAACGAAGTAAGAAACCTTGCTTACGAATAAAAAAGGACATCATTGATGATCCATATTTTGGGGACAGGTGGAAAACTTTAGACCATCAGGGACAATTGATAACGGTATTGTAGAATGGATTATGGTAAATGATGTTCTGTTTTGGAGAGTAAAGAAAATTAGACTGAAATGGAGACAGTGTATACCAAAATCTATGTAGCCTTATTTGATTACATTTATACATCAAGAGTATGGACACTTTAAGGTACGAAAATGTGTTCAATATATGATAAAATTTTACTACTTTATGAACTTAAGTAAAAAAGCACTGTCTGTACTATGTACATGTGAAACATGCAAAAAGATGAAAGACTACAATCAAGCAAAAATGTATAACTTATACCCAATAATACCTAAAGACTCATGTGACCTCACAGCTGCTAGCTGCTGGTTTCTTTGGCCAGTTACCAATGATTAGAGGGGGTAACAAATATTTGTACTAATTGCATGTTGGTTTAAGTATGTTAAACTCTATCCTAATAAGCAAGAAAACATGGAGATGGCAATTGGATGTCTACATGAATATTTCTCAGATATAGGAAAGCCACATAGATTGTTGACAGACAATGGCCCACAGTTTATAAATAAAGCCTTTAAAGAGTTTTTAGCATGGGAAAATGTTAGATACATTGCTATGTCGAAATACCACCCACAAACTAACCCTTGTGAATAATGAAAGAAACTGCTAGGCTGTGTAGGACCGATTGTTCAACGAGGCATATCGGTTGGGTGCAATTGATCCCCAAATTCCAAGGGTAATTAATGAATCACGACATTTAAAAACAGAATTGTCACCTATGGAAATAATGGATAAGCCATTTATAGAAGAACCTAAGTTAAAATTATTTAGTTAACCTCAGGCTGAAGCTAGAGCGATAGAGGTGGTACATCAACAAGAACAGAAAAGCATGACAGTGTGGATACGCAAGTGAAACAGTATAACATGCAGGTGCAAACACCAGAATTTAATACTGGAGATATAGTACTTATTAATGAACACCATTCCGCCCCCAGTAGCTGAGTGATCAGCGTGACAGAATGTCAATCCTACAGGCCTGGGTTTGATTCCCAGCTGGATCGGAGATTTTCTCCAGTCAGGGACTGGGTGTTGTATTGTCCTAATCATCATCATTTCATCTCCATCGATGCGCAAGTCGCCGAAGTCAGCATCAAACTGAAAGACTTGCACCCGGTGAACGGTCTACCCAATGGGAGGTCCTAGTCACATGACATTTACATTTATTTAATGACCATCATTTGCATTCAAACCTCAAGAAACAGACAAGTAAATTTTTCCCCAAGTATGTTGGCCCATACAGAGTCAAGGAGGTACCACACCCCAAATCACTAATTTTTATAGTGCCAACAACAGGGAAAGAGAAAGGTTTAAACAGCGTGGAAATGGTAAAGAAGTAGAAGTAACAAACTACTTGATAGAAAAAAAAGGTCAATCAGCTATGAATTTGAAGAAAATGGTAAAAGATGTGTTATGCCATGATTATCGAGCACTTAACTGACAATTTTTGTTAACTTTAGTAGTAATTTGATTTGTTATGGGTGGGTTTGCGTTTAACTTTTATAGGGAAGTTGTGCGATTTGAGCATACTACACATATCTCTCTCTCTCTCTCTCTCTCTCTCTCTCTCTCTCTCAGACACACACACACACACACACACACAAACAAACAAACACCCACACCCAAACACACATACATGCCCACAGACTATACACAAACAAAGATGATTTAGGGGTATTCCTTTGTTAGGCTCGTCACTGTTTCAAGAGGAGGCAGGAATAGGACAGGATGTCCTTCTAATAAGTTTGATATAGAAACGACAAGCCAATGTTAAGAAGGAATGGGAGCTTTGGAGGTAGGAAAATAGTCAGGAGAACTCATAGTGGAAAAGCGAGAGATAGCTGGAGTTTCATGGAGGTTGCAGCCTTAAGATGAGGTAAACGGAAAGGGGAGAAGTACTGAAGTACTCAATGAAGCAGTAGAAAAAGAGGGTGAGTAACTTCAAAGTGGGAGTAATCCCCACATAAGGGAGCTTATGCCAGATTCGGATGGACCCAAAGAAAGGAGGACGCTTTAGAGGAAAGGAGTGGTACATCACAACAACTAGGCCTATGAAACAAGAGGAAAATACTGAATCCCCAGAAGACAGCCTTCTAGAAGGAAGAAATGCTTAAGGGTAATATTTGTGAAGAAAAGGAATAAAGACCCTGCTTAGGGGAGCATCTCCCCCAAACTGGACAATATATTGAGAAAGTAAAAACCAGCTAACTGTGTAGTTTACCATGAGTATTTGAATCCCTATGTAATCTGATGTTTGATCTTAAAATTGCGTATAACAATTGTTTCCTCCGAATGTAAAAATACAAATTAATGGTATTAATAGTTAAAGGGCTGAAAGTGATCTAAAAGGACACAAGTAATTATGGTTCACTCTATGTCACTTTGCTGGCAAAAGTAGAGGACATATTAAATATAAAACAACAATTAATGAAAATTCTAACTAAAGGATATGTATCTTTGTTCTGGTTGTTAAGTGCATGAGCATGACATCTTTTCCCTTAGTGAAGAGATATTTAGTGATCCATGCCATTCATGGAATGGCATGTATCACTTACTTCAAATGTATAGCTCAGAGTAAAGATGTGCACAATTGCAATTTGTTTGTAAACATCGGGCCACATACTGCTGGATGGTATTACTTGACAGGTGCTTAGTCTACCTGCAAGAGACCATTTGGGCTTCTGTGGTGCAAGGAGAATGAAGGAGCTCTGGTGCCATGGAAGACATCTGACACAAAGGAAGACAAATATGATGTGCATAAGCAATTGTTGTTTTATATTATTTGCATGTATGTTAATGAGATATCTTTGAGACAACAATGTTAGTTGGTTCTCGGAGCAGTAACTTTCCGTATCATGCATCACCATTCATGAAAGTTTGTGACAATATACAGAGTTAAATGGAAACAATCTACACTTTATTTAAGAAGAGAAGCAGTGTTTTGTTTTGTAGCCTCTTCACTTATAGAAGAGAGAAGTTCGATGCCGAAGAACAACTTGGCACAGCATTGCTGGATCCTAAGATAGGTTTTTTTTTCTTTATTTACAAGTCTAGTTGTGTAGGAGCAAATTGAGGAGCAAATCTCCAAAGTCATTGAATGTGTTAGTACACAAAATTACAACATAAAAATAATAACAGATAAAATAAAATGTTTATGAAACCAAAAAAAGTCAAGCCATAAGTTTAAGTAAATGCAATCAACAATATAATGCAAGAATCAGCATAATTTTTAAAGGAACTCCTGAACAGAATAGAAGAACTGACCTATGAGGAAACTCTTCAGTTTCGATTTGAAAGCACGTGGATTGCTGCTAAAATTTTTGAATTCTTGTGGTAGCTTACTGAAAATGAATGCAGCAGCATACTGCACATCTTTCTGCACGAGAGCTAAGGAAGTGTGACGCAAATGCAGATTGGATTTCTGCCAAGTATTAATTGAGAGAAAGCTGCTAATTCTTGGGAATAAGCCGATATTATACTGTATACTGTATATTGAGAGGCCAATGTCAAAATACCCAGACTAGATAACAGGAGTCGACAAGAGGTAAGCAAATTCACACCACATGTTGCCCGAACTGTCCATTTCTGAGTCAAAAATATCCTTTTAGAGAGGGAAGAGTTACCCCAAAATATAATACCATACGACATGAAGGGAAAGCAGAAAGGTGGAAGGAGTATATAGAGGGTCTATACAAGGGCGATGTACTTAAGAACAATATTATGGAAATGGAAGGGGATGTAGATGAAGATGAAATGGGAGATACAATACTATGTGAAGAGTTTGACAGAGCACTGAAAGACCTAAGTCGAAACAAGGCCCCGGGAGTAGACAAAATTCCATTGGAACTACTGACGGCCTTGGGAGAGCCAGTCCTGACAAAACTCTACCATCTGGTGAGCAAGATGTATGAGACAGGCGAAATACCCTCAGACTTCAAGAAGAATATAATAATTCCAATCCCAAAGAAAGCAGGTGTTGACAGATGTGAAAATTACCGAACTATCACTTTAATAAGTCACAGTGCAAAATACTAACGCATATTCTTTACAGACGAATGGAAAAACTGGTAGAAGCCGACCTTGGCGAAGATCAGTTTGGATTCCGCAGAAATGCTGGAACACGTGAGGCAATACTGACCCTACGACTTATCTTAGAAAATAGATTAAGGAAAGGCAAACCTACATTTCTAGCATTTGTAGACTTAGAGAAAGCTTTTGACAATGTTGACTGGAATACTCTCTTTCAAATTCTGAAGGTGGCAGGGGAAAAATACAGGGAGCGAAAGGCTATTTACAATTTGTACAGTAACCAGATGGCAGTTACAAGAGTCGAGGGGCATGAAA
The DNA here is from genome assembly GCF_023864275.1 of Schistocerca cancellata. Classification (NCBI taxonomy): domain Eukaryota; kingdom Metazoa; phylum Arthropoda; class Insecta; order Orthoptera; family Acrididae; genus Schistocerca; species Schistocerca cancellata. The sequence goes on from NC_064628.1 coordinate 411,093,452, forward strand.
GGGAAGCAACGGTTGGGAAAGGAGTGAGACAGGGTTGTAGCCTGTCCCCAATGTTATTCAATCTGTACATTGAGCAAGCAGTAAAGGAAACAAAAGAAAAATTCGGAGTAGGTATTAAAGTCCATGGAGAAGAAATAAAAACTTTGAGGTTCGCTGATGACATTGTAATTCTGTCAGAGACAGCAAAGGACTTGGAAGAGCAGTTGAATGGAATGGACAGTGTCTTGAAAGTAGGATATAAGATGAAAATCAACAAAAGCAAAACGAGGATAATGGAATGTAGCCAAATTAAGTCAGGGGATGCTGAGGGAATTAGATTAGGAAATGAGACGCTTAAAGTAGTGAAGGAGTTTTGCTATTTGGGAAGCAAAATAACTGATGATGGTCGAAGTAGAGAGCATATCAAATGTAGACTGGCAATGGCAAGGAAAGCATTTCTGAAGAAGAGAAATTTGTTAACATCGAGTATAGATTTAAGTGTCAGGAAATCATATCTGAAAGTATTTGTATGGAGTGTAGCCATGTATGGAAGTGAAACATGGACGATAAATAGTTTTGACAAGAAGAGAATAGAAGCTTTTGAAATGTGGTGCTACAGAAGAATGCTGAAGATTAGATGGGTAGATCACATAACTAATGAGGAAGTATGGAATAGGATTGGGGAGAAGAGAATTTCGTGGCACAACTTGACTAGAAGAAGGGATCGGTTGGTAGGACATGTGTTGAGGCATCAAGGGGTCACCAATTTAGTATTGGAGGGCAGCGTGGAGGGTAAAAATCATAGAGGGAGACCAAGAGATGAATACACTAAGCAGATACAAAAGGATGTAGGTTGCAGTAAGCACTGGGAGATGAAGAAGCTTGCACAGGATAGAGTAGCATGGAGAGCTGCATCAAACCAGTCTCAGGACTGAAGACAACAACAACAACAACAACAACAACATAAGCGAATGAAAATAAGCAAAGTAGACTAATTTTCACAATCACTTATTTCAGATACCGTTCATTTGGTAAAATGGCAGCATTAAGTCCTTGAACAAGATCCTGAACATGAGCTTTCCATAACAGTTTACTATCTATCTCAACACCTAGAAATTTGAAGTGTTCAGTTTCACTAATCATATGACCATTCTGTGAAATTGCGCATTAGAAACTGTAAAAACTGTGTCTTACTGTGATTTAGCATTAGTTTATTTTCTAATAGCCATGAACTTATGTCATGAACTGCGCTATTTCAAACAGAGTCAATGTTGCACATCCTTTACTGCCAAGCTAGTGTCATCAGCAAATAGAAATATTTTAGAATTACCCGTAATAGTAGAGAGCATATCATTTATATAAATAAGGAACAGGCGTGGCCCCAACACTGATGCACCCCCCCCCCCCCCCCCCCCATATATAATGGTACGCCACTCAGACACCAAGTCACAGCCATTTTCAACACTGTGAATAATGACCTGCTGTTGCCTGTTGTCAAAGTAAGAGGTGAATCAATTGTGAGCTACTCCCCATATTCCGTAATGGTCCAACTTTTGAAACAATATTTTGTGATAAACACAATCAAATGACTTACAAGTTAAATAAAAAAATATGCCTGGTGTTCGAAACCATTTGTTTCATCCACCCAGTACCTCACTGAGAAAAGAGAATATAGCATTTTCACTTGTTAACCCTTTCAGGGGAAGTGGTTCCGTTTGAAACAACCTACAATTTTCTCATTTTGTGGAAAAGGGCAGTGGCTACATTTGGGGACACCATTCAGCAGCCTAGTTGGTGCTGCCCTCTAGCGGCTGTCACTAAAACCGCTTCAAAACCTGTAAATATTAGCAAGTAGTGAGGTGAGTTGGATAGCCATTTTTGTACGCTGTGCGCGAACGTCTTTGTTCTCAAATTGTGACTGTATTCTTCTGTATTAGGTAACTTTTATGCATGTATTAAATGCAGAATACTGTTCTGTTTACATTAATACTATATGTTCTGCAATAACAACCAAAATAATGCATTTACAGGGTGTCCAGAAAAGGGCTCCCTGATTTCAAAATTAAATATCTCGAAAACAAAGATCGACAGAGGAATGCAGTAAAACGGTATGTTTATTGTGAAAGCTGTTAAGAAGTTTATACAGCAGTTTGAAATAATAGTTACAAAAGCTGCTAACAGAAGGCACTGTACGCTGTACAGCTCATATCAGCATACATAAGTGAAATAATCGTATGAAAACAATCTTTGCCAACAATCACATCACAATGTTTTCAAAATATTCACCATTGGCACTACAGAGGTGGTGCAAACGAAGAATCAAATTCACCATCACATTTCGTAGTGTCTCAACCGAAATGGATTCACATGCCACAGAGATTGCCGATTCAAGCTCGTCCAGCGTGGCGGGATGCTTTGGGTAGACCATGTCTTTCACTGTGCCCCACAAAAAAAAGTCACAGGGAGTCAAATCCAGCGAATATGGAGGCCAATCCATACCTGCACCAGTAAATTTGGGATATTCCAAAGCAATGACTCAATTCCCGCAGTATTCCTCAAGAAAGAGAAACACTTGTTCGGTCCGATGTGGTTGGGCTCCATCTTGCATAAACCATTCAGTACCTGGTCGATCCTCTAACGCTTGCTGTGTGGCGACAAATTGTTCCAAAATTGCAATGTAACGTGCACCAGTGACCGTTTCTCGAATTAAAAAATGGCCAATAATGCCTCTGCTGCATACTGCAGCCCACACAGTAACTTTAGGAGAATACAGGGGTTTCGCTTCACACCAATATGGCTTTTGAGAACCCCAAAATCGCCAGTTCTGCTTATTCACGTATCCATTCAGGTGGAAGTGTGCTTCATCTGTAAACCAGATGCAGCCAACATCAAATCCTTCACTATCAATCGTTGTGAGCATCTGATTAGCAAAGGCAACCCTTTGTTGCACAGCTCGTACGGGTATGGCCTGGTGCATTTGAGTTTTGAATGGAAACATGTGTAGGCTCTTTCTCAGAATTTTCTGTGAGCTGGAACGCTTCAAACCAGTCTCAGATGTAATTCTACGGACGGATGACATTGGATTTCGCTGAATAATTCCATAAACTGTGGTGATATTTTCAAGGGTAACTGTTGTTTGCTTATGGCCCCACTAGATCATCAGTTACGCTGCCTATTCGTTGAAATTTTGCGAAGAGCGTAGGAATGGTTTTCACATCGGGTCCTTTTGGGACATTAAATCATGCTTGAAAACTTCGCCTTGTTGCCGTAGGACTCTCTCCTAACCGGTGGTACTCTAGCACCAGAAAAACATGTTGTTCAATGGAGTACATGGTTTTAATCTCTTCCTTCGGTACGCTAACCTCCTTTCACGTTTCAATAGTGGAACTGATCGCTCTGGGCTTCGGATCACTAAGATCTTTGGCTTCCCTCTGACAACCATGCCTCCATCCTTGCTACCCTCCCTATTTTCCTTTCCCTGTTGCTTCATAACCTGGGTTGTGAGTAACTGAATCTCCTTTCCCTTCTTCCCTTTCTTTCCCCTCTCTCCTCCCCAATGAAGGAACATTTGTTCCGAAAGCTAGGAACGTAAATTTTCGGTTCTGTTTTATGTGTATCTATCGGCTGTACTGAGCTGAGGTAAGTACTGGCCAGCCCCTCTATCTCTTTGTTAGTATTTGTTAGAGTCATAAATTAGAAATAATTTTATGTAATGGATATAGAGTCTCATTCTTACTGTTAGCAGTTACAAGTAAATATTTTTTGTTATACTTCGGGCTACATCTTTTTGTATCCCTTTTCAGAGTTTAGAAACAAGATCCTTAGTTTGCTGTTTTGTACGTAATAATTTTAACCGACCGAGTTTATTTAAAACTTATTAAAAAATAGAATTAAGGTTATAAAGCTCTTTAGTTCTTACAGTCAACATTGTTAAAGAAGAAAATTAACATTTTACACTTTTTTCTTTTTTGAGGAAACGGTTTTGTCTGTGTTCGGTACAATATTCCGTGAAACTGATAACCTCAAAGAATTAACCAATGATTAGAGAGGGTAACAAATATTTGTACTAATTGCAAGTTGATTTAAGTATGTTAAACTCTATCCTAATAAGCATGAAAACATGGAGATGGCAATTAGATGTCTACAGGAATATTTCTCAAGATATAGGAAAGCCACGTAGATTGTTGACAGAAAATGTTAGATATGTCTTAATACCACCCACAAACTAACCATTGTGAATAATGAAAGAAATCCCTAGGCTGTGTTGGACCGATTGTTCAACAAGGCATATAGGTTGGGTGCAATTGATCCCCAAATTCCAAGGGTAATTAATGAATCATGACATTTAACAACTGGATTGTCACCTATGGAAATAATGGATAAGCCATTTATAGAAGAACATTCGTTAAAATTATTTAGTTGACCTCAGGCTGAAACTAGAGCAATAGAGGTGGTACATCAACAAGAACAGAAAAACATGACAGTGTGGATACGCTAGTGAAACAGTATAACATGCAGATGCAAACACCAGAATTTAATACTGGAGTACTTATTAATGACCACCATGTCCGCCCCCAGTAGCTGAGCGATGAGTGCGATAGAATGTCAATCCTAAGGGCCTGGGTTTGATTCCCAGCTGGATCGGAGATTTTCTCCAGTCAGGGACTGGGTGTTATGTTGTCCTAATCATCATTTCATCCCCATCGATACGCAAGTCGCCGAAGTGGCGTCAAATTGAAAGACTTGCACCCGGTGAACGGTCTATCCGACACGAGGTCCTAGTCACATGACATTGTTATGGGTGGGTTTGTGTTTAACATTTATAGGGAAGTTGGGCAATTTGAGCATACTACACATCTCTCTCTCTCTCTCTCTCTCTCACACACACACACACACACAGACACACACACAAACAAACAAACACCCACACCCAAACACACATACATGCCCACAGACTATACACAAACAAAGATGACTTAGGGGTATTCTTTTGTTAGGCTTGTCACTGTTTCAAGAGGAGGGAGGAATAGGACAGGATGTCCTTCTAATAAGTTTGATATAGAAATGACAAGCCAATGTTAAGAAGGAACGGGAGCTTTGGAGGTAGGAAAATTGACAGGAGAACTCATAGTGGAAAAGAGAGAGATAGCTGGAGTTTCATGGAGGTTGCAGCCTTAAGATGAGGTGAACGGAAAGGGGAGAAGTACTGAAGTACTCAATGAAGCAGTAGAAAAAGAGGGTGAGTAACTTCAAAGTGGGAGTAATCCCCACATAAGGGAGCTTATGCCAGATTCGGATGGACCCAAAGAAAGGAGGACGCTTTAGAAGAAAGGAGTGGTACATCACAACAACTAGGCCTATGAAACAAGAGGAAAATACTGAATCCCCAGAAGATAGCCTTCTAGAAGGAAGAAATGCTTAAGGGTAATATTCGTGAAGAAAAGGAGTAAAGACCCTGCTTAGGGATATGTATCTTTGTTCTGGTTGTTAAGTGCATGAGCATGACATCTTTTGCCTTAGTGAAGGGATATTTAGTGATCCATGCCATTCATGGAATGGCATGTATCACTTACTTCAAATATATAGCTCAGAGTAAAGATGTGCACAATTGCAATATGTTTGTAAACGTCGGGCCACATACTGTGGGATGGTATTACTTGACAGGTGCTTAGTCTACCTGCAAGAGACCATTTGGGATCTCTGTGGTGCAAGGAGTATGAATGAGCTATGGTGCCATGGAAGACATCTGACACAAAGGAAGACAAATATGATGTGCATAAGCAATTGTTGTTTTATATTATTTGCATTGTTAATGAGATATCTTTGAGACAGCAATGTTAGTTGGTTCTTGGAGCAGTTACTTCCCATGTGATGCATCACTGTTCATGAAAGTTTGTGACAATATACAGAGTTAATTGGAAACAATCTACACTTTATTTAAGAAGAGAAGCAGTGTTTTGTTTTGTAGCCTCTTCACTTATAGAAGAGAGAAGTTCGATGCTGAAGAACAACTTGGCACAGCATTGCTGGATCCTAAGATAGGTTTTTTTTTCTTTATTTTCAAGTCTAGTTGTGTAGGAGCAAATTGAGGAGCAAATCTCCAAAGTCATTGAATGTGTTAGTACACAAAATTACAACATAAAAATAATAACAGATAAAATAAAATGTTTATGAAACCAAAAAAGTCAAGCCATAAGTTTAAGTAAATGCACTCAACAATATAACGCAAGAATCAGCTTAATTTTTAAAGGAACTCCTGAAAAGAATAGAAGAACTGACCTATGAGGAAACTCTTCAGTTTCTATTTGAAAGCACGTGGATTACTGCTAAAATTTTTGAATTCTTGTAGTAGCTTACTGAAAATGGATGCAGCAGTACACTGCACATCTTTCTGCACAAGAGTTAAGGAAGTGTGATGCAAATGCAGATTGGATTTCTGCCAAATATTAACTGAGAGAAAGCTGCTAATTCTTGGGAATAAGCTCATATTATACTGTATACTGTATATTGAGAGGCCAATGTCAAAATACCCAGACTAGTGAACAGGAATCGACAAGAGGTAAGCAAACTTACACCACATGTTGCCCGAACAGTCCATTTCTGCGCCAAAAATATCCTTTTAGTTTGGGAAGAGTTACCCCAAAATATAATACCATATGACATAAGCGAATGAAAATAAGCAAAGTAGACTAATTTTCACAATCACTTATTTCAGATACCGTTCATTTGGTAAAATGGCAGCATTAAGTCCTTGAACAAGATCCTGAACATGAGCTTTCCATAACAGTTTACTATCTATCTCAACACCTAGAAATTTGAAGTGTTCAGTTTCACTAATCATATGACCAGTCTGTGAAATTGCGCATTAGAAACTGTAAAAACTGTGTCTTACTGTGATTTAGCATTAGTTTATTTTCTAATAGCCATGAACTTATGTCATGAACTGCACTATTTCAAACAGAGTCAATGTTGCACATCCTTTACTGCCAAGCTAGTGTCATCAGCAAATAGAAATATTTTAGAATTACCCGTAATAGTAGAGAGCATATCATTTATATAAATAAGGAAAGGGCGTGGCCCCAACACTGATGCACCCCCCCCCCCCTCCCCCTCATATATAATGGTACGCCACTCAGACACCAAGTCACAGCCATTTTCAACACTGTGAATAATGACCTGCTGTTGCCTGTTGTCAAAGTAAGAGGTGAACCAATTGTGAGCCACTCCCCATATTCCGTAATGGTCCAACTTTTGAAACAATATTTTGTGATAAACACAATCAAATGACTTACAAGTTAAATAAAAAAATATGCCTAGTGTTCGAAACCTTTTGTTTCATCCACCCAGTACCTCACTGAGAAAAGAGAATATAGCATTTTCACTTGTTAACCCTTTCAGGGGAAGTGGTTCCGTTTGAAACAACCTACAATTTTCTCATTTTGTGGAAAAGGGCAGTGGCTACATTTGGGGACACCATTCAGCAGCCTAGTTGGTGCTGCCCTCTAGAGGCTGTCACTAAAACCGCTTCAAAATCTGTAAATATTAGCAAGTAGTGAGGTGAGTTGGATAGCCATTTTTGTACGCTGTGCGCGAACGTCTTTGTTCTCAAATTGTGACTGTATTCTTCTATATTAGGTAACTTTTATGCATGTATTAAATGCAGAATACTGTTCTGTTTACATTAATACTATATGTTCTGCAATAACAACCAAAATAATGCATTTACAGGGTGTCCAGAAAAGGGCTCCCTGATTTCAAAATTAAATATCTCGAAAACAAAGATCGACAGAGGAATGCAGTAAACGGTATGTTTATTGTGAAAGCTGTTAAGAAGTTTATACAGCAGTTTGAAATAATAGTTACAAAAGCTGCTAACAGAAGGCACTGTACGCTGTACAGCTCATATCAGCATACATAAGTGAAATAATCGTATGAAAACAATCTTTGCCAACAATCACATCACAATGTTTTCAAAATATTCACCATTGGCACTACAGAGGTGGTGCAAACGAAGAATCAAATTCACCATCACATTTCGTAGTGTCTCAACCGAAATGGATTCACATGCCACAGAGATTGCCGATTCAAGCTCGTCCTGCGTGGCGGGATGCTTCGGGTAGACCATGTCTTTCACTGTGCCCCACAAAAAAAAGTCACAGGGAGTCAAATCCAGCGAATATGGAGGCCAATCCATACCTGCACCAGTAAATTTGGGATATTCCAAAGCAATGACTCAATTCCCGCAGTATTCCTCAAGAAAGAGAAACACTTGTTCGGTCCGATGTGGTTGGGCTCCATCTTGCATAAACCATTCAGTACCTGGTCGATCCTCTAACGCTTGCTGTGTGGCGACAAATTGTTCCAAAATTGCAATGTAACGTGCACCAGTGACCGTTTCTCGAATTAAAAAATGGCCAATAATGCCTCTGCTGCATACTGCAGCCCACACAGTAATTTTAGGAGAATACAGGGGTTTCGCTTCACACCAATATGGCTTTTGAGAACCCCAAAATCACCAGTTCTGCTTATTCACGTATCCATTCAGGTGGAAGTGTGCTTCATCTGTAAACCAGATGCAGCCAACATCAAATCCTTCACTATCAATCATTGTGAGCATCTGATTAGCAAAGGCAACCCTTTGTTGCACAGCTCGTACGGGTATGGCCTGGTGCATTTGAATTTTGAATGGAAACATGTGTAGGCTCCTTCTCAGAATTTTCTGTGTGCTGGAACGCTTCAAACCAGTCTCAGATGTAATTCTACGGACGGATGACATTGGATTTCGCTGAATAATTCCATAAACTGTGGTGATATTTTCACGGGTAACTGTTGTTTGCTTGTGGCCAACATGTCCCACTAGATCATCAGTTACGCTGCCTATTCGTTGAAATTTTGCGAAGAACGTAGGAATGGTTTTCACATCTGGTCCTTTTGGGACATTAAATCATGCTTGAAAACTTCGCCTTGTTGCCGTAGGACTCTCTCCTAACCGGTGGTACTCTAGCACCAGAAAAACGCGTTGTTCAATGGAGTACATGGTTTTAATCTCTTCCTTCGGTACGCTAACCTCCTTTCACGTTTCAATAGTGGAACTGATCGCTCTGAGCTTCGGATCACTAAGATCTTTGGCTTCCCTCTGACAACCATGCCTCCATCCTTGCTACCCTTCCTATTTTCCTTTCCCTGTTGCTTCATAACCTGGGTTGTGAGTAACTGAATCTCCTTTCCCTTCTTCCCTTTCTTTCCCCTCTCTCCTCCCCAATGAAGGAACATTTGTTCCGAAAGCTAGGAACGTAAATTTTCGGTTCTGTTTTATGTGTATCTATCGGCTGTACTGAGCTGAGGTAAGTACTGGCCAGCCCCTCTATCTCTTTGTTAGTATTTGTTAGAGTCATAAATTAGAAATAATTTTATGTAATGGATATAGAGTCTCATTCTTACTGTTAGCAGTTACAAGTAAATATTTTTTGTTATACTTCGGGCTACATCTTTTTGTATCCCTTTTCAGAGTTTAGAAACAAGATCCTTAGTTTGCTGTTTTGTACGTAATAATTTTAACCGACCAAGTTTATTTACAACTTATTAAAAAATAGAATTAAGGTTATAAAGCTCTTTAGTTCTTACAGTCAACATTGTTAAAGAAGAAAATTAACATTTTACACTTTTTTCTTTTTTGAGGAAACGGTTTTGTCTGTGTTCGGTACAATATTCCGTGAAACTGATAACCTCAAAGAATTAACCAATGATTAGAGAGGGTAACAAATATTTGTACTAATTGCAAGTTGATTTAAGTATGTTAAACTCTATCCTAATAAGCATGAAAACATGGAGATGGCAATTAGATGTCTACAGGAATATTTCTCAAGATATAGGAAAGCCACGTAGATTGTTGACAGACAATGGCCCACAGTTTATGAATAAAGCCTTTAAAGAGTTTTTAGCATGGGAAAATGTTAGGTATGTCTTAATACCACCCACAAACTAACCATTGTGAATAATGAAAGAAATCCCTAGGCTGTGTTGGACCGATTGTTCAACAAGGCATATAGGTTGGGTGCAATTGATCCCCAAATTCCAAGGGTAATTAATGAATCATGACATTTAACAACTGGATTGTCACCTATGGAAATAATGGATAAGCCATTTATAGAAGAACATTCGTTAAAATTATTTAGTTGACCTCAGGCTGAAACTAGAGCAATAGAGGTGGTACATCAACAAGAACAGAAAAACATGACAGTGTGGATACGCTAGTGAAACAGTATAACATGCAGATGCAAACACCAGAATTTAATACTGGAGTACTTATTAATGACCACCATGTCCGCCCCCAGTAGCTGAGCGATGAGTGTGATAGAATGTCAATCCTAAGGGCCTGGGTTTGATTCCCAGCTGGATCGGAGATTTTCTCCAGTCAGGGACTGGGTGTTATGTTGTCCTAATCATCATTTCATCCCCATCGATACGCAAGTCGCCGAAGTGGCGTCAAATTGAAAGACTTGCACCCGGTGAACGGTCTATCCGACACGAGGTCCTAGTCACATGACATTGTTATGGGTGGGTTTGCGTTTAACATTTATAGGGAAGTTGGGCAATTTGAGCATACTACACATCTCTCTCTCTCTCTCTCTCTCTCTCACACACACACACACAGACACACACACAAACAAACAAACACCCACACCCAAACACACATACATGCCCACAGACTATACACAAACAAAGATGACTTAGGGGTATTCTTTTGTTAGGCTTGTCACTGTTTCAAGAGGAGGGAGGAATAGGACAGGATGTCCTTCTAATAAGTTTGATATAGAAATGACAAGCCAATGTTAAGAAGGAACGGGAGCTTTGGAGGTAGGAAAATTGACAGGAGAACTCATAGTGGAAAAGAGAGAGATAGCTGGAGTTTCATGGAGGTTGCAGCCTTAAGATGAGGTGAACGGAAAGGGGAGAAGTACTGAAGTACTCAATGAAGCAGTAGAAAAAGAGGGTGAGTAACTTCAAAGTGGGAGTAATCCCCACATAAGGGAGCTTATGCCAGATTCGGATGGACCCAAAGTAAGGAGGACGCTTTAGAGGAAAGGAGTGGTACATCACAACAACTAGGCCTATGAAACAAGAGGAAAATACTGAATCCCCAGAAGATAGCCTTCTAGAAGGAAGAAATGCTTAAGGGTAATATTCGTGAAGAAAAGGAGTAAAGACCCTGCTTAGGGATATGTATCTTTGTTCTGGTTGTTAAGTGCATGAGCATGACATCTTTTGCCTTAGTGAAGGGATATTTAGTGATCCATGCCATTCATGGAATGGCATGTATCACTTACTTCAAATATATAGCTCAGAGTAAAGATGTGCACAATTGCAATATGTTTGTAAACGTCGGGCCACATACTGTGGGATGGTATTACTTGACAGGTGCTTAGTCTACCTGCAAGAGACCATTTGGGATCTCTGTGGTGCAAGGAGTATGAATGAGCTATGGTGCCATGGAAGACATCTGACACAAAGGAAGACAAATATGATGTGCATAAGCAATTGTTGTTTTATATTATTTGCATGTATGTTAATGAGATATCTTTGAGACAACAATGTTAGTTGGTTCTCGGAGCAGTAACTTTCCGTATCATGCATCACCGTTCATGAAAGTTTGTGACAATATACAGAGTTAATTGGAAACAATCTACACTTTATTTAAGAAGAGAAGCAGTGTTTTGTTTTGTAGCCTCTTCACTTATAGAAGAGAGAAGTTCGATGCCGAAGAACAACTTGGCACAGCATTGCTGGATCCTAAGATAGGTTTTTTTTTCTTTATTTACAAGTCTAGTTGTGTAGGAGCAAATCTCCAAAGTCATTCAATGTGTTAGTACACAAAATTACAACATAAAAATAATAACAGATAAAATAAAATGTTTATGAAACCAAAAAAAGTCAAGCCATAAGTTTAAGTAAATGCAATCAACAATATAATGCAAGAATCAGCATAATTTTTAAAGGAACTCCTGAACAGAATAGAAGAACTGACCTATGAGGAAACTCTTCAGTTTCGATTTGAAAGCACGTGGATTACTGCTAAAATTTTTGAATTCTTGTGGTAGCTTACTGAAAATGAATGCAGCAGTATACTGCACATCTTTCTGCACGAGAGCTAAGGAAGTGTGACGCAAATGCAGATTGGATTTCTGCCAAGTATTAATTGAGAGAAAGCTGCTAATTCTTGGGAATAAGCCGATATTATACTGTATACTGTATATTGAGAGGCCAATGTCAAAATACCCAGACTAGATAACAGGAGTCGACAAGAGGTAAGCAAATTCACACCACATGTTGCCCGAACTGTCCATTTCTGAGCCAAAAATATCCTTTTAGAGTGGGAAGAGTTACCCCAAAATATAATTCCACACGACATGAAGGGAAAGCAGAAAGGTGGAAGGAGTATATAGAGGGTCTATACAAGGGCGATGTACTTAAGAACAATATTATGGAAATGGAAGAGGATGTAGATGAAGATGAAATGGGAGATACAATACTGTGTGAAGAGTTTGACAGAGCACTGAAAGACCTAAGTCGAAACAAGGCCCCGGGAGTAGACAAAATTCCATTGGAACTACTGACGGCCTTGGGAGAGCCAGTCCTGACAAAACTCTACCATCTGGTGAGCAAGATGTATGAGACAGGCGAAATACCCTCAGACTTCAAGAAGAATATAATAATTCCAATCCCAAAGAAAGCAGGTGTTGACAGATGTGAAAATTACCGAACTATCACTTTAATAAGTCACAGTGCAAAATACTAACGCGTATTCTTTACAGACGAATGGAAAAACTGGTAGAAGCCGACCTTGGCGAAGATCAGTTTGGATTCCGCAGAAATGCTGGAACACGTGAGGCAATACTGACCCTACGACTTATCTTAGAAAATAGATTAAGGAAAGGCAAACCTACATTTCTAGCATTTGTAGACTTAGAGAAAGCTTTTGACAATGTTGACTGGAATACTCTCTTTCAAATTCTGAAGGTGGCAGGGGAAAAATACAGGGAGCGAAAGGCTATTTACAATTTGTACAGTAACCAGATGGCAGTTACAAGAGTCGAGGGGCATGAAAGGGAAGCAACGGTTGGGAAAGGAGTGAGACAGGATTGTAGCCTGTCCCCAATGTTATTCAATCTGTACATTGAGCAAGCAGTAAAGGAAACAAAAGAAAAATTCGGAGTAGGTATTAAAGTCCATGGAGAAGAAATAAAAACTTTGAGGTTCGCTGATGACATTGTAATTCTGTCAGAGACAGCAAAGGACTTGGAAGAGCAGTTAAATGGAATGGACAGTGTCTTGAAAGTAGGATATAAGATGAAAATCAACAAAAGCAAAATGAGGATAATGGAATGTAGCCAAATTAAGTCAGGGGATGCTGAGGGAATTAGATTAGGAAATGAGACGCTTAAAGTAGTGAAGGAATTTTGCTATTTGGGAAGCAAAATAACTGATGATGGTCGAAGTAGAGAGCATATCAAATGTAGACTGGCAATGGCAAGGAAAGCATTTCTGAAGAAGAGAAATTTGTTAACATCGAGTATAGATTTAAGTGTCAGGAAATCATTTCTGAAAGTATTTGTATGGAGTGTAGCCATGTATGGAAGTGAAACATGGACGATAAATAGTTTCGACAAGAAGAGAATAGAAGCTTTTGAAATGTGGTGCTACAGAAGAATGCTGAAGATTAGATGGGTAGATCACATAACTAATGAGGAAGTATGGAATAGGATTGGGGAGAAGAGAATTTCGTGGCACAACTTGACTAGAAGAAGGGATCAGTTGGTAGGACATGTGTTGAGGCATCAAGGGGTCACCAATTTAGTATTGGAGGGCAGCGTGGAGGGTAAAAATCATAGAGGGAGACCAAGAGATGAATACACTAAGCAGATACAGAAGGATGTAGGTTGCAGTAAGCACTGGGAGATGAAGAAGCTTGCACAGGATAGAGTAGCATGGAGAGCTGCATCAAACCAGTCTCAGGACTGAAGACAACAACAACAACAACAACAACAACAACAACATAAGCGAATGAAAATAAGCAAAGTAGACAAATTTTCACAATCACTTATTTCAGATACCGTTCATTTGGTAAAATGGCAGCATTAAGTCCTTGAACAAGATCCTGAACATGAGCTTTCCATAACAGTTTACTATCTATCTCAACACCTAGAAATTTGAAGTGTTCAGTTTCACTAATCATATGACCATTCTGTGAAATTGCGCATTAGAAACTGTAAAAACTGTGTCTTACTGTGATTTAGCATTAGTTTATTTTCTAATAGCCATGAACTTATGTCATGAACTGCACTATTTCAAACAGAGCCAATGTTGCACATCCTTTACTGCCAAGCTAGTGTCATCAGCAAATAGAAATATTTTAGAATTACCCGTAATAGTAGAGAGCATATCATTTATATAAATAAGGAACAGGCGTGGCCCCAACACTGATGCACCCCCCCCCCCCCCCCCCCCCCATATATAATGGTACGCCACTCAGACACCAAGTCACAGCCATTTTCAACACTGTGAATAATGACCTGCTGTTGCCTGTTGTCAAAGTAAGAGGTGAACCAATTGTGAGCTACTCCCCATATTCCGTAATGGTCCAACTTTTGAAACAATATTTTGTGATAAACACAATCAAATGACTTACAAGTTAAATAAAAAAATATACCTACTGTTCGAAACCTTTTGTTTCATCCACCCAGTACCTCACTGAGAAAAGAGAATATAGCATTTTCACTTGTTAACCCTTTCAGGGGAAGTGGTTCCGTTTGAAACAACCTACAATTTTCTCATTTTGTGGAAAAGGGCAGTGGCTACATTTGGGGACACCATTCAGCAGCCTAGTTGGTGCTGCCCTCTAGCGGCTGTCACTAAAACCGCTTCAAAATCTGTAAATATTAGCAAGTAGTGAGGTGAGTTGGATAGCCAGTTTTGTACGCTGTGCGCGAACGTCTTTGTTCTCAAATTGTGACTGTATTCTTCTGTATTAGGTAACTTTTATGCATGTATTAAATGCAGAATACTGTTCTGTTTACATTAATACTATATGTTTTGCAATAACAACCAAAATAATGCATTTACAGGGTGTCCAGAAAAGGGCTCCCTGATTTCAAAATTAAATATCTCGAAAACAAAGATCGACAGAGGAATGCAGTAAACGGTATGTTTATTGTGAAAGCTGTTAAGAAGTTTATACAGCAGTTTGAAATAATAGTTACAAAAGCTGCTAACAGAAGGCACTGTCCGCTGTACAGCTCATATCAGCATACATAAGTGTAATAATCGTATGAAAACAATCTTTGCCAACAATCACATCACAATGTTTTCAAAATATTCACCATTGGCACTACAGAGGTGGTGCAAACGAAGAATCAAATTCACCATCACATTTCGTAGTGTCTCAACCGAAATGGATTCACATGCCACAGAGATTGCCGATTCAAGCTCGTCCAGCGTGGCGGGATGCTTCGGGTAGACCATGTCTTTCACTGTGCCCCACAAAAAAAAGTCACAGGGAGTCAAATCCAGCGAATATGGAGGCCAATCCATACCTGCACCAGTAAATTTGGGATATTCCAAAGCAATGACTCAATTCCCGCAGTATTCCTCAAGAAAGCGAAACACTTGTTCGGTCCAATGTGGTTGGGCTCCATCTTGCATAAACCATTCAGTACCTGGTCGATCCTCTAACGCTTGCTGTGTGGCGACAAATTGTTCCAAAATTGCAATGTAACGTGCACCAGTGACCGTTTCTCGAATTAAAAAATGGCCAATAATGCCTCTGCTGCATACTGCAGCCCACACAGTAACTTTAGGAGAATACAGGGGTTTCGCTTCACACCAATATGGCTTTTGAGAACCCCAAAATCGCCAGTTCTGCTTATTCACGTATCCATTCAGGTGGAAGTGTGCTTCATCTGTAAACCAGATGCAGCCAACATCAAATCCTTCACTATCAATCATTGTGAGCATCTGATTAGCAAAGGCAAACCTTTGTTGCACAGCTCGTACGGGTATGGCCTGGTGCATTTGAATTTTGAATGGAAACATGTGTAGGCTCTTTCTCAGAATTTTCTGTGTGCTGGAACGCTTCAAACCAGTCTCAGATGTAATTCTACGGACGGATGACATTAGATTTCGCTGAATAATTCCATAAACTGTGGTGATATTTTCAAGGGTAACTGTTTGCTTGTGGCCAACATGCCCCACTAGATCATCAGTTACGCTGCCTATTCGTTGAAATTTTGCGAAGAGCGTAGGAATGGTTTTCACATCGGGTCCTTTTGGGACATTAAATCATGCTTGAAAACTTCGCCTTGTTGCCGTAGGACTCTCTCCTAACCGGTGGTACTCTAGCACCAGAAAAACGCGTTGTTCAATGGAGTACATGGTTTTAATCTCTTCCTTCGGTACGCTAACCTCCTTTCACGTTTCAATAGTGGAACTGATCGCTCTGGGCTTCGGATCACTAAGATCTTTGGCTTCCCTCTGACAACCATGCCTCCATCCTTGCTACCCTCCCTATTTTCCTTTCCCTGTTGCTTCATAACCTGGGTTGTGAGTAACTGAATCTCCTTTCCCTTCTTCCCTTTCTTTCCCCTCTCTCCTCCCCAATGAAGGAGCTTTTGATCCGAAAGCTAGGAACGTAAATTTTCGGTTCTGTTTTATGTGTATCTATCGGCTGTACTGAGCTGAGGTAAGTATTGGCCAGCCCCTCTATCTCTTTGTTAGTATTTGTTAGAGTCATAAATTAGAATTAATTTTATGTAATGGATATAGAGTCTCATTCTTACTGTTAGCAGTTACAAGTAAATATTTTTTGTTATACTTCGGGCTACATCTTTTTGTATCCCTTTTCAGAGTTTAGAAACAAGATCCTTAGTTTGCTGTTTTGTACGTAATAATTTTAACCGACCAAGTTTATTTAAAACTTATTAAAAAAATAGAATTAAGGTTATAAGGTTCTTTAGTTCTTACAGTCAACATTGTTAAAGAAGAAAATTAACATTTTACTCTTTTTTCTTTTTCGAGGAAACGGTTTTGTCTGTGTTCGGTACAATATTCCGTGAAACTGATAACCTCAAAGAATTAACCAATGATTAGAGAGGGTAACAAATATTTGTACTAATTGCAAGTTGATTTAAGTATGTTAAACTCTATCCTAATAAGCATGAAAACATGGAGATGACAATTAGATGTCTACAGGAATATTTCTCATATATAGGAAAGCCACGTAGATTGTTGACAGACAATGGCCTACAGTTTATGAATAAAGCCTTTAAAGAGTTTTTAGCATGGGAAAATGTTAGATATGTCTTAATACCACCCACAAACTAACCATTGTGAATAATGAAAGAAATCGCTATGCTGTGTTGGACCCATTGTTCAACAAGGCATATAGGTTGGGTGCAATTGATCCCCAAATTCCAAGGGTAATTAATGCATCATGACGTTTAACAACTGGATTGTCACCTATGGAAATAATGGATAAGCCATTTATAGAAGAACCTTCGTTAAAATTATTTAGTTGACCTCAGGCTGAAACTAGAGCAATAGAGGTGGTACATCAATAAGAACAGAAAAACATGACAGTGTGGATACGCAAGTGAAACAGTATAACATGCAGATGCAAACACCAGAATTTAATACTGGAGTACTTACCTATTAATGACCACCATGTCCGCCCCCAGTAGCTGAGCGATGAGTGTGATAGAATGTCAATCCTAAGGGCCTGGGTTTGATTCCCAGCTGGATCGGAGATTTTCTCCAGTCAGGGACTGGGTGTTATGTTGTCCTAATCATCATTTCATCCCCATCGATACGCAAGACGCCGAAGTGGCGTCAAAATGAAAGACTTGCACCCGGTGAACGGTCTATCCGACACGAGGTCCTAGTCACATGACATTGTTATGGGTGGGTTTGCGTTTAACATGTATAGGGAAGTTGGGCAATTTGAGCATACTACACACCTCTCTCTCTCTCTCTCTCTCTCTCTCTCTCTCTCACACACACACACACACACACACACACACACACACACACAAACAAACACCCATACCCAAACACACGTACATGCCCACAGACTATACACAAACAAAGATGACTTAGGGGTATTCTTTTGTTAGGCTTGTCACTGTATCAAGAGGAGGGAGGAATAGGACAGGATGTCCTTCTAATAAGTTTGATATAGAAATGACAAGCCAATGTTAAGAAGGAACGGGAGCTTTGGAGGTAGGAAAATAGGCAGGAGAACTCATAGTGGAAAAGCGAGAGATAGCTGGAGTTTCATGGAGGTTGCAGCCTTAAGATGAGGTGAACGGAAAGGGGAGAAGTACTGAAGTACTCAATGAAGCAGTAGAAAAAGAGGGTGGGTAGCTTCAAAGTGGGAGTAATCCCCACATAAGGGAGCTTATGCCAGATTCGGATGGACCCAAAGAAAGGAGGACGCTTTAGAGGAAAGGAGTGGTACATCACAACAACTAGGCCTATGAAACAAGAGGAAAATACTGAATCCCCAGAAGATAGCCTTCTAGAAGGAAGAAATGCTTAAGGGTAATATTCGTGAAGAAAAGGAGTAAAGACCCTGCTTAGGGATATGTATCTTTGTTCTGGTTGTTAAGTGCATGAGCATGACATCTTTTGCCTTAGTGAAGGGATATTTAGTGATCCATGCCATTCATGGAATGGCATGTAACACTTACTTCAAATATATAGCTCAGAGTAAAGATGTGCACGATTGCAATATGTTTGTAAACGTCGGGCCACATACTGTGGGATGGTATTACTTGACAGGTGCTTAGTCTACCTGCAAGAGACCATTTGGGATCTCTGTGGTGCAAGGAGTATGAATAAGCTATGGTGCCATGGAAGACATCTGACACAAAGGAAGACAAATATGATGTGCATAAGCAATTGTTGTTTATATTATTTGCATTGTTAATGAGATGTATTTGAGACAGCAATGTTAGTTGGTTCTTGGAGCAGTTACTTCCCATGTGATGCATCACTGTTCATGAAAGTTTGTGACAATATACAGAGTTAATTGGAAACAATCTACACTTTATTTAAGAAGAGAAGCAGTGTTTTGTTTTGTAGCCTCTTCACTTATAGAAGAGAGAAGTTCGATGCTGAAGAACAACTTGGCACAGCATTGCTGGATCCTAAGATAGGTTTTTTTTCTTTATTTACAAGTCTAGTTGTGTAGGAGCAAATTGAGGAGCAAATCTCCAAAGTCATTCAATGTGTTAGTACACAAAATTACAACATAAAAATAATAACAGATAAAATAAAATGTTTATGAAACCAAAAAAGTCAAGCCATAAGTTTAAGTAAATGCAATCAACAATATAACGCAAGAATCAGCTTAATTTTTAAAGGAACTCCTGAAAAGAATAGAAGAACTGACCTATGAGGAAACTCTTCAGTTTCTATTTGAAAGCACGTGGATTACTGCTAAAATTTTTGAATTCTTGTGGTAGCTTACTGAAAATGGATGCAGCAGTACACTGCACATCTTTCTGCACAAGAGTTAAGGAAGTGTGATGCAAATGCAGATTGGATTTCTGCCAAGTATTAACTGAGAGAAAGCTGCTAATTCTTGGGAATAAGCTCATATTATACTGTATACTGTATATTGAGAGGCCAATGTCAAAATACCCAGACTAGTGAACAGGAGTCGACAAGAGGTAAGCAAACTTACACCACATGTTGCCCGAACTGTCCATTTCTGCGCCAAAAATATCCTTTTAGTGTGGGAAGAGTTACCCCAAAATACGAGAGCGGTTCAGAAAGTAACCTCCGATCGGTCACAGTGCGGGTTGTGGGGGGAGTAGCGACGCCATCTGTGCGTTCATGCACTCAACAGGTCAGTCGGCATCAAGCCGTGGTCGAGTGAACGTCGTACCTGCGCTAGTTTAGTTTTTGTGGCAGTTTGAAATGTGTGCTGCAATAGAAAACCCCGCCAAATGTGAAGTGCGTGCTGTCATAAGGTTTTTTACAGCCAAAGGATATTCTGCAGCAGCTATTCATCGTGAGCTTTGTGCTGTGTACGGACCAAGAGTTATGAGTGAAGGAGTTGTCCGTGAATGGGTATGTTTATTTAAAAGTGGACGAGAAAACGTTCATGATGAAGAGAGGAGTGGTAGACCATCATTGGTGACTGACGAACTCGTTCAGACAGTTGATGCAAAAGTTCGTGAAAATCGACGTTTCTCAATGTCGGAGTTGTCTACTGGTTTTCCACAGGTTTCTAAGACTCTCTTGTACGAGATAGTGACAGCAAGATTGGGTTACCGTAAGTTCTGTGCACGATGGGTGCCCAAAATTCTTACCGACCACCACAAAACTCAAAGAATGGCCTCTGCATTAGACTTTCTGTCACGTTATGAGGACGAAGGAGAACCATTGTTAAACAGAATCGTGACCGGTGACGAAACCTGGATTAAGTACGTGAACCCTGAGACAAAAGAACAATCAAAGATGTGGGCACATTCAAATTCACCTACCAAACCAAGAAAAGCCTCGCAAGATTTTTCTGCCAGAAAACTGATGGCAACGGTGTTTTGGGATGCCAAAGGGGTGTTGTTGGTTGAATTCATGGAACGTGGTACGACCATTAATCAAGACGTGTACTGTGAAACAATAAAAAAGTTACGACGGGCTATACAGAACAAACGCCGTGGTATGCTGACTTCCGGTATCGTTTTTTTGCGCGATAACGCCCGTCCTCACTCTGCTCGCAGAACAACGGCCCTTCTTGAGTCCTTCAAGTGGGACGTTATCAACCATCCACCTTACAGCCCAGACCTGGCGCCAAGTGATTATCACCTCTTCATGCATTTGAAGAAATGGCTCGGGTCACAGCGGTTTGATGACGACGAAGAGCTCAAAGATGCGGTCACAGGCTGGCTCCAGGCACAAGCGGGTGATTTTTATGCAGAAGGAATTTCAAAGCTTGTGAAGAAATACGATAAGTGCCTCAATCGCTATGGAGACTATGTAGAAAAATAGTGCAAAGATGTAGTTGTAAGATGTATATATTAAAATATTTTTATTTAACTTGGTGTATTTTTTTAAATCAACCGGAGGTTACTTTCTGAACGGCCCTCGTATAATACCATATGACATAAGCGAATGAAAATAAGCAAAGTAGACTAATTTCCACAATCACTTATTTCAGATACCGTTCATTTGGTAAAATGGCAGCATTAAGTTCTTGAACAAGATCCTGAACATGAGCTTTCCATATCAGTTTACTATCTATCTCAACACCTAGAAATTTGAAGTGTTCAGTTTCACTAATTATATGACCATTCTGTGAAATTGCGCATTAGAAACTGTAAAAACTGTGTCTTACTGTGATTTAGCATTAGTTTATTTTCTAATAGCCATGAACTTATGTCATGAACTGCACTATTTCAAACAGAGCCAATGTTGCACATCCTTTACTGCCAAGCTAGTGTCATCAGCAAATAGAAATATTTTAGAATTACCCGTAATAGTAGAGAGCATATCATTTATATAAATAAGGAACAGGCGTGGCCCCAACACTGATGCACCCCCCCCCCCCCCCCCCATATATAATGGTACGCCACTCAGACACCAAGTCACAGCCATTTTCAACACTGTGAATAATGACCTGTTGTTGCCTGTTGTCAAAGTAAGAGGTGAACCAATTGTGAGCTACTCCCCATATTCCGTAATGGTCCAACTTTTGAAACGATATTTTGTGATAAACACAATCAAATGACTTACAAGTTAAATAAAAAAATATGCCTAGTGTTCGAAACCTTTTGTTTCATCCACCCAGTACCTCACTGAGAAAAAAGAATATAGCATTTTCACTTGTTAACCCTTTCAGGGGAAGTGGTTCCGTTTGAAACAACCTACAATTTTCTCATTTTGTGGAAAAGGGCAGTGGCTACATTTGGGGACACCATTCAGCAGCCTAGTTGGTGCTGCCCTCTAGTGGCTGTCACTAAAACCGCTTCAAAATCTGTAAATATTAGCAAGTAGTGAGGTGAGTTGGATAGCCATTTTTGTACGCTGTGCGCGAACGTCTTTGTTCTCAAATTGTGACTGTATTCTTCTGTATTAGGTAACTTTTATGCATGTATTAAATGCAGAATACTGTTCTGTTTACATTAATACTATATGTTCTGCAATAACAACCAAAATAATGCATTTACAAGGTGTCCAGAAAAGGGCTCCCCGATTTCAAAATTAAATATCTCGAAAACAAAGATCGACAGAGGAATGCAGTAAACGGTATGTTTATTGTGAAAGCTGTTAAGAAGTTTATACAGCAGTGTGAAATAATAGTTACTAAAGCTGCTAACAGAAGGCACTGTACGCTGTACAGCACATATCAGCATACATCAGTGAAATAATCGTATGAAAACAATCTTTGCCAACAATCACATCACAATGTTTTCAAAATATTCACCATTGGCACTACAGAGGTGGTGCAAACGAAGAATCAAATTCACCATCACATTTCGTAGTGTCTCAACCGAAATGGATTCACATGCCACAGAGATTGCCGATTCAAGCTCGTCCAGCGTGGCGGGATGCTTCGGGTAGACCATGTCTTTCACTGTGCCCCAACAAAAAAAAGTCACAGGGAGTCAAATCCAGCGAATATGGAGGCCAATCCATTCCTGCACCAGTAAATTTGGGATATTCCAAAGCAATAACTCAATTCCCGCAGTATTCCTCAAGAAAGCGAAACACTTGTTCGGTCCGATGTGGTTGGGCTTCATCTTGCATAAACCATTCAGTACCTGGTCGATCCTCTAACGCTTGCTGTGTGGCGACAAATTGTTCCAAAATTGCAATGTAACGTGCACCAGTGACCGTTTCTCGAATTAAAAAATGGCCAATAATGCCTCTGCTGCATACTGCAGCCCACACAGTAACTTTAGGAGAATACAGGGGTTTCGCTTCACACCAATATGGCTTTTGAGAACCCCAAAATCGCCAGTTCTGCTTATTCGCGTATCCATTCAGGTGGAAGTGTGCTTCATCTGTAAACCAGATGCAGCCAACATCAAATCCTTCACTATCAATCATTGTGAGCATCTGATTAGCAAAGGCAACCCTTTGTTGCACAGCTCGTACGGGTATGGCCTGGTGCATTTGAATTTTGAATGGAAACATGTGTAGGCTCTTTCTCAGAATTTTCTGTGTGCTGGAATGCTTCAAACCAGTCTCAGATGTAATTCTACGGACGGATGACATTGGATTTCGCTGAATAATTCCATAAACTGTGGTGATATTTTCAAGGGTAACTGTTGTTTGCTTGTGGCCAACATGCCCCACTAGATCATCAGTTACGCTGCCTATTCGTTGAAATTTTGCGAAGAGCGTAGGAATGGTTTTCACATCGGGTCCTTTTGGGACATTAAATCATGCTTGAAAACTTCGCCTTGTTGCCGTAGGACTCTCTCCTAACCGGTGGTACTCTGGCACCAGAAAAACGCGTTGTTCAGTGGAGTACATGGTTTTAATCTCTTCCTTCGGTACGCTAACCTCCTTTCACGTTTCAATAGTGGAACTGATCGCTCTGAGCTTCGGATCACTAAGATCTTTGGCTTCCCTCTGACAACCATGCCTCCATCCTTGCTACCCTCCCTATTTTCCTTTCCCTGTTGCTTCATAACCTGGGTTGTGAGTAACTGAATCTCCTTTCCCTTCTTCCCTTTCTTTCCCCTCTCTCCTCCCCATTGAAGGAACATTTGTTCCGAAAGCTAGGAACGTAAATTTTCGGTTCTGTTTTATGTGTATCTATCGGCTGTAGTGAGCTGAGGTAAGTACTGGCCAGCCCCTCTATCTCTTTGTTAGTATTTGTTAGAGTCATAAATTAGAAATAATTTTATGTAATGGATATAGAGTCTCATTCTTACTGTTAGCAGTTACAAGTAAATATTTTTTGTTATACTTCGGGCTACATCTTTTTGTATCCCCTTTCAGAGTTTAGAAACAAGATCCTTAGTTTGCTGTTTTGTACGTAATAGTTTTAACCGACCAAGTTTATTTAAAACTTATTAAAAAATAGAATTAAGGTTATAAGGTTCTTTAGTTCTTACAGTCAACATTGTTAAAGAAGAAAATTAACATTTTACACTTTTTTCTTTTTCGAGGAAACGGTTTTGTCTGTGTTCGGTACAATATTCCGAGAAACTGATAACCTCAAAGAATTAACCAATGATTAGAGAGGGTAACAAATATTTGTACTAATTGCAAGTTGATTTAAGTATGTTAAACTCTATCCTAATAAGCATGAAAACATGGAGATGCCAATTAGATGTCTACAGGAATATTTCTCAGATATAGGAAAGCCACGTAGATTGTTGACAGACAATGGCCCACAGTTTATGAATAAAGCCTTTAAAGACTTTTTAGCATGGGAAAATGTTAGATATGTCTTAATACCACCCACAAACTAACCATTGTGAATAATGAAAGAAATCCCTAGGCTGTGTTGGACCGATTGTTCAACGAGGCATATAGGTTGGGTGCAATTGATCCCCAAATTCCAAGGGTAATTAATGCATCATGACGTTTAACAACTGGATTGTCACCTATGGAAATAATGGATAAGCCATTTATAGAAGAACCTTCGTTAAAATTATTTAGTTGACCTCAGGCTGAAACTAGAGCAATAGAGGTGGTACATCAACAAGAACAGAAAAACATGACAGTGTGGATACGCAAGTGAAACAGTATAACATGCAGATGCAAACACCAGAATTTAATACTGGAGTACTTATTAATGACCACCATGTACGCCCCCAGTAGCTGAGCGATGAGTGTGATAGAATGTCAATCCTAAGGGCCTGGGTTTGATTCCCAGCAGGATCGGAGATTTTCTCCAGTCAGGGACTGGGTGTTATGTTGTCCTAATCATCATTTCATCCCCATCGATACGCAAGTCGCCGAAGTGGCGTCAAATTGAAAGACTTGCACCCGGTGAACGGTCTATCCGACACGAGGTCCTAGTCACATGACATTGTTATGGGTGGGTTTGCGTTTAACATTTATAGGGAAGTTGGGCAATTTGAGCATACTACACATCTCTCTCTCTCTCTCTCTCTCTCTCTCTCTCTCTCTCTCTCTCACACACACACACACACACACACACACACACAAACAAACAAACACCCACACCCAAACACACGTACATGCCCACAGACTATACACAAACAAAGATGACTTAGGGGTTTTCTTTTGTTAGGCTTGTCACTGTTTCAAGAGGAGGGAGGAATAGGACAGGATGTCCTTCTAATAAGTTTGATATAGAAATGACAAGCCAAAGTTAAGAAGGAATGGGAGCTTTGGAGGTAGGAAAATAGACAGGAGAACTCATAGTGGAAAAGCGAGAGATAGCTGGAGTTTCATGGAGGTTGCAGCCTTAAGATGAGGTGAACGGAAAGGGGAGAAGTACTGAAGTACTTAATGAAGCAGTAGAAAAAGAGGGTGAGTAACTTCAAAGTGGGAGTAATCCCCACATAAGGGAGCTTATGCCAGATTCGGATGGACCCAAAGAAAGGAGGACGCTTTAGAGGAAAGGAGTGGTACATCACAACAACTAGGCCTATGAAACAAGAGGAAAATACTGAATCCCCAGAAGGTAGCCTTCTAGAAGGAAGAAATGCTTAAGGGTAATATTCGTGAAGAAAAGGAGTAAAGACCCTGCTTAGGGATATGTATCTTTGTTCTGGTTGTTAAGTGCATGAGCATGACATCTTTTGCCTTAGTGAAGGGTATTTAGTGATCCATGCCATTCATGGAATGGCATGTATCACTTACTTCAAATATATAGCTCAGAGTAAAGATGTGCACGATTGCAATTTGTTTGTAAACGTCGGGCCACCTACTGTGGGATGGTATTACTAGACAGGTGCTTAGTCTACCTGCAAGAGACCATTTGGGATCTCTGTGGTGCAAGGAGTATGAATGAGCTATGGTGCCATGGAAGACATCTGACACAAAGGAAGACAAATATGATGTGCATAAGCAATTGTTGTTTTATATTATTTGCATTGTTAATGAGATGTCTTTGAGACAGCAATGTTAGTTGGTTCTTGGAGCAGTTACTTCCCATGTGATGCATCACTGTTCATGAAAGTTTGTGACAATATACAGAGTTAATTGGAAACAATCTACACTTTATTTAAGAAGAGAAGCAGTGTTTTGATTTGTAGCCTCTTCACTTATAGAAGAGAGAAGTTCGATGCTGAAGAACAACTTGGCACAGCATTGCTGGATCCTAAGATAGGTTTTTTTTTCTTTATTTACAAGTCTAGTTGTGTAGGAGCAAATTGAGGAGCAAATCTCCAAAGTCATTCAATGTGTTAGTACAAAAAATTACAACATAAAAATAATAACAGATAAAATAAAATGTTTATGAAACCAAAAAAGTCAAGCCATAAGTTTAAGTAAATGCAATCAACAATATAACGCAAGAATCAGCTTAATTTTTAAAGGAACTCCTGAAAAGAATAGAAGAACTGACCTATGAGGAAACTCTTCAGTTTCTATTTGAAAGCACGTGGATTACTGCTAAAATTTTTGAATTCTTGTGGTAGCTTACTGAAAATGGATGCAGCAGTACACTGCACATCTTTCTGCACAAGAGTTAAGGAAGTGTGATGCAAATGCAGATTAGATTTCTGCCAAGTATTAACTGAGAGAAAGCTGCTAATTCTTGGGAATAAGCTCATATTATACTGTATACTGTATATTGAGAGGCCAATGTCAAAATACCCAGACTAGTGAACAGGAGTCGACAAGAGGTAAGCAAACTTACACCAAATATTGCCCGAACTGTCCATTTCTGCGCCAAAAATATCCTTTTAGTGTGGGAAGAGTTACCCCAAAATATAATAGCATATGACATAAGCGAATGAAAATAAGCAAAGTAGACTAATTTTCACAATCACTTATTTCAGATACCGTTCATTTGGTAAAATGGCAGCATTAAGTCCTTGAACAAGATCCTGAACATGAGCTTTCCATAACAGTTTACTATCTATCTCAACACCTAGAAATTTGAAGTGTTCAGTTTCACTAATCATATGACCATTCTGTGAAATTGCGCATTAGAAACTGTAAAAACTGTGTCTTACTGTGATTTAGCATTAGTTTATTTTCTAATAGCCATGAACTTATGTCATGAACTGCGCTATTTCAAACAGAGTCAATGTTGCACATCCTTTACTGCCAAGCTAGTGTCATCAGCAAATAGAAATATTTTAGAATTACCCGTAATAGTAGAGAGCATATCATTTATATAAATAAGGAACAGGCGTGGCCCCAACACTGATGCACCCCCCCCCCCCCCCCCCCATATATAATGGTACGCCACTCAGACACCAAGTCACAGCCATTTTCAACACTGTGAATAATGACCTGCTGTTGCCTGTTGTCAAAGTAAGAGGTGAATCAATTGTGAGCTACTCCCCATATTCCGTAATGGTCCAACTTTTGAAACAATATTTTGTGATAAACACAATCAAATGACTTACAAGTTAAATAAAAAAATATGCCTGGTGTTCGAAACCATTTGTTTCATCCACCCAGTACCTCACTGAGAAAAGAGAATATAGCATTTTCACTTGTTAACCCTTTCAGGGGAAGTGGTTCCGTTTGAAACAACCTACAATTTTCTCATTTTGTGGAAAAGGGCAGTGGCTACATTTGGGGACACCATTCAGCAGCCTAGTTGGTGCTGCCCTCTAGCGGCTGTCACTAAAACCGCTTCAAAACCTGTAAATATTAGCAAGTAGTGAGGTGAGTTGGATAGCCATTTTTGTACGCTGTGCGCGAACGTCTTTGTTCTCAAATTGTGACTGTATTCTTCTGTATTAGGTAACTTTTATGCATGTATTAAATGCAGAATACTGTTCTGTTTACATTAATACTATATGTTCTGCAATAACAACCAAAATAATGCATTTACAGGGTGTCCAGAAAAGGGCTCCCTGATTTCAAAATTAAATATCTCGAAAACAAAGATCGACAGAGGAATGCAGTAAACGGTATGTTTATTGTGAAAGCTGTTAAGAAGTTTATACAGCAGTTTGAAATAATAGTTACAAAAGCTGCTAACAGAAGGCACTGTCCGCTGTACAGCTCATATCAGCATACATCAGTGAAATAATCGTATGAAAACAATCTTTGCCAACAATCACATCACAATGTTTTCAAAATATTCACCATTGGCACTACAGAGGTGGTGCAAACGAAGAATCAAATTCACCATCACATTTCGTAGTGTCTCAACCGAAATGGATTCACATGCCACAGAGATTGCCGATTCAAGCTCGTCCAGCGTGGCGGGATGCTTCGGGTAGACCATGTCTTTCACTGTGCCCCACAAAAAAAAGTCACAGGGAGTCAAATCCAGCGAATATGGAGGCCAATCCATACCTGCACCAGTAAATTTGGGATATTCCAAAGCAATGACTCAATTCCCGCAGTATTCCTCAAGAAAGCGAAACACTTGTTCGGTCCGATGTGGTTGGGCTCCATCTTGCATAAACCATTCAGTACCTGGTCGATCCTCTAACGCTTGCTGTGTGGCGACAAATTGTTCCAAATGTGCACCAGTGACCGTTTCTCGAATTAAAAAATGGCCAATAATGCCCCTGCTGCATACTGCAGCCCACACAGTAACTTTAGGAGAATACAGGGGTTTCGCTTCACACCAATATGGCTTTTGAGAACCCCAAAATCGCCAGTTCTGCTTATTCACGTATCCATTCAGGTGGAAGTGTGCTTCATCTGTAAACCAGATGCAGCCAACATCAAATCCTTCACTATCAATCATTGTGAGCATCTGATTAGCAAAGGCAACCCTTTGTTGCACAGCTCGTACGGGTATGGCCTGGTGCATTTGAATTTTGAATGGAAACATGTGTAGGCTCTTTCTCAGAATTTTCTGTGCTGGAA
The DNA here is from genome assembly GCF_023864275.1 of Schistocerca cancellata. Classification (NCBI taxonomy): domain Eukaryota; kingdom Metazoa; phylum Arthropoda; class Insecta; order Orthoptera; family Acrididae; genus Schistocerca; species Schistocerca cancellata. Next base: position 411,122,423 of record NC_064628.1, read on the forward strand.
TGCTTCAAACCAGTCTCAGATGTAATTCTACGGAAGGATGACATTGGATTTCGCTGAATAATTGCATAAGCTGTGGTGATATTTTCAAGGGTAACTGTTGTTTGCTTGTGGCCCCACTAGATCATCAGTTACGCTGCCTATTCGTTGAAATTTTGCGAAGAGCATAGGAATGGTTTTCACATCGGGTCCTTTTGGGACATTAAATCATGCTTGAAAACTTCGCCTTGTTGCCGTAGGACTCTCTCCTAACCGGTGGTACTCTAGCACCAGAAAAACGCGTTGTTCAATGGAGTACATGGTTTTAATCTCTTCCTTCGGTACGCTAACCTCCTTTCACGTTTCAATAGTGGAACTGATCGCTCTGAGCTTCGGATCACTAAGATCTTTGGCTTCCCTCTGACAACCATGCCTCCATCCTTGCTACCCTCCCTATTTTCCTTTCCCTGTTGCTTCATAACCTGGGTTGTGAGTAACTGAATCTCCTTTCCCTTCTTCCCTTTCTTTCCCCTCTCTCCTCCCCAATGAAGGAACATTTGTTCCGAAAGCTAGGAACGTAAATTTTCGGTTCTGTTTTATGTGTATCTATCGGCTGTACTGAGCTGAGGTAAGTACTGGCCAGCCCCTCTATCTCTTTGTTAGTATTTGTTAGAGTCATAAATTAGAAATAATTTTATGTAATGGATATAGAGTCTCATTCTTACTGTTAGCAGTTACAAGTAAATATTTTTTGTTATACTTCGGGCTACATCTTTTTGTATCCCTTTTCAGAGTTTAGAAACAAGATCCTTAGTTTGCTGTTTTGTACGTAATAATTTTAACCGACCAAGTTTATTTAAAACTTATTAAAAAATAGAATTAAGGTTATAAAGCTCTTTAGTTCTTACAGTCAACATTGTTAAAGAAGAAAATTAACATTTTACACTTTTTTCTTTTTCGAGGAAACGGTTTTGTCTGTGTTCGGTACAATATTCCGTGAAACTGATAACCTCAAAGAATTAACCAATGATTAGAGAGGGTAACAAATATTTGTACTAATTGCAAGTTGATTTAAGTATGTTAAACTCTATCCTAATAAGCATGAAAACATGGAGATGGCAATTAGATGTCTACAGGAATATTTCTCAAGATATAGGAAAGCCACGTAGATTGTTGACAGACAATGGCCCACAGTTTATGAATAAAGCCTTTAAAGAGTTTTTAGCATGGGAAAATGTTAGATATGTCTTAATACCACCCACAAACTAACCATTGTGAATAATGAAAGAAATCCCTAGGTTGTGTTGGACCGATTGTTCAACGAGGCATATAGGTTGGGTGCAATTGATCCCCAAATTCCAAGGGTAATTAATGCATCATGACGTTTAACAACTGGATTGTCACCTATGGAAATAATGGATAAGCCATTTATAGAAGAACCTTCGTTAAAATTATTTAGTTGACCTCAGGCTGAAACTAGAGCAATAGAGGTGGTACATCAACAAGAACAGAAAAACATGACAGTGTGGATACGCAAGTGAAACAGTATAACATGCAGATGCAAACACCAGAATTTAATACTGGAGTACTTACCTATTAATGACCACCATGTCCGCCCCCAGTAGCTGAGCGATGAGTGTGATAGAATGTCAATCCTAAGGGCCTGGGTTTGATTCCCAGCTGGATCGGAGATTTTCTCCAGTCAGGGACTGGGTGTTAGGTTGTCCTAATCATCATTTCATCCCCATCGATACGCAAGTCGCCGAAGTGGCGTCAAATTGAAAGACTTGCACCCGGTGAACGGTCTATCCGACACGAGGTCCTAGTCACATGACATTGTTATGGGTGGGTTTGCGTTTAACATTTATAGGGAAGTTGGGCAATTTGAGCATACTACACATCTCTCTCTCTCTCTCTCTCTCTCTCTCTCTCACACACACACACACACACACACACACAGTCACACACACAAACAAACAAACACCCACACCCAAACACACATACATGCCCACAGACTATACACAAACAAAGATGACTTAGGGGTTTTCTTTTGTTAGGCTTGTCACTGTTTCAAGAGGAGGCAGGAATAGGACAGGATGTCCTTCTAATAAGTTTGATATAGAAACGACAAGCCAATGTTAAGAAGGAACGGGAGCTTTGGAGGTAGGAAAAAAGACAGGAGAACTCATAGTGGAAAAGCGAGAGATAGCTGGAGTTTCATGGAGGTTGCAGCCTTAAGATGAGGTGAACGGAAAGGGGAGAAGTACTGAAGTACTCAATGAAGCAGTAGAAAAAGAGGGTGGGTAGCTTCAAAGTGGGTGTAATCCCCACATAAGGGAGCTTATGCCAGATTCGGATGGACCCAAAGAAAGGAGGACGCTTTAGAGGAAAGGAGTGGTACATCACAACAACTAGGCCTATGAAACAAGAGGAAAATACTGAATCCCCAGAAGATAGCCTTCTAGAAGGAAGAAATGCTTAAGGGTAATATTCGTGAAGAAAAGGAGTAAAGACCCTGCTTAGGGATATGTATCTTTGTTCTGGTTGTTAAGTGCATGAGCATGACATCTTTTGCCTTAGTGAAGGGATATTTAGTGATCCATGCCATTCATGGAATGGCATGTATCACTTACTTCAAATATATAGCTCAGAGTAAAGATGTGCACGATTGCAATATGTTTGTAAACGTCGGGCCACATACTGTGGGATGGTATTACTTGACAGGTGCTTAGTCTACCTGCAAGAGACCATTTGGGATCTCTGTGGTGCAAGGAGTATGAATGAGCTATGGTGCCATGGAAGACATCTGACACAAAGGAAGACAAATATGATGTGCATAAGCAATTGTTGTTTTATATTATTTGCATTGTTAATGAGATGTCTTTGAGACAGCAATGTTAGTTGGTTCTTGGAGCAGTTACTTCCCATGTGATGCATCACTGTTCATGAAAGTTTGTGACAATATACAGAGTTAATTGGAAACAATCTACACTTTATTTAAGAAGAGGAGCAGTGTTTTGTTTTGTAGCCTCTTCACTTATAGAAGAGAGAAGTTCGATGCTGAAGAACAACTTGGCACAGCATTGCTGGATCCTAAGATAGGTTTTTTTTTCTTTATTTTCAAGTCTAGTTGTGTAGGAGCAAATTGAGGAGCAAATCTCCAAAGTCATTGAATGTGTTAGTACACAAAATTACAACATAAAAATAATAACAGCTAAAATAAAATGTTTATGAAACCAAAAAAGTCAAGCCATAAGTTTAAGTAAATGCAATCAACAATATAACGCAAGAATCAGCTTAATTTTTAAAGGAACTCCTGAAAAGAATAGAAGAACTGACCTATGAGGAAACTCTTCAGTTTCTATTTGAAAGCACGTGGATTACTGCTAAAATTTTTGAATTCTTGTGGTAGCTTACTGAAAAAGGATGCAGCAGTACACTGCACATCTTTCTGCACAAGAGTTAAGGAAGTGTGATGCAAATGCAGATTGGATTTCTGCCAAGTATTAACTGAGAGAAAGCTGCTAATTCTTGGAAATAAGCTCATATTATACTGTATACTGTATATTGAGAGGCCAATGTCAAAATACCCAGACTAGTGAACAGGAGTCGACAAGAGGTAAGCAAACTTACACCACATGTTGCCCGAACTGTCCATTTCTGCGCCAAAAATATCCTTTTAGTGTGGGAAGAGTTACCCCAAAATATAATACCATATGACATAAGCGAATGAAAATAAGCAAAGTAGACTAATTTTCACAATCACTTATTTCAGATACCGTTCATTTGGTAAAATGGTAGCATTAAGTCCTTGAACAAGATCCTGAACATGAGCTTTCCATAACAGTTTACTATCTATCTCAACACCTAGAAATTTGAAGTGTTCAGTTTCACTAATCATATGACCATTCTGTGAAATTGCGCATTAGAAACTGTAAAAACTGTGTCTTACTGTGATTTAGCATTAGTTTATTTTCTAATAGCCATGAACTTATGTCATGAACTGCACTATTTCAAACAGAGCCAATGTTGCACATCCTTTACTGCCAAGCTAGTGTCATCAGCAAATAGAAATATTTTAGAATTACCCGTAATAGTAGAGAGCATATCATTTATATAAATAAGGAACAGGCGTGGCCCCAACACTGATGCCCCCCCCCCCCCCCCCCATATATAATGGTACGCCACTCAGACACCAAGTCACAGCCATTTTCAACACTGTGAATAATGACCTGCTGTTGCCTGTTGTCAAAGTAAGAGGTGAACCAATTGTGAGCTACTCCCCATATTCCGTAATGGTCCAACTTTTGAAACAATATTTTGTGATAAACACAATCAAATGACTTACAAGTTAAATAAAAAAATATGCCTAGTGTTCGAAACCTTTTGTTTCATCCACCCAGTACCTCACTGAGAAAAGAGAATATAGCATTTTCACTTGTTAACCCTTTCAGGGGAAGTGGTTCCGTTTGAAACAACCTACAATTTTCTCATTTTGTGGAAAAGGGCAGTGGCTACATTTGGGGACACCATTCAGCAGCCTAGTTGGTGCTGCCCTCTAGCGGCTGTCACTAAAACCGCTTCAAAATCTGTAAATATTAGCAAGTAGTGAGGTGAGTTGGATAGCCAGTTTTGTACGCTGTGCGCGAATGTCTTTGTTCTCAAATTGTGACTGTATTCTTCTGTATTAGGTAACTTTTATGCATGTATTAAATGCAGAATACTGTTCTGTTTACATTAATACTGTATGTTCTGCAATAACAACCAAAATAATGCATTTACAGGGTGTCCAGAAAAGGGCTCCCTGATTTCAAAATTAAATATCTCGAAAACAAAGATCGACAGAGGAATGCAGTAAACGGTATGTTTATTGTGAAAGCTGTTAAGAAGTTTATACAGCAGTTTGAAATAATAGTTACAAAAGCTGCTAACAGAAGGCACTGTACGCTGTACAGCTCATATCAGCATACATAAGTGAAATAATCGTATGAAAACAATCTTTGCCAACAATCACATCACAATGTTTTCAAAATATTCACCATTGGCACTACAGAGGTGGTGCAAACGAAGAATCAAATTCACCATCACATTTCGTAGTGTCTCAACCGAAATGGATTCACATGCCACAGAGATTGCCGATTCAAGCTCGTCCAGCGTGGCGGGATGCTTCGGGTAGACCATGTCTTTCACTGTGCCCCACAAAAAAAAGTCACAGGGAGTCAAATCCAGCGAATATGGAGGCCAATCCATACCTGCACCAGTAAATTTGGGATATTCCAAAGCAATGACTCAATTCCCGCAGTATTCCTCAAGAAAGCGAAACACTTGTTCGGTCCGATGTGGTTGGGCTCCATCTTGCATAAACCATTCAGTACCTGGTCGATCCTCTAACGCTTGCTGTGTGGCGACAAATTGTTCCAAAAGTGCACCAGTGGCCGTTTCTCGAATTAAAAAATGGCCAATAATGCCCCTGCTGCATACTGCAGCCCGCACAGTAACTTTAGGAGAATACAGGGGTTTCGCTTCACACCAATATGGCTTTTGAGAACCCCAAAATCGCCAGTTCTGCTTATTCACGTATCCATTCAGGTGGAAGTGTGCTTCATCTGTAAACCAGATGCAGCCAACATCAAATCCTTCACTATCAATCATTGTGAGCATCTGATTAGCAAAGGCAACCCTTTGTTGCACAGCTCGTACGGGTATGGCCTGGTGCATTTGAATTTTGAATGGAAACATGTGTAGGCTCTTTCTCAGAATTTTCTGTGCTGGAATGCTTCAAACCAGTCTCAGATGTAATTCTACGGAAGGATGACATTGGATTTCGCTGAATAATTCCATAAACTGTGGTGATATTTTCAAGGGTAACTGTTGTTTGCTTGTGGCCCCACTAGATCATCAGTTACGCTGCCTATTCGTTGAAATTTTGCGACATTAAATCATGCTTGAAAACTTCGCCTTGTTGCCGTAGGACTCTCTCCTAACCGGTGGTACTCTAGCACCAGAAAAACGCGTTGTTCAATGGAGTACATGGTTTTAATCTCTTCCTTCGGTACGCTAACCTCCTTTCACGTTTCAATAGTGGAACTGATCGCTCTGAGCTTCGGATCACTAAGATCTTTGGCTTCCCTCTGACAACCATGCCTCCATCCTTGCTACCCTCCCTATTTTCCTTTCCCTGTTGCTTCATAACCTGGGTTGTGAGTAACTGAATCTCCTTTCCCTTCTTCCCTTTCTTTCCCCTCTCTCCTCCCCAATGAAGGAACATTTGTTCCGAAAGCTAGGAACGTAAATTTTCAGTTCTGTTTTATGTGTATCTATCGGCTGTAGTGAGCTGAGGTAAGTACTGGCCAGCCCCTCTATCTCTTTGTTAGTATTTGTTAGAGTCATAAATTAGAAATAATTTTATGTAATGGATATAGAGTCTCATTCTTACTGTTAGCAGTTACAAGTAAATATTTTTTGTTATACTTCGGGCTACATCTTTTTGTATCCCCTTTCAGAGTTTAGAAAAAAGATCCTTAGTTTGCTGTTTTGTACGTAATAATTTTAACCGACCAAGATTATTAACAACTTATTAAAAAATAGAATTAAGGTTATAAAGCTCTTTAGTTCTTACAGTCAACATTGTTAAAGAAGAAAATTAACATTTTACACTTTTTTCTTTTTCGAGGAAACGGTTTTGTCTGTGTTCGGTACAATATTCCGTGAAACTGATAACCTCAAAGAATTAACCAATGATTAGAGAGGGTAACAAATATTTGTACTAATTGCAAGTTGATTTAAGTATGTTAAACTCTATCCTAATAAGCATGAAAACATGGAGATGGCAATTAGATGTCTACAGGAATATTTCTCAGATATAGGAAAGCCACGTAGATTGTTGACAGACAATGGCCCACAGTTTATGAATAAAGCCTTTAAAGAGTTTTTAGCATGGGAAAATGTTAGATATGTCTTAATACCACCCACAAACTAACCATTGTGAATAATGAAAGAAATATCTAGGCTGTGTTGGACCGATTGTTCAACGAGGCATATAGGTTGGGTGCAATTGATCCCCAAATTCCAAGGGTAATTAACGAATCATGACGTTTAACAACTGGATTGTCACCTATGGAAATAATGGATAAGCCATTTATAGAAGAACCTTCGTTAAAATTATTTAGTTGACCTCAGGCTGAAACTAGAGCAATAGAGGTGGTACATCAACAAGAACAGAAAAACATGACAGTGTGCATACGCAAGTGAAACAGTATAACATGCAGATGCAAACACCAGAATTTAATACTGGAGTACTTACCTATTAATGACCACCATGTCCGCCCCCAGTAGCTGAGCGTTGAGTGTGATAGAATGTCAATCCTAAGGGCCTGGGTTTGATTCCCAGCTGGATCGGAGATTTTCTCCAGTCAGGGACTGGGTGTTATGTTGTACTAATCATCATTTCATCCCCATCGATACGCAAGTCGCCGAAGTGGCGTCAAATTGAAAGACTTGTACCCGGTGAACGGTCTATCCGACACGAGGTCCTAGTCACATGACATTGTTATGGGTGGGTTTGCGTTTAACATTTATAGGGAAGTTGGGCAATTTGAGCATACTACACATCTCTCTCTCTCTCTCTCTCTCTCTCACACACACACACACACACACACACACAAACAAACAAACACCCACACCCAAACACACATACATGCCCACAGGCTATACACAAACAAAGATGACTTAGGGGTATTCTTTTGTTAGGCTTGTCACTGTTTCAAGAGGAGGCAGGAATAGGACAGGATGTCCTTCTAATAAGTTTGATATAGAAACGACAAGCCAATGTTAAGAAGGAACGGGAGCTTTGGAGGTAGGAAAATAGACAGGAGAACTCATAGTGGAAAAGCGAGAGATAGCTGGAGTTTCATGGAGGTTGCAGCCTTAAGATGAGGTGAACGGAAAGGGGAGAAGTACTGAAGTACTCAATGAAGCAGTAGAAAAAGAGGGTGGGTAGCTTCAAAGTGGGTGTAATCCCCACATAAGGGAGCTTATGCCAGATTCGGATGGACCCAAAGAAAGGAGGACGCTTTAGAGGAAAGGAGTGGTACATCACAACAACTAGGCCTATGAAACAAGAGGAAAATACTGAATCCCCAGAAGATAGCCTTCCAGAAGGAAGAAATGCTTAAGGGTAATATTCGTGAAGAAAAGGAGTAAAGACCGTGCTTAGGGATATGTATCTTTGTTCTGGTTGTTAAGTGCATGAGCATGACATCTTTTGCCTTAGTGAAGGGATATTTAGTGATCCATGCCATTCATGGAATGGCATGTATCACTTACTTCAAATATATAGCTCAGAGTAAAGATGTGCACGATTGCAATATGTTTGTAAACGTCCGGCTACATACTGTGGTATGGTATTACTTGACAGGTGCTTAGTCTACCTGCAAGAGACCATTTGGGATCTCTGTGGTGCAAGGAGTATGAATGAGCTATGGTGCCATGGAAGACATCTGACACAAAGGAAGACAAATATGATGTGCATAAGCAATTGTTGTTTTATATTATTTGCATTGTTAATGAGATGTCTTTGAGACAGCAATGTTAGTTGGTTCTTGGAGCAGTTACTTCCCATGTGATGCATCACTGTTCATGAAAGTTTGTGACAATATACAGAGTTAATTGGAAACAATCTACACTTTATTTAAGAAGAGGAGCAGTGTTTTGTTTTGTAGCCTCTTCACTTATAGAAGAGAGAAGTTCGATGCTGAAGAACAACTTGGCACAGCATTGCTGGATCCTAAGATAGGTTTTTGTTCTTTATTTACAAGTCTAGTTGTGTAGGAGCAAATTGAGGAGCAAATCTCCAAAGTCATTGAATGTGTTAGTACACAAAATTACAACATAAAAATAATAGCAGATAAAATAAAATGTTTATGAAACCAAAAAAGTCAAGCCATAAGTTTAAGTAAATGCAATCAACAATATAATGCAAGAATCAGCTTAATTTTTAAAGGAACTCCTGAAAAGAATAGAAGAACTGACCTATGAGGAAACTCTTCAGTTTCTATTTGAAAGCACGTGGATTACGGCTAAAATTTTTGAATTCTTGTGGTAGCTTACTGAAAATGGATGCAGCAGTACACTGCACATCTTTCTGCGCAAGAGTTAAGGAAGTGTGATGCAAATGCAGATTGGATTTCTGCCAAGTATTAACTGAGAGAAAGCTGCTAATTCTTGGGAATAAGCTCATATTATACTGTATACTGTATATTGAGAGGCCAATGTCAAAATACCCAGACTAGTGAACAGGAGTCGACAAGAGGTAAGCAAACTTACACCACATGTTGCCCGAACTGTCCATTTCTGCGCCAAAAATATCCTTTTAGTGTGGGAAGAGTTACCCCAAAATATAATACCATATGACATAAGCAAATGAAAATAAGCAAAGTAGACTAATTTTCACAATCACTTATTTCAGATACCGTTCATTTGGTAAAATGGCAGCATTAAGTCCTTGAACAAGATCCTGAACATGAGCTTTCCATAACAGTTTACTATCTATCTCAACACCTAGAAATTTGAAGTGTTCAGTTTCACTAATCATATGACCATTCTGTGAAATTGCGCATTAGAAACTGTAAAAACTGTGTCTTACTGTGATTTAGCATTAGTTTATTTTCTAATAGCCATGAACTTATGTCATGAACTGCACTATTTCAAACAGAGTCAATGTTGCACATCCTTTACTGCCAAGCTAGTGTCATCAGCAAATAGAAATATTTGCACTGATGCACCCCCCCCCCCCCCCCCCATATATAATGGTACGCCACTCAGACACCAAGTCACAGCCATTTTCAACACTGTGAATAATGACCTGCTGTTGCCTGTTGTCAAAGTAAGAGGTGAACTAATTGTGAGCTACTCCCCATATTCCGTAATGGTCCAACTTTTGAAACAATATTTTGTGATAAACACAATCAAATGACTTACAAGTTAAATAAAAAAATATGCCTAGTGTTCGAAAGTTTTTGTTTCATCCACCCAGTATCTCATTGAGAAAAGAGAATATAGCATTTTCACTTGTTAATCCTTTCAGGGGAAGTGGTTCTGTTTGAAACAACCTACAATTTTCTCATTTTGTAGAAAAGGGCAGTGGCTACATTTGGGGACACCATTCAGCAGCCTAGTTGGTGCTGCCCTCTAGCAGCTGTCACTAAAACCGCTTCAAAATCTGTAAATATTAGCAAGTAGTGAGGCGAGTTGGATAGCCATTTTTGTACGCTGTGCGCGAACGTCTTTGTTCTCAAATTGTGACTGTATTCTTCTGTATTAGGTAACTTTTATGCATGTATTAAATGCAGAATACTGTTCTGTTATTAATTTCCCTGACTAATGGCTTTGAGTCGCCTATGACTGCTGCTGGTGCAGCGGTCTGTCGTCCGTACGAAGCGCGCTTACAGCGGCATGGCAAGGCGCGGCAGGTGTTCCGCACAGCCAGCTAAACAACACGGTTCGGCCACTGCAACAACATACGAATTCGCCTGTGGCGCTGGCCGTGGGCGATAGCGGGCGCTAGCGCCCCAGGGGCACAGTTTGGATGAGCCTGCAATACGTGAAATTATAACACGATAGAAAAAGATAAAATGAAATATAAGAAACATTTTCAGTATGTTAAAATAAAGAAATCAACAATGTAACACTGGAATTTGCTTAATTACACAGCTGTATTCTTTAAGAGCATGAGAAATGTGTTAATGAAAGCATTCCATTTGTCACCTATGTTACCAGCACTATATGAACATATTGCCACTCTTGTTCCTTAACAAGGTTTAAAAAACTCCATATTGTCATAGGATTAGCTCTCTTACTTAGTTTGTAATTATATGTGACATTTTTTCAGGTACAAAACCCTTTTAATGTCAAAATTTGCGCATCATCTACTAATGAAGAATCAATAAAAATATTATCTACGGCTGTGATACTGTTCCCCTGCACCCTAGATGAAAAATATAGTCTGCCTCAGATCATATGAGTTTAGGAGATCTACCAACATCCTTTTTCTTGCACAATCATAAACAAAATTAATATTGAAGTCACAACATATAACTAATTTTTGGTACTTACTATAAACTGAACCAAGAACCCTCTTTAGCTTGAGCAGAAATGCTCTGAGGAATTTTTCCATGAGTGATCCTACCACTACTCACTACATTGTCACCTACAAGCTTTGCCAATCTCCCCTTCCCATACCTATTGATGTGCGGGCCGTGCCTAGTAAAACCCAATCTATTGACAGACTCAACTGGTACCACTGCAATGTGTCCTATGCCCTCTGTCATCAGTGTCTTTTCCAGTTCCATGTTAACACATCTGACAGTCACATTAAGATGAAACCATTCAGTGGCTGAAACATTTGCATGAAGAGCACATTAGTGCCACCAGTTTGAGTAGCTATCTTTATCAGGTCACCACCTACATCATATTCCCGTCCCTATCAGGACTATTCCCTTATCCACCCATAATCACTATCTGATCCTCTTTCACAAAATTCCTACATAACTTCCCTATGCAGTTGCCTGAGCGAACTCTGCACTAGGCTTCACAAAGCTGGTGACCTGGTACTGCCTCACCAACACTTCCTGCAACTACTGGCCAACACCTCTGCCATGTGAACTACCTAGCAGCAGAACCTCCTCCTTTCTGTTAGGCTTTGCAACTAACTTAGGCCTCCTAACTGCTGCATGTTTCCTACACCTACAGCTACAAGACGCTCCTCTCCACTCACCTCAGGCAGTTGGTCAAATCTATCACATATACACAAAGTACAACGTCTGAATACTTCCTCCTCCTAGCTGCCTTCTTGCCAACTGCCATTTCCCATTTCCCAGCACCCTTCACACTCCCCAATCTATTTAGATCCTCCTTCGCACATTGTAACTGCACCAGAAAGGCACAGATCTTACGCTTCTGCTCCTCTATCTATTTCTACCACAGATTCTGCAATCCCAGAAGAATATCTCTCTAGATTGCCCATTGGCTTCCCCACTCCATTCCCCCCAGTGAAAATACTTTGAACAAATGCCACACTGTAACCCACTACTCACAAACCTATGACAGCCCACACTTCTCAATCAAGGAAAAATTTTACAGTTACTGAAAAAACTAAATGTCTGTGTTACATAAGTTCAATTACAACTATAGAATTATTTAAAGAACTAACAATAATGGTCTCTAAATTCTCTCTCTACTAAGAAAGCAACGACTTTTATTCATACTGCTAAATCACAACTAATACATACCAATACCAGCAAGACTTCACACAATTTCTTTGCTAAAAGCAAATATTCAAGTGGCAACTGGAACACTCAACAAAGTTAAAACAGTGAACGAAAATTTTACTGAGATATTTCACTATAAACAATAGCAAACATCAGCTAAAAACAACACTAGAAATTTACTAAACGACTTCAACACACAGAAAATTCAAAAAAACACAGTGAGCGAACGTTTCCAGAATTTTATTAAACCATTATTTCACCAGGAAAACAGCACGAGACACAGTTGAAAAATACTAAATTTAATAACTGTATAACAGTCCACAAACAACTTTGTCAGAACTTGAGAACAGCTAAAGCTGCAACTGCGAGCCACGAAATGTAAACACAGTGCTAATATTTGGATGAATGATTTAAAATTACTAAAATTAATATTCGAATACAATGCACAAACAACTTTGACAGTTCTTAAATTCACAACTGCTGTAGCTTGTAACGTACCCTCTTTGTTATGATATTGTTGTTTAGTGTTATTGTAGTTGTAGAGATATGAAATTATTGTAGCGGTTTGCTTAGTCACTCGTACTTAGGAATTTCTGACATTAAATGGAGCCTGAAACTTGTGTAATAAATACTTCGCGTGAGGTGCGATTTGCGGCATAAACAAAAATTAATTGCGGAGATGCAATCCACTGAATATTAACAGAAAAGCTTTAGAACAATGCACACGACTGACGTACATTCGCGTGCGAGTAGTTGTGATCTGATGAGAAAGATCTATCTTAATTTTTTTTCATAAAATAATTACGTCGTAACACACTCGGAGAACGTACAATCAGGGTAGAGGCACGTACGTTCTATCATTCCCCGTGGCCTGGGTAAAAGAATTGCAATTATTTAAGTTTAAAAATATTTCTTTTTCTGTCGGACTCCTATTTTTATACGAAAAGGAAGATTGCAGGTTCTGAATGTCTCGGCAAAAACACATCGGAATTAATCTTAGCGGCCACCAAAGGAAAGCAGTGAGCACAATCACGTACCTCTATTGTTGAGCAGCGCCGTCGTGAAGGTCATCGCCTCCATGTAAAATTCGCCTTCTTGAATTAACAGAATAATTTGTACTCCACTGGTATGGGATTTAGGCTTGATCTTGACAGAAATCATAAAACACATTTTTCATCATTTAACACACACATAGACATGAAATTATACAGTACGTCTTTACGCCAGCACATCAGAACGAAAAGTAGTTAATACTAGAAGTAATAAAAGAATCTCGAAATTAGTCCTTTGTCTTTCAAGGATACAACAGTTTTTCAGAATATTCCTCTGGTATGACAGTCGAACAAATTTTCTTCTTGTATCTTTGAGATTAAATTACAACATTTTTTAGTTCCTTTTCAAGCTGCAACTGCACGCCACAAAATGTAAGCACACTGCTGAGGTGTGAGACTTGGCTGAACAATGGCGAATCTCTATATCTATCTAATAATGGAGTGTTAAGGCAGCAGTAATAGATGTAGCTGCATGGAGTAATAGGTCTACAACAGATATTGCTCAAGCAGTCAAAACACCACCACAAAAGCTAAATACCATTAACAAAAACTCAAAACTATTATTTGCAATTCTGTCAAGATGCATAGAGAAAGATCCTTTACTTGTAGTGACTGGTTGTGGACATGATGGCCCTTATCAAACCATCACCTTGGACATCATGTCTGTAACTAGTCACTGCAAATACAGGATTTTTATCACCATACTTTGACAGAATTACAAATAATAGTTTTAATAAACCACAAGTTGCTGACTCATTTTCCTGCATCATGCTGGAGGTTTGATGAGATAATTTACATATTTTCATTCTGTAATGTCACATGAAATAACATGCTAGGGTAACTTATCTTTAAGGAAGAAAACTCTTCATTGACCATAACATGCTTACCCACAATCAGCTTGGCCCACATCTGTTTAAGGAGTTTGGCTTTCTAACTACTGCTTCATTTATTCCTTCATGAAGTTTTTTTTGTTAATACTCCCATGCAGTTCATAAGGAACAATGACATACATAATTACAATATCAGAAGAAACAATAACATTCATTACTCCACATTAGGGTTGTCTTTAGCACAAAAAGAAGTGCGCAATGCTGCTACCAAAATTTTTGACAACTGAACAAATTATATGAAATGTCTATCAGACAGAAAAATTAATTTGGGGGGGGGGGGGGGGATGTTTGTCCTTGGCATCTCTTTCTATTCTGTAGAAGAATTTCTAGTATTGTCATGTGTATTTATTGGCTTTTGCAAATGTCAGACTTAATACTATGATTATACTTACACTTATAAAATACATTATATTCAGTAGCTGTTGCTTCTTATGTCTATTTTTTACATTTATCATATTACAACTGATATGCCAATGCCTCATATTACAATCACTATCTTAAAATTTGTTGAAAAAAGATAAACATTTTTTTATTAGAAGAGATTTTAATTTTGTTTTAAAAATGTTTCCTGTGTACATTCTTAGAGCGTTTGGTAGCTTGTTATACCAAATCAAACCACTGATATATGGACTTCTATCAGTCATTTTTAACATTGTTCTGTTACGGAAATAGTTACACTTTGTTCTAGTGTTGTGATCATGTACATCACTGCCCTTGATAGCTTCTGTTGGTTGACTTATAAAAAATACAACTACTTTGAAGATGTACAGAGAATATATTGTCAGATATTTGTGCTGCACAAACACTTCACGACTTGAATCTCCATGTCCCATCCCATGTACATGTCTTATTGCTCTTTTCTGTAGTAGTAGTAGTAGTATACTTTTTAAATGTACATCAGCTGCACAGCCCCATAGTTCCATTCCGTAATTGAGAAAGGGGTAAAGTGTTCCATAATATACTAATTTCAGTGCTTGGCTATGAACTATCTTTGCGAGCTGGCTGAGGAGATATACGGCACTGCTGACTTTTCCACATACGAAATTAATGTGGTATGTCCGCCACAAACTTTCATCAACATAGACACCCAAGAATTTACAGTTACCATTTTCTGTTGCAGAGATATTACACACACTATTCATATTGTTGTGGTGATAACTGCCTGTTTTAAATGTCAGTAGGCTAGTTGAGATTTGGGGACATTCACCTTGAGTCCCTGATCATTGAAGTATTTTGTTACTTCTAGAATAAAATTGACGTGTCATCTACATAGCTTACAATATGGAAGTTAGTGGGTTGTGCAATGTCGTTAATATATATAAGGAAGAGAAAGGGTCCAAGGATTGAGCCCTGTGGTACATCTTGTAATACAGGTTCACTGGTGGACTGGGAGTTCATTATTTTATTATTTAGTTTGTATGACAATTTAGTGCTTTGCTTATGATTCAGCAGGTATGTGGTTAGAAGATTCATGGCTTCATCCCCAATACTATAAGATTTTAGCTTTTAAAGAAGTACCCTATGGTTTACCCTATCAAATGCTCTTTTCAGGTCCAAAAATATACCTACAGTCTGCATCTTCTGTTCCAACACACAGTAACCTTCATGGATGAACTGTGTAACTGCCGTGGTTGTACTTAGCTCTTTTCTGAAACCATGCTGCGAATCTACAAGCAGTTTATTTTTTGTGAAAAAGACACTTAGTTGAGAAAGGATCGTGCTTTTGAATATCTTACTAAAAGTGGGAATTAATGATAATGGTCTATAGTTGGAGACATCTTTCTTACTTCCCTTTTACACACTCGTTAAGCACACTTTAGTAACAGCACTGGATATACCATCCCATCCAGATGAAAATGTTTTCTTTAGCATGTATATTGCTCTGCGAACCTCCTGCTCATTCAAATTCGATACACTGGATGAGATGGCGTCGGGTCTCTACATGTGAATCTATAATATGGGTTGATTGTTCGCAGAAATGTAGTAGTTATTAAAAATATTACACATAGCATCTGGTTTTTTTTTTTTTTTTTTAATATAATAATGTTACCTTCATGTCTTATGCTGAGTGGTTCCATGTTCATCTTGATGGGACCTTTTCAATATTTGTCAATCAGCTTCCAAGATGCTTTGATTATGTTGTCAGACTGTTCTATTGTTTTGCTGTTAATCTACTTCCTTAGGTTAACAATTTCAGTTTTAAGAGTTTGCTTGGCCCTATTGTATTTTTCCTTGAAAACCTGCATAGTAGTAGCTTTATAAAGCTGGTTTAGATCATGTACTTGCTGTCTGAGCCTAATCAGATTTGGCGAGAGTTCTAGTCTAGGATTACTTCCATTTTGACAGTGTTTAATTACCTTCTGGATTTCTCTGACTGGACGATTATATTCGTAATGGTGCTGTAGGGTTAAGTAGAAATCATTCTATTTCTCATCCGACACTTTTACCTGGTACACAGAATCCCATTTTTCATTTGCTAGTTTGTCTTTAAGAGCATTAATATTTGAGGTATTTAGCATTTGTTTCTGTAGCACAATTTTTGTTATTTTTAGGCACAACTGAATTTATGTACTCCATCACCTGACAGAAGTGGTCAGAATAAAGGAAATCTAAGCTACTGTAATTTACCTTATCTATAACATCTTTGTTGATTGTAGCATAATCTACTCTAGTGGAACATGTGCCCGTTACTCTGGTGTTAGAGTTCACTATATTTACAAAATTGTATCAGGTCAGTACATCACTGAGTTTCAAGTTTACTATACTATTTGAGTATCATCTAATATAGTAAGGTCATTAGAACTGGCCTGACCAACTACACTACTAAGTTTATCTATTAACAGCATTACATCAGCATTTGGTGGCATATGTACTCCAATCACTTTATGCTTTGGTAACTTAAGATCATTACTGTGGAGTACAGTACCTTCATTTCAATTGATCCTTCTTTGGTGTGGTGTTCAAGAAAGGAATTATTTTTAGCTTGTATATCCTTATTAACATAAACTGCCACTCCACTACCTTTATGCTTTCACCTACAATAACTATTTGCTAGTATGTAACCTTCAAATCTATAATATATTATTTCACTTCATTTTAGCCCATGTTCCATTATTACTATTACATGTGGCAAGTGTTCCTCTATGAATATTTGTAGTATGTCTAGTGTGTTTCTGAGATATTGCACATTTAAGTGCATTAACTTTATGGGTGTTATCCCTTCTTGTTTATTTACCAACCTGAACGAATCGAGTTACAATTTTTACGACATTTTGCATACACTGATTTTTTAGGACTGACCTGCAATGACTGATCACTTATTTCACAGCCTGGCTTCTCTTTGCTCTAACAGGACTCAGTCATAACTGAAATACATCCCTGAAAACTATTATTATGATCCTTCATTATAAAAAAGTCTCGTGGTTGTAGCCCAGAGCAATTGGAGCTTTCTCCACACTGTCTTTCTCACACAGTTTGCTTATGTGGGAAAATAACTTGGCCTTCCCTTTCCTGTTTAAGTGGAATCTGTGTTTTGTGTGTTCATCACGACTCATCTTACTTAAGTCTATCAAATGTACATGGCTAAATTTATCACACAGTTTCTTTAGCTCAGAATTGTAGTGTCGAATCTCTTTGTTTACGCACAACCATAGTGGTAAATCATGTCGCACTGGCACGTTTGTGATGACAATGCTCGTTTGAAATAGTTTTGGTAATATGTTACGGAAACATCAAGTGGATGAACAGGTATGTGACTATCATAACACGGATGATCACAGTGCATCAAGATTAAAGACATTAACTGAAAATACAACTTCACGTATAGAGTCAAATTGCTCTCAGAGGAATACAGAGAGAGACAAACTACTTACTTTTATACAAGTTAGCATTTGTAGTATTAGAAATAAGATACTAGAATTAGAGCATTTATGTAACACTGAGCATGTAGATGTTATATGTGTATCTGAGCACTGGTTAACCCAAGAACAAGTAAATATGTTTGTTCCCCAATGGTATGTTGTGGAAGACATGATATGTAGAAAACAGAGAAAGAATGGTGGTGCTGGAATTTTTGTCAAAGGAATAAAGTTTTCCAGAATTGATGTATCTATGTACTCCTCATAACTAGATGGGGAGTTTAGTTGTGTAAAACTAATGAATGAAAATATACTGGTAGTTAGTCTATATAGGTCGCCAGATGGTGACGTAAATTTGTTTATTGAAAAATGTGAATTAATAGTTAAAAAGATATTGAAGAGTAAAACAAGAATTGCTGTATGTGGTGATTTCAATAAAGAAATAGTAAACACACAGAATATGCTAAGATCATTAGACCCCTATTGTACAAATAACCATGCCACATGTAAGAATGCTTGCATGGACAATATTGTTGTGAATTTCAATAGGGAAGATTATACAGTCAGACTTGCAGGAAGTGGACTTGCAGATCATGAGCTACTACTCCTTACACTCTGTAAGAGGCAGTCAGTCAAAACGGAAGAACCTAAAGTAGTAATGGTACGAGGACAAAAGGAAGAATGCATAAGTATGTTTGCGAATGCGTAAGTATGTTTGCTGATAGATAGCAAGTGCAGATTGGGACTTTATATATAATAGTCAATCTGCAAAAAGGGAAGCTGAAATTACCTTTGATAACTTCTTTAAAAAGTACAAAGATTTATGGTATTCTTTTTCAACAGTCAAAAAAATTAGATATCCAAGTGAAATGAAAAAGAAAAATCTGAACTGGTTTACAGAATAGCTAGCAGAAGTTAGAGGAAACATGCATGTGCTGTACCAGATGCATAAGCCAGCCGCTAACCAAGTAGCAGAACAGAGAATGAACATTCATAGGTCATATCTGAGACACACAAAATTCTACAAAGCTAAACTTCTTCTGGCAAAAAAGCAAGCAGTGCAGAACTATATAGAAAGGGCTGCCAATAAATGCAAGGCAGTATAGCAGCATGGCAGATAATAAAACAAGAGAATACACCAAAATGTACAGAAACAGCTCTGCTTGAACCTGAGGAATTAAATCAATGCTTTTTAAACCCAGTGAAAGAAATAAGTAACAGTATTAAAGCAACAAATTCATCTGCAATGGACCTTGTTGGAACACCACTGCATGTTACCCTGGTATTTCAATGGAGGGCTGTCACACCCACTGATGTTATAAAAGCTGTATCCAAATTTTCAGGTTCTAAAAGTATGGACTGTTATTGGTTATCAAATAACATAATTAAACAGACAATAAATTCAATCGCAAAACCATTAGCTTTTATTTTTAATAAATGTGTAGAATTTGGAGTTTTTCCAGATGCACTTAAGGTATCAAAAGTTGTCCCAGTTTTTAAAAAAGGGGACAAACATCTTCCCCAAAGCTACAGACCAGTCTATCCATTGTTCCAATATTCTCAAAGATATTTCGGGCACTGATACACACACAAATAAGCAGCTTCTTTGAAAAACACAATATCCTATGTAACAGTCAGTTTGGTTTTCGCAAAGGGAAAAACACAACAGGGGCCATCTTGGAAATCATTGAGCAAACCTTAACAGCTTTTGAAAATAATAACATGGAATCACTGGTATTATGTAACCTAAGCAAAGCTTTCGATTGCATTCCTGTTGACGTACTACTGGGGAAACTAGAGCTTTATGGAGTGAGAGAGAGCACTTTACCTGTGATAAATTCTTATTTATGTAACTGAAAACAATTCGTTTCAGTCAGAAACGTAAATTCTTGCGTAATGCAAATCAGCACAGGTGTACCACAAGGGTCTATCCTTGGACCCTTCTTCTTCATTGTAGCTGTTAATGATTTACCTAAAAACATAGCCCACCCTGTTGCGTGTTATGCAGACAATACAACACTGCTTACCACACATTAGAACATTTCAGATCTGAATAAACTAACAAAAGAAACACTTGATAGGCCCTGGACTGGTTTGCAGCCAATAAGCTCCTGTGAAATCCTGATAAAGCCCAACAAATTTTAATGGGAACATCAAATGAAGTAGGCAATAAGTCGGTAAAACTCTTAGATATTCATATTGACTCTAAACTCTATTAGGAGGAACATGTCAATCACGTATGTGAAAAAATATCTTGGGTGGAATACCTTATCTTGAAACTAAGGGAGGTAGTGAGCTTAGAGTACCTTAGGGTGACATACTTCGGGCTATTCCAGTCACATATTTCATATGGTCTGATTATATGGGTGCACTTCCCTCACATCAAGAATATTTTGAAATTCCAAAAAAAAAGTCTTACGCATAGTATGTAAAAGAGGTCATAGGGAGCACTGTCATCCTCAGACTCAGAATACTCACAATTATAAATTTATACATCTATGTGTCTGTACTCTACATTAAAAATAATATTTCAAAATTTATTGCCAGAGGGGAAATACATGAACACAACACCAGGGCTAAGGACAATTTCGACATACCATATTAGCAAGAACAAGAAATGCCCACAAAGTTAACCCACTCAAAATGTTCAATAAACTGCCATTCATGCTCAAGTCTATGGATATAATTTTTTTTTTTAATTAAGTTGTACAGCTGGCTTTCAGATCATCCATTCTATGACATTAAAGAATTCTTTGAGATGCCTGAGGAGGATATTGGCATTTAAAAGTTGTCTGTAGTTAAACATATCATTGTGTGCTGTGGTTAATCATGTGTAATTACATAGTATATACAATAAACAATACAATAGGATATTATATTAGATTATAGTATAGCTTATTGCATTAACTTTTAGAAGCTATCCTGGTGTAATTTGGTACACTGCCATGCTTGAAATGTATTGTATAATGTACTGACACTTGTTTATTTTATTATTCTGAATGTACTAGTACATCCTGTATGACGAAGCCAATATCACTGTAAAATGATCTATGATGAATAAAACTCTTGATTCATCGCAGGGCTGTCTCGCTTTTGTTTTTGTATATGTCGTTGCTGCCACCAACAATCATGATGTGAGCATCTTTCTTCAATTGACTTGTTTCTGTTGTAATATTCTCCACCACTGCATTTAACATTGCACCAGGCTTGATTTTCGCGAAAACATTTGGATAGATCTTTTCCATCGTCACTGTCGGCATACAGAAGGAGTTGTTTGGTGCATCTTAAGGTTGGCAAGTTCTTTTTTGGTTCGTTAGCACGAGTTTTGTGATTACTTTCTGGTTCGTTTGTGTCTGTTGTGTTATCACAATCCGCTACTAGTGCTGAGAATTTGCTTGATAATGGTATCACTGGGACTGTACTTAAATGTAGTTCTTGTTTGTTTGTTTTTTTCGGCACATGCCACATTTTCTGTGCGAAATGACCATTAACAACGGAGTTGTCTTGAGTTAGGTGATAATTCTGATCCACTGCTTTATACTTTGTTGCCAGCTCTTGATATTTCCTCAGAAAATCTTGATATTTTGTATTGATTGAAACTAAATCATCTGTTAACACGCTTATTATTTTTTCTTTTGTCTTTAGTGTGTTCATTATTTCATTTACCACGGCGCTTACTGCAGTAGCCACCAGAAAGATCACGAGAGGCGCACATCAGCACGGCACGTCACAGACAGTAGTTGCTGCAAGTAAAGTCCCGTCCACCGGAGGGCCCGCGAGAATTCAGCCGCACCCTCTGCTGGCAGAACAACAACAACTCAGGTAGCATGAGCCATGCCCAGTCAGTTTTACATTGGGCATGCATAGCAGAGAAGTTCCTGGTCTGCACTATGTGAAGTGCGATGGACAACATGAATCGTGTTAATACACAATTGACGTCGAGTAGGGTCGTTCTTTCACAAGTTGCGTCGTTGTTCCGGTTTCGCAGCTTATCCACGGCATGGAGGATTTAGTGCGGGTTTCGGTTGAGCAGCAGATGGAGCTATTGGCAACCATGAAAGAAGCGCTTCCGGCGTTGCTCTCCACGCAGTCTGCTCCAGCGCTGTTCCCTTCTCCCTTTCCCCCATATGACGAGACGGCGGAGGATTGAGACGCATATGAACATTGCCTTCGGCAGCATTTCCAGGCATTTCATGTTGCCGATGCGGAGGTATGTCATGCTCTTTATTTCTCTTGGATATCTCCCTCGCTGTATCAAGTTTTGTGGCAGCTAGCGCTGTTGCAGGAACCCTCGTCCTTGTCTTTTGACGCATTGTGTTCATTGTTGTCTTCATATTATCGCCGCCGCACGCATGTTGTGGCGGCTAGGGTCGAGTTCTATCAATGCAAGGTGATAATTCTGATCCACTGCTTTATACTTTGTTTCCGGTTCTTGATATTTCCTCAGAAGTTCTTGATATTTTGTATTGATTGAAACTAAATCATCTGTTAACACGCTTATTATTTTTTCTTTTGTCTTTAGTGTGTTCATTATTTCGTTTACCGCGGCACTTACTGCAGTAGCCACCAGAAAGATTGTGGGAGGCGCACATCGGCAAGGCGTGTCACAGACAGTAGTTGCCGTAAGTAATGTCCCGTCCACCAGAGGGCACGCGAGAATTCGGCCGCGCCCTCTGCTGGCGGAACAACTGAGGCAGCACGGGCCGTGCCCAGTCAGTTTTACATCGGGCATGCCTAGCCGACAGTTCCTGGTCTACACTATGTGAAGTGCGATGGACAACATGAATCATGTTAATACACAATTGGCGTTGAGTGGGGTCGTTCTTTCACAAGTTGCGTCGTTGTTCCGGTTTCGCAGCTTATCCACGGCATGGAGGATTTAGTGCGGGTTTTGGTTGAGCAGCAGATGAAGCTCATGGCAACCATGAACGAAGCGCTTCCGGCATTGCTCTCCACGCAGTCTGCTCCAGCGCTGTTCCCTTCTCCCTTTCCCCCATATGACGAGATGGCGGAGGATTGGGACGCATATGAACATTGCCTTCGGCAGCATTTCCAGGCATTTCATGTTGCCGATGCGGAGGTATGTCGTGCTCTTTTCTTGTCTTGGATATCTCCCTCGCTGTATCAAGTTTTGTGGCAGCTAGCGCCGTTGCAGGAACCCTTGTTCTTGTCTTTTGACGCATTGTGTTCATTGCTGTCTTCATATTATCGCTGCCGCACACATGTTGTGGCGGTTAGGGTCGAGTTCTATCAATGCAAGAAATATCGCCATCAGTCTTACCGGGCGTGGGCCACTACCCTGCATGGTCTTAGTCGCAAGTGTCATTTTGTCGTGGAGCAGTCACGAGAGGTGTATGCACACATTATGGTGCGCGACGTCATTGTTCGTTTGGCCCCTGATAGGGAGGTCCGGCAACAGGCCCTGCAGTTGGAAGACTCTTCCCTTGTGGAGTCCTGTCCATTGCTCAATCATATGAAGTCTCTCACATGACAGGTCAACAGTTGGAAGCGTGGTGCGACATTGCGGCAGTTCAGGGTGGCGCGGCCACATCCACTGCATCCGGGGTGGACGGCGTGCGAGCGGTACAATCTGGCCGTTACGGCTGCTACTGCACGGCACGTAAACAGAGTTCTGGCCGCCAGCCCCTGTTACCGTCCTGTGCGTCGTGCTATATACATCATGATCGGTCAGAGTGCCCCCAGCGTTGGGCCGTTTGTCGCAAATGTAATAAAAAAGGACACATTGCTAAAGTTTGCCACTCAGCCTCAAAAGAATTGAAGGAAGCAGGTACAGAGGACATGGACATTGACATTCACGAAGTTCCATCACGACAGGCTCCCGATGCATCAGCACACAAACTCTTTATCGAGGTGTCGGTTCGGTCGTGCTGATTACAACTGCAAGTAGATACGGGCGCGCCGGTTTCCTTGTTGAATGCACAAACTTACTCTGACCTTGGGTCGCCTCCATTGGCGCCAGTTTACCGGCGTCTCCGCAGCTATGGTAAATAGTTTATTCCCCTACTGGGTCAATTCACTACTGACGTTACTTACAAATCAGTCACTTGGCCTCTTACTTTTATTGTTGTCAGTGATGTGAGCTCCGCTAACCTTTTTGGATTGGATGCCTTTCAAGCTTTCGGTTTTTCTATCGCACACGCCACACAGTTGGTCTCCGAAGATGTTCCCTATCAATCATTGGAATCTTTGACCTCTGAATTTAAGAATACCTTTGAGGAGGGCCTGGGGTGTGTTTCTGACTTTGAAGCTCACTTAACGTTGAAGGCGTCAGCTTGCCCGCGTTTTCTATGCGCGAGGCAGATCCCCATGGCTCTGTGCCCTCAGGTTTACCTGAGGGCTAGACCAGCTGACAGCCCTCAGAGCTAGACCAGCTGAGAGCCCTCAGGGTCGTTCTTCCCATTTCTTCTAGTGAGTGGGCTTCGCCCCTCGTTATTGTCAGGAAACCCTCAGAAAAATTACGTCTTTGTGGCGATTTCAAGGCCACCATTAATTCCCAATTGGTGGTGGACACCTATCCCTTGCCTCGTTCTGATCAATTGTTCTCCAACGTTGAGGGATGCTAATATTTTTCGAAAATCGATCTTTCGGAGGCTTATCATCAGATACCACTTGATGAGGACTCCAAACGGCTGGCGGTCGTCAACACCCTGTTTGGCCTTTACCAACACCAGCGGTTGGCCTTCGGAATATCCAGTGCCCCAGCGATATTTCAGCATTATCTTGAGCACGTCATGTCTACAATCCCTCACTGTATTAATTACCTGGACGACATAATTGTCACAGGCTGCAGCACGAAGGAACACTTGCACAACCTTTGAACCATCTTTCTCAAATTCAGGTCTGTGGGCCTGCGTTGCAACCTGTATAAGTAGAACTTCTTCCAACCGTCCATTGAGTATGTGGGCTACACCATCTCTCGGCATGGCGTCCAGCCGCTAGGAAGTTTGGTCCAAGGTATCGTCGACCTTCCGCGGCCCGCTTCGCTGAAGGAGTTACAAGCTTTTTTAGGCAAGATTGCCTATTACCACCGGTAATAGGGCTTCCACCATAGCTCGCCCCCTGTACTGCCTTCTGCACAAGGGTGTTCCTTTTGATTGGTCACCTGCATGCGAGCGCATGTTCACCTCATTGAAGGGCCTCCTCACGTCAGCGCCTTGTTTGGCTACTTTTGACCCCAATAAACCATTGGTCCTGGCTACAGATGCTTTGCAGTATGGGGTGGGGGCGGTCCTGGCCCATCCCAACACAGTTGGCTCCAAGCAGCCACTGGCGTTTGTGTCTAAAACTCTTAGTCCCACGCAGGCCCATTACTCCCAGGTGGAAAAAGAGGTTTTGGCTATTGTCTATGCTGTTACCAAGTTTCACCCTTTCTTGTATGGCACGAAGTTTCAGTTAATCACTGACCATAATCCATTAATATCGTTATTTAGCCCTTCCTCTCAGATTCAAGATAGGGCGACCCACAGACTGCAGAACTGGGCCTTGTTCCTCTCTAAGTATCATTATGACATTCATTTTCGCCCTACCAGACAGCATGCCAACGTCGACGCTCTTTCCCGTCTTCCTGTGGGCCCGGATCCTAAGTTCGATCGGGAGGAGATTATGTGTTTTCATTTGGATGTGGCGTCCTGCCAAGCGGTTGATGGCTTCCCGATCACTAGTTCTAGAGTTGCCGGGGAAACGGCAGCTGATCCGGTTCTCCGGCAAATAGTTTGCCTCGTTCAGCAGGGGTGGTCGTCCCGACCTCCAGGCCGGGCCTCGGACCCTCTTCGTAATTATTTTGTTCTATGAGACCGCCTCTCAGTCTTGGAAGGAGTTCTCCTTCTGGCTACCGATGATACAGCTCCTCGCATGGTTGTTCCTGCAAGTTTGCGAAGGGAGGTCCTCACGTTATTACATGAGAGGCACTGGGGTGTTTCCCAAACTAAAGCCGTGGCTCACAGACATGTGTACTGGCCCAGTATTGACAGAGAAATTGAGCACTTGGTGGCCGCCTGTTCCCATTGTGCAAGCCAACAGGCGTCTCCCAGGTCAGCGTTCTCTTCACGGTCGCCTGCAACCCAGGCATGGGTTTGCGGGCCTGTTTTGCAATGGCTTTTGGCTCATTGTCATTGATGCTTATTCCCGATTCCCATATGTGGTTTGCTGCTCCTCAACCACTTCAGAAGTTTCAATCGAGGCACTCACAAAAATCTTTTCTGTGGAAGGTCTGCCAGTCACCCTGGTATCGGACAATGGACCTCAGTTTATTTCGCAGACCTTCCAGGATTTTTGTAGGCGCTTCGGTATTCAGCATGTTTGCTCTCCCCCCTTTCATCCACAATCAAATGGGGAAGCCGAGCGCATGGTGGTGGGCACATTTAAGACGCAGATGAAAAAGTATGTGCACGAATTTCCTGCAGAGGAGGCACTGACTTTTTCCCTGACGGCATACCAGACCACACTGATGGGGAACGCAGCCCTGCAGAGCTCCTCCACGGGTGCCAACCAAGGACTCTGCTGCACCTCCTCTGGCTTGGTCCTCGCCAGTCTTTGCAAAATGGGGTACCCGGCTTTCCATCGGGTATGTCGGTCTGGACGCGTGGGTTTGGTCGCAATCCACATTGGATACCGGCGGTGGTCCTGCGCCGCAATGGCCGCCGGCTCTATACCTTGCAGGCGGGGGACCGGGAGGTACGTCGTCAGCAAAATCAGCTACGTCCACGTTTGGGCACCCACCCTCCGACCCCGGCTTCCCCATTGCCAGCACCCGTGTTGTTTTCTCAGGGGACGCTACTGCCCCTCCCACCTGTGACTCCGCGACACCGCGATGGTTCTCAGCCTTGGCGGCCTCCAGTAGCTCCAGCACCAGCATCGCCATCGTTAGAGATGCCCCGGCGAGAGCAGGCCCCCCTCGCATGCCCGGTTTCTCAGGAGGTTGGTTCACCTGTGGTCGTGCCTTCGGCATCGTCCCCCGCCACTGGGTCTTGCCCCTCCCGGGTGGAATGGGATCTGGAGTTCGACAGCTTGTCACCAGTTCTGTCCCGGGCTCCAGTGGTGGGACGATAGGGGCCTCTTCGTGTGGGTCACTTCCAACTGCATTCGAAGGTTCTGGCTCAAGGGTTGGCAGATCCCCCCCCGACTCCAGCATTCCAATGGATGTGGAGGTCATCGCTACAGCACGATGCTCCACCTTCCGACACAGTGGATCACAGTGGCTTCACCTCCTGAAGGAGGAGGAGTGCAGTAGCCACCAGAAATATCGCGGGAGGCACACATCGGCACGGTGCGTCACAGACAGTAGTTGCCGCAAGTAAAGTCCCGTCCACCAGAGGGCGAGAATTCGGCCGCGCCCTCTGCCGGCGGAACAACAACAACTCATGCAGCACAGGCCGTGCCCAGTCAGTTTCACATCGGGCATGCCTAGCAGACACTTCCTGGTCTACACGATGTGAAGTGCGACAGACAACGTGAATCGTGTTAATACACTTACGAAGCACTGTCGGCATGTCCAGTCATGTTCGTCTTTTATATATTTCAAATTGACTTTGACACATTTATCATGGTACCAGTACTTGCAGTCGACACACAGGATACCTCTTTTGACCTTCTTCATGGAAATTTTACAAACCTCACTATCACTTTTTCAAGAAACTGAGACATCACTGCACGAAAAATATTCACTCGTGTAAAAGATGATGGGTAGGAATTACTAACTCACACCTGTAAATGTGTCTAAATGGTCTTATGTATGAATATGTAATGTGAATTAAAACAATTAGGTCTACATCATTATGATAAATTGTACAAATGATCCATGGAACATGAACTAACTAACATTTTGGCCCATTTCAAATTTATTCTTTTCCAACAAATTTTCCTTGCTTTTTGGTACAGAACTGCAATCCCAACATTGGCAGAACTCTGACTTGTTCCTTAAAAAATTGTTCAACCTTTTCTGTAACACTCTGCCGTAACAAGTTAAGTGTTGATGCTTCTGTCCACTAAGGATTACAAAATGTGTTCTATCCCCTATCCCCGCTACCAAATTTATTTGATTCATATTACCTGTTTTCTTAAAAGTGTCATCAATTCCTCCTCCTATCTGGTTTGGCTTGAATATCACATAGTCTGCCATTCAATTTCTCCTCGGGACTTGGTAGTTTCAGTTCCTTTATCATGAACCTGTGCTGCCCCACGTTTCATAACACCATTACACATAATTCTAAGTGATACACTAGATAAGTAATTTACTTGCATCCATCCTACTTTCCATCCTTTCCACACACCCATTCAATTGCTTTTGAAACCAATTCTTGCACAGCCTTGACAAATGCATTACTATCCACAGTTATAGCCATTGTCGCTTTATCAAAATACATTCACACAGTCAGAAAGTAAATACAACAAATGTTACACTTAGCAGATAACTTGAATTTATACTACAGTGCCCAAAATAATCAATTACCATAAGATTGGATCAGAAACTGCTGAACATTATAATGACAAGTGGCCTATCTTCTTTTTATATGGGCTGAATTCCAACTTACAGCAATACATAATCAACCCCATAAAGCAGAAGAAATCTACCATTTACGAGGGCAGTTCAATAAGTAATGCAACACATTTTTTTTCTGAAACAGGGGTTGTTTTATTCAGCATTGAAATACACCAGGTTATTCCCCAATCTTTTAGCCACACAACACTATTTTTCAACGTAATCTCCATTCAATGCTACGGCCTTACGCCACCTTGAAATGAGGGCCTGTATGCCTGCACGGTACCATTCCACTGGTCGATGTTGGAGCCAACGTCGTACTGCATCAATAACTTCTTCATCATCCGCGTAGTGCCTCCCACGGATTGCGTCCTTCATTGGGCCAAACATATGGAAATCCGACGGTGCGAGATCGGGGCTGTAGGGTGCATGAGGAAGAACAGTCCGCTGAAGTTTTGTGAGCTCCTCTCGGGTGCGAAGACTTGTGTGAGGTCTTGCGTTGTCATGAAGAAGGAGAAGTTCGTTCAGATTTTTGTGCCTACGAACAGGCTGAAGTCGTTTCTTCAATTTCTGAAGAGTAGCACAATACACTTCAGAGTTGATCATTTGACCATGGGGAAGGACATCGAACAGAATAACCCCTTCAGCGTCCCAGAAGACTGTAACCATGACTTTACCAGCTGAGGGTATGGCTTTAAACTTTTTCTTGGTAGGGGAGTGGGTGTGGCGCCACTCCATTGATTGCCATTTTGTTTCAGGTTCGAAGTGATGAACCCATGTTTCATCGCCTGTAACAATCTTTGACAAGAAATTGTCACCCTCAGCCACATGATGAGCAAGCAATTCCGCACAGATGGTTCTCCTTTGCTCTTTATGGTGTTCGGTTAGACAACGAGGGACCCAGCGGGAACAAACCTTTGAATATCCCAACTGGTGAACAATTGTGACAGCACTACCAACAGAGATGTCAAGTTGAGCACTGAGTTGTTTGATGGTGATCCATCGATCATCTCGAACGAGTGTGTTCGCACGCTCCGCCATTGCAGGAGTCACAGCTGTGCACGGCCGGCCCGCACGCGGGAGATCAGACAGTCTTGCTTGACCTTGCGGCGATGATGACACACGCTTTGCCCAACGACTCACCGTGCTTTTGTCCACTGCCAGATCACCGTAGACATTCTGCAAGCGCCTATGAATATCTGAGATGCCCTGGTTTTCCGCCAAAAGAAACTCGATCACTGCCCGTTGTTTGCAACGCACATCCGTTACAGACGCCATTTTAACAGCTCCGTACAGTGCTGCCACCTGTCGGAAGTCAATGAAACTATACGAGACGGAGTGGGAATGTTTGAAAATATTCCACAAGAAATTTCCGGTTTTTTCAACCAAAATTGGCCGAGAAAAAAAATGTGTTGCATTACTTATTGAACTGCCCTCGTATTTATAGTAACCTGGTTCAGGCCCTGGTTATCCACTATACAGGTAGGTATGAGATGTCAACACTGCCAACAATAGCTTTCAACAGCTGACACCACCTGGTGCAGCCAACATGATGTGTAGAGCCACACAGGACCATCTGTTTGTTTCACTGTAGCCATGCATCTGAAGCACAGTGCAATCGACAGTTGATCATAATTAATCCTGCTCGTAGCCAGCACAAAAGTGAATAGTTCCAATGAGAAAAATAAATGGCAACTGAGTATTTCTGCTACATGATAAGAGCACAAAATGTCACTACCACAAAATTTATTCTTGAATCCGACTAGCAGCCAGACTACTAATCCTATCAGTTTGAACAACAAGATTGAAGAATTTTTTCTCTCTCAAAAACAAGTATTGTTGAATGAGAATCGCAATCTGCTCTCTTTACAAATTTGCTGCCACACTTAAGGTGACTATGCTGCATCTAAGGAAAAACAATTTTCTGCTGTTTTTACACAAAAATACACTGATTTTAGTTAAGAAATAGTGCAGTGGCAGTCTCATCTTCCTTTCTTTTCCTCAGCTCCCCTTTATTTCTCTTGCAATATCTTGGGACTGAATGGCAAGAAAATTTGGTATTCACCCTCAAGTGAGTGCACCATTTTTATAACATGACACCCTTTGTACACAAGTAAAGAATAGCTGCCTTTACATTACCAAAATAAAAATGTATGAGCAAAATCACAGTTTCATCGTATATAAAAAAAAATCAATTTTCTAAAATACAGGGTTATTACAAATGATTGAAGCGATTTCACAGCTCTACAATAACTTTATTATTTGAGATATTTTCACAATGCGTTGCACACACATATAAAAACTCAAAAAGTTTTTTTAGGCATTCACAAATGTTCGATATGTGCCCCTTTAGTGATTCGGCAGACATCAAGCCGATAATCAAGTTCCTCCCACACTCAGCGCAGCATGTCCCCATCAATGAGTTCGAAAGCATCGTTGATGTGAGCTCGCAGTTCTGGCACGTTTCTTGGTAGAGGAGGTTTAAACACTGAATCTTTCACATAACCCCACAGAAAGAAATCGCATGGGGTTAAGTCGGGAGAGCGTGGAGGCCATGACATGAATTGCTGATCATGATCTCCACCATGAGCAATCCATCGGTTTTCCAATCTCCTGTTTAAGAAATGCCGAACATCATGATGGAAGTGCGGTGGAGCACCATCCTGTTGAAAGATGAAGTCAGCGCTGTCGGTCTCCAGTTGTGGATGAGCCAATTTTGCAGCATGTCCAGATACACGTGTCCTGTAACGTTTTTTTCACAGAAGAAAAAGGGGCTGTAAACTTTAAACCGTGAGATTTCACAAAACACATTAACTTTTGGTGAATTGCGAATTTGCTGCACGAATGCGTGAGGATTCTCTACCGCCCAGATTCGCACATTGTGTCTGTTCACTTCACCATTAAGAAAAAATGTTGTTTCATCACTGAAAACAAGTTTCGCACTGAACGCATCCTCTTCCATGAGCTGTTGCAACCGCGCCGAAAATTCAAAGCGTTTGACTTTTTCATCGGGTGTCAGGGCTTGTAGCAATTGTAAACGGTAAGGCTTCTGCTTTAGCCTTTTCCGTAAGATTTTCCAAACCGTCGGCTGTGGTACGTTTAGCTCCCTGCTTGCTTTATTCGTCGACTTCCGCAGGCTACACGTGAAACTTGCCTGCACGCATTCAACCGTTTCTTCGCTCACTGCAGGCCGACCCATTGATTTCCCCTTACAGAGGCATCCAGAAGCTTTAAACTGCGCATACCATCGCCGAATGGAGTTAGCAGATGGTGGATCTTTGTTGAACTTCATCCTGAAGTGTCGTTGCACTGTTATGACTGACTGATGTGAGTGCATTTCAAGCATGACATACGCTTTCTCGGCTCCTGTCGCCATATTGTCTCACTGCGCTCTCGAGCGCTCTGGCGGCAGACACCTGAAGTGCAGCATCAGCCGAACAAAACTTTATGAGTTTTTCTACGTATCTGTAGTGTGTCGTGACCATATGTCAATGAATGGAACTACAGTGAATTTATGAAATCGCTTCAATCATTTGTAATAGCCCTGTATAATGTAACTGGATAGACAAAAATCTGCTCAGCAAGCGATAGCAGGAGAACATACATACAAAAGGTACCACAGTTTGCAAGTTTTCGGAGCCAGTGGTTCCTTCTTCTGGCAGAAGGATTGAAGGGGAAGGAAGAGGGGTGAAGGTCTAAGAAAACGAGTAGAGTCTGGAAAAAGTCGCCCAAAACCCCAGGTCAGGGAGACTTACTGGATGGGATCAGAAGGAAAGACTAATTGTTGGGGACTGCACAATTTAATCTTAGTGTAATTAAACAATAATACAATAAACTTATTTTCTATGAGCTAAATAACCATTTAATCAAGCAATATTAAAATAAACTTTCATTATATCACTCTGTTGCAGTGTAAAAGTGTTGCTCTACAGAAATGACTCATTCCAAGCACTAAATAATGTAATTGCATCAGGTTCCAGGCAGCCGCTAACTTGATTGATAAATACCTTATAGACATCTGCCTCATTGTTGCATTATGCTGCTAGCTCAGAATCTGGGCCATTTTCAAGCACAGATCATAAACTTTTCTCACCTAGATCGCCATTTATTTTACAAGGGGTATTCAGAAAGCAAATTCAAATTGGCCACAAAATGGAAACCACTGTGAAAATCAATAATGCTTTATTTGAAACTTCCAGCTACTTATCTACACAGTTCTCACTCTGACTTAGGCATTTGTCGCAGAGTTGTACCAACTTTCCAATAGCCTCGTCACAGAAGGCAGCCACCAGTGCTTACTGCCAATTTTCTACATGGTCTACAGTTCATTATCTGTGCCAAAATCTTGTCTTCACAGCCTCCAGTTCATGTGAGCAGAGATGAAATTCAGATTGGGCCAATTATGGTCTGAAGTGTGGGTGATCAAATACTTCCTATCAAAAACGCTGAAGGAGCATCTTCACAGTCCCTGCAGAATGCGGCTGAGAATTGTCTTGAAGAAGGAAATGTACGACAGTTATGAGCTGCATAGCTTCAGGAAAAACTTCTCACCAGGCCCTCATACTTGACAGGAGATACTATCTTCTAGGTATCTCTATGCACTCACACTGTGTGCTCAGAACTGAAAAGAGCAACATGTTGCAATCAATGAGTGCACAGGTGACACTGCCCTACACATCCGTGCTAGGTTTCATAGGATTTTCACAGTGGTTTCCATCTTGCGAGCGATTGGAACATGCTTTCTGAATAGACCTCATATATTATGGTGCTCACTTGGACGTACGACAACACAACTTATCACAGTGTCAGCTGAAGCAATAATGAAAGAATAAGTGTGGCCTCAAAATTGTTAAACAACAATGGAATGGTCCAATATATTGAGCTATGGTGGCTTCAGTGTCGCGCAGTCCTAATGGCACTACATTCCATCAATTCTAGACCTCAATGTATCATCTTTGCTTCATTATGTGTTCCCTCTGGAGCTGTGTGGTAGTGAGTAGTGTGTGGGACAGAGCACTGGAGAGTTGTGCCTTAGTACATGGCATTCTGGCAATTGCAGTGAATTGAAACCATTGAGCATTGGACTATAGGGTCCCATGGTTTCTTGCAGCATTGACCGTTGCTATTGGTGAGTTAAGTAATCAAGTAGCAAGTCTCATCATGTGCAACCAATTGTGAAGTGCATCAGTCAAGTGTGGTGTGCTAAATATGTTGAGATGCACTGAACAACTTGTTAGCAGTTATAAGCAGGAGAACAGTATTATCCAATGACTACCTGGAGGCCTGAAGCTTTTGGCCGCCTTGGCATTTATTTGAAATTATGTTCGAAGACTGTGCAGTAAGTACTGAATTTAAAGATCGTTAATTCTGCCCTGGTGTAACCTGGCTGGGAATCTAGTTCCATTATGCCCTTCAGTGACCCTTTTCGGAGATGTGTGTGTCAATTTGGAACTTTCTGCAAGTTCCAAGCTAGTATTTAGCAATTTTAACCTGATACTTGAAATTGTTGTTTGTTATCATTGAGTATTTGAGACTACAGATTGTAATTTCTGTTTGTTGTTGACGTTATGGCCCTTTCGGGGGTGATTTGTGCGCGCTCAGCGTAAAGGTACATGTGTGGGTGATGAGTGTATGCATGCTTGTATTTGCACAATCTCTTATTCTGGCGTTGAGGAGCCCTTCGAGTTATAGGTCTGCCATTTTGTGCATATCCAAATTACACTGTCTGTTAGTCCCGTCCCTAAGAGGCCCCAATGAAGGTATCCCTTGACTTATTAAATCTTGTTTGATTATTAAGTGATTATTCTTTTAAATGACCATGTACAATGTTTCTTGTTATGAGTGGGTCTCTCCTATACTAAAATTTTAATAGTTAGTTTCCATGAAAACAGTCTTTAATTGCCAATTTAAGTATTTCTGAGTGTATTAATTTCTATCAGACTTGTTTGTTGTTTGGTATATGTTGACAGCCTCGTATCAGCAGTGGTTAACGCTTTGCTGTCCTGTTGGACCAGGACAAGGAAGCGGTTTCCTTCTGCTTCAGCGGCTTCCTCATTATGACACAAGGCCTGGGTGTTGGCAGGTCACATGTGCTTCTGCAGGTCTCCTGATCCAGCTTCAAGTTGAGTAGTTTATTGACATGTTGCCAGATTAGGACTTGGCTCTAGTGATTTTGGGGAAGTAATTTACTCAGTGTTTCTATTATTGTAAGGTCCTTGTGAGCGTGTTATGAAAGCCTTTGGGCAAATTGAGCTCAGAGTTTCTTGATTTCTCAAAAAAGGATTTAATTGTCATAACAATTTTAATAGCACTATAGGGGTCTGGTAGTTTGTTTAAGTAATTAACTTGATTAATGGGTAACAGACTTGAGGTAATCAGTGAAGTATTACTTGTTGCTTCGGTTTTTACACGTGGGTAGTGTCTGGCCAGCTTCGTCATATCTTGTCAAAGTGGGAGCAGAATAACATTATCTTAAGACACCAAAGTGTCATTTGCCTTACGCTCCATGGTATTGTTAGTAAAAGTCAAATTTAATGGAATTGTGTATCTCCTAGTGGTGAGGTGGCTAATGAGCTTTGGATACTAACATTATATGTACTTGTGTTTAATTTTTTACCTTGGAGTAGACCTGGAGCTTACTGTTGCAGTGGTGACATATGATTTATAATGTCTTTTATTTAACAGTTGGTGAACTTATGTTCAAGTCCTTGTGGGATTAGCACACAGTCGTGACAGAGTGCTGCTACAGGTTTTTTTAATCAATTATCTGTTCGTAATCAGGCCACCATTGTATTGCACAGTTGACATGTTTTTCAAGTACCATTTGTAATTTTATGTGTAATTGAAATGTACTTATGCATTGTGATATTAATTTAAAAACCTTAACTATTTGTATGAATTTGGCAAGAATCTTGGTAACTGTTAGTTGGCTTATGAGAGAATTGTTATTAATAAAAAATATTTGTTTGGGAATGGTAAATGATGCATTGAGATGGGCCACACTTCTACTTGTTTTCCTTAAATCAATCCTGATCCTTGGCTTGGGTCTTTATTGGTAGCAGAGCATGGTTACGTTTTGGTTGGTGGATGGGGGGAGGGGTTAGAGTCTGTAACACTTTGACATCATTTTCAGTTCCTTTGAGTAATTATACTGATACATCTGTCATTCCTTGAGTTATTATATTAATATTTTTGGTTGTTTTCAGGTCACTACCAGGGGGTACCCTGTGATTTCGCATGTTACAAGGGAGCATTTGCAGTATGAATTAAAAGTTCATGGCCTGCTTATAGAAAGTAGTGTCCCAGAACTGGCAGCAAAGTTGCGCACAGTGGTAGATGGCCTGCTTTGCCTTTCTTCAGACACCACTGGGGAGGTAGGTGACTCTCTTCCTCTTATTTCAGCCACATTAGATGATGTGCAACATAATGTATCTATCCTGGAGGGCAGCCAACCCATCCACAAGCATTCTTTAGGATCCAGGCACATCTAGCACACTGGGGGAATCATTTACAAGATTTCAGTAGTATTGAACTTAAGGATTCCAAGAAGCAAGGGGCTAACGACTTGCTTAATCGGGCAAGGGTCTTGCAAGTTAGGGCGGCACTCCTGAGTCTAGAGATTGAGGGTGTAGGTTTGGAACAGGAATTTTTAAATGGTAATCAGCTTCTTGATGATACTGGTGCCTGAGGTCTTGGTAGTTTGCCCTCTGATCACTTCGCCAAATTCCCCAATCCTATTATATGCCTCCTTATCGGTATAGTTGATGTGTTTATTGATGATCTGCATCAAGTGCAGTGAGTTCTGCAGTTGGTTGTCTGGTCTGCATATCATGCTGACGCTCTGTACATACTGCACCACATGATCCTTTTGTTGCTTTATCCATTAACAAAAGGGACACTGAGTATCTTGGTCTCTGAAATCTTAAGACATCAGGATTCCATAGGACAGCTCAGGGCTTGAATTATAGACAGAAAGTTGTTGGCACATAGCTTCAATGAGCTTGGGAGGAGGTATTATTGGCAGGTGCAGGCATCTTCTGAGACACTGAGCCAATACGTTGAACAAGCGCGTACGGCGGTGTCAGCACTTGATACCAGGGTTACCAAATCTGAGAGTATTTCCAATATTTTAGAAGGCATGCCCTCAGAGTATCAGTCTCTCTTGGTGTTTGCACACCGCCTGACTAATTGCTAGAGTTAAAATTGAGGCACTGAAAGTTTCTGATGAGCATCCCGGGTCTGATGGAAGTCTATTATCAGCACCTTTTATTCCGCTGGGTAAAAGGCATGATCCAGATCTGGTCCAGCCTCAAGCATTGTTGTCGGCCACTGTGGCTGAGCAGTTCTTGCGGTGCTGCTGCTACGATCGCATGTTCGAATCCTGCCTCAGGCATGGGTGTGTGTGATGTCCTTAGGTTAATTAGGTTTAAGTAGTTCTAAGTCTATGGGACGCATGACCTCAGATTTTAAGTCTCATAGTGCTTAGAGCCATTTGAACCATTTTTTTCAAGCATTGTTACCATTGCAGTGCGAGTGACCTCCTTGTGTGTGAGTGCCCTGTTGATTTTCCTTCCTTATGTTTGTACTCGTCTTCCCAAAGATGTTGTGTGGCCAATAGGCAAGAGTTGCATATGATTGGTGAGGTACGCAGTGAATTTATCTGTCTGTTGCTTGGTTGCCATTTTATTCAGCAGACCAGGTTGATCCTTGACTATGTGAGTGGTACCCAGTTCTTTAAATTCTCTCCAATGTTCTGAGCCTCATCAATTCTGTAAGCTGCGAAACAGGAGAATCTGCAGTTGGTTATCTTCAGCCAGAACAGGCAAGACAGTTGTTGGAACTGTTGCAGAAGTTTCTGGATCTCTTGTCTAGCAAACTGGATGTTACTCATTTGATTCAGTATAATATTCATCTAGTTGATGATGTTCCAGTTTGACAGGCCCCTTATCATCTTTTGCTGTGTAAAACGAAAACTCTGAGGGGGATGATCACTGCTGTGTTGCAGGACGGGGTAATAAGGCCTTCACCTTATGCTTCACCAATATTCCTTGTCCATAAAGCTCAAGGACAGGACTATAGGCCAGTAGTTGATTACAGTGTTCTAAACAAGAAAGTCATTTTGGAATCGGTCCCCTTGTCTGATCTTCACAACTGTTTTACATGGTTTTTTGGGGCTAGTTGTTTCACCATGCTTGATTTGAATCAAGAGTCCATTGACCGAAGAATCTAAGCATGCCCCTGCCTTTTGCACAAACTGGAATCTGTATGAGTTTAATAAAGAGCCATTAGCATTGGCAGCTGGAGCTGCTGTTCTTTCTCATTTATTGGATCATATCTTGGGGGATTTCAAATTTGAGCATGTTTCCAACTATCTTGCTGATGTGATTATATATACCCATTCGTTCGAGAACACCTTTCTCACCTTGGTTGGTTGTTGTCCAGACTTCATTCTGCTGGGTTAACAGTGAAGCCATTCAAGATTACCTCGCCAGGCATCAGATCTCTTTTTTGGGTCACCACATTTCAGGCTCCCCTGAATAATTTGTGCAGGAAGGAGAGAGCTTTGTGTGGGGAGAAAGTCAGCAGTGTGCTTTTGAGGTTATTAAGACCGCGATCACTCATTCTCCATTATTGGCTGTGCCTGATTTCTACAAGACATTTATTGTCTAGACTGATGCTTCGAACACTGGGATCGCCACAGTTCTTTTCCCTGAGGATCTTGGGGACTGACATACTTTATCTTTTGCCTCAAGGAAACTGATGGGTCCCAAACTTAGGTGTTCAGAGTATGAGTGTCAGGCCTTAGCTGTTCTATTCACCCCTGAAAGGTTCAAATTTTATCTCCAACACAGAGAATTTGATTTAGAAAACAACAATCAGGCATTGGGCTAGGCGCACAAAACCTGATAGGATTGCAAGATGGGCTGTCCACATATCAGCCTTTCGTTTCAAGGTACATCATATGAAACGCTCCAACAAGCAGGTAGCAGATGCACTTAGTCGCATGTGTGAAGAGGAGGATCCAGGAGCCAAAGGTGAAGCTGGGGGAGCCTCATGATATGGTGTGTGGTGTGTTAGTCAAAGTACTGCAATTGTTTTGCAGCCTTAAGGCCAAGCAGGATCAGGATCCATTGTGGAGACCCATTACGAGCAATTGTAGTCCAGAGAATGTGTTCCGGAGAACTTGTTAAAGGATGGGATTTTGTGTGAACAAAGAGGTAAACTCTAAGATCCAAGGATTTGTCTCCCTGTTGTGTTAGTTCCCTCCATCTTTCATTATTTCCATAACTATTTGGTGGGTAGTCATTTAGGCGTGTACAAAACCTTAGTGAAGGTACGTGCTCACCTCATGTGACCTTCACTGTACACGGATTTTCGCCATTTGCTTAATGAGTGCGAGTCTTGTGAGAGAGGTAAACCAAACACTAACTCGCCCAAGGAGTTGTTGCTGTTCAAATGAGAGCAGCATCCTATGGATGAACCCTTTATCGATTTCATAGGACCCATTCCCTGTACTAAGAGGGGCAACTGTTACATCTTGGTTGTTGTCGATGCGTTCTCTCAATTTGTTTGGCTGCTCCCTAGCCAAGGGGTTACAGCTTCTATTACCATCCATCACCTAACCAAAACCTTTTTTGTGATTTGCCGCGACCCCCCGCCCATGGAAATTGTGAGTGATAATGCTTTGGCCTTTGCCTACAGGCAGTTTAGACAGTTCAATTTCCACAATGCCATTAGGCCTATTACCACCACGCCATATTATCCTCAGGCATCCTTTGTGGTGAGGCTCAATTGTAATCTTAAGGAAGCCTTCATCATATACCATGCTACGACTCCAAGTAAATGGGGTGGCATGGCACCCTCCCCTGGCTACACTTCGCATCCAATTCCACTCAGCATAAGGCATCAAAAACTGTTCCTGCCGCTCTTATCTTAGCATATCCCATTAATTCTCCCCACTCCAACTTATGGAGCATTAATGACCTTTTATCCACATCAATCACTCTGGATCTCCACCAGGAGAATTGGCAGAGGGCTAGGCAGAATATTGAATTGGCTCACCATTGTCGGGCAAGGTGCTCCAACCAAGGCAGATGACCCATTTGGGAAAGCTGGGAGATAAGGTTTTGTTAGAAACTTTTCCCTCGCACGATCTGCGAGTGGAACAGAATTTACCAGAATAATTAGCCATTCCTATAAACCTGGCCACCTCCGTTTTACTCCTAGGTGGAGGAAATTTCTTCAGGTCCATTGTTTGTTCCTGGTTGATCCTAATGCCACTGCCTGAAATGCGGTGACCCAAAAATGAGATCTGATGCCTGGCGGGGTAATCTTGAATGGCTTCACTGTTAACCTAGCAGAATGAAATCTGGACAACACCATACCAAGGTGAGAAAGGTGTTCTTGAATGAATGGCTATACATAATCACATCATCAAGGTAGTTGGACATACACTCAAATTTCAAATCCCCCAAGACATGATCCAACAAATGAGAAAGAACTTTGGCGCAAATAGCACCCTCTGCCACACACTGCTTGGTGATTACAGAGTATATATATAGATGTAGATGGCGTGAGTGCAGAGTGGTGCTGGTGCTAGTAAGTTGACCCCTGCTTTGTGGGCCCATGTTCTATCATCAAGGTTTTGGGGCCAGTTAATGTTAGTCAAGGAGTTAGAAACAGGGAAGACCTTCTGAGTACATCTTCATCAGATGAAGCTTGTTTATTAATGTACCATTCCTTCTTGCTGAGGGAAGATCTTTCGCTTTGAGCGGGGAAGGTAGAGCCATGGTGTCTTCTGTGAGAGCATGTGCGCGATCCTACTGGCGACACTTGTGCGAGCATTCCATTGATTCTGGGCCACATCCTATCATCTTTGTTTGGTTCTGGTTTCCCTCTGGGGCTGTGTGGTAGTGAGTGGTGTGTGGGGCACAGAGCTGGAATGGTGTACCCGAGTAGTCGGCGTCCTGGCAATTGCAGTGAGTTGAAACCATTGATTGTTTGGAACTGGGAGGCCAAGTTTTCCTGGATTGTTGACATTACTACTGGCGAGTTTAGCAGGCAAGGAACAAGTCTCATCGCATGCAACCTGGTTATGAAGCGTGTCAATTGTGGTGTGCTAAATATGTTGAGATGTACTGAACAACTTGCTAGCAGCTACGAGTAGGAAGACAGTACCTACCTGGAGGCCTGAAGCTTTCCACCTCCTTGGCATTTATTTGAAATTATGTTTGAAGACTGTGCAGTAAGTACCGTATTGAAAGATTGTTAATTCTGCCCTGGTATAAGCTGGCTAGGAATCTTTCAGTGACCCTTTTCAGAGATGTGTGTGTCAATCTGGAGATTTCTGTAAGTGCCAAGCTAGTATTTACCTAGTATTTGAAATTGTTGTTTGTTATCATTGAGTATTTGATACTACTGATTGTAATTTCTGTTTGTTGTAGACCTTATGGCCCTTCCTGAGGTGAGTTATTGGATTTGTCCTGTAACTAAAGTTGGGTGCACTCAGCCTAAAGGTACACATGTGGGTGATGTGTGTATGCAGGCTTGTATTTGCACAATCTCTTATCCCAGTGTTGAGAAGCCCTTCGGGTTATAGGAGTACATTATAACCAGCCATCCGCCATTTTGTGCGTATCCAAATTACAGTGTCTGTTAGTCCCTAAGAGGCCCCACTAAAGGTGTACCTTGACTTATTAAATCTTGTTTGATTATTATGTGATTATTCTTTTAAACGACCAAGTACATGTTTCTTGTTATTGTGAGGAAGGTTAACTTGCAATGTTTATGAGTGGGCCACTCATATACTGAAATTTTAATAGTTGGTTTCCTTTAAAACAGTCTTTAGTTGCTCATTTAAGTATTGCTGTGTGTGTTAATTTCTATCAGACTTGTTTGGTTTATGTTGACAGCCTTGTATCAGCAGCAGCGGACACTTTGCTGTCCTGTTGGACCGGGTCAGGGACACGGTTTTTCTTCTGCTTTGGTGGCTTTTCCATGATCGCAAGAGGCCTGGGTGTTGGCAGATCACATGCGCTTCTGCAGATCTCCCATTACAGCCTCAAGTTGAGTAGTTTATTGTCATTTTTTGGGATTGTGCCACAAAGGGATTGTCACTGGATTAGGACTTGGCTAGTGATTTTTTTGGGGAAGTAATTTACTCAATGTTTCTATAATTGTGGGCATGAGATGGAAGCCTTTGGATATTTTAGGGGTCTGGTAGCTTATTTAAGTAAGTAACTTGATTCATGTGTAACAGCCTTGTAGCTAATCAGTGAAGTGTTATGCTTTGCTTCAGTTTTTACACGTGTGGCCATATCTTGTCTGTGTGGGAGCAGAATAACATAGCCTTACGACACAAAAGTGTCATCATTTGCCTTACGCTCCCTAGTATTGTTAGTAAAAGTAAAATTTAACATGATTATGTAGCTCCTAGTGGTGAGGTGGCTAATGGACTTTGGAGTGGAGATGTATGCATTTTAATGTCTTTTACTTAACATCTGTTGATCTTATATGCAAGTCCTTTTGGGATTAACCCACAGTTGCGATGCCAGTCACGTGGACAGAATGCTACCCAAGTTTATTTAATTAGTTAACTGTTTGTAATAAGGCCACCATTGTATAGCACAGTTGACATGTTTTTCAAGTTCCATTTGCAATTTTATGTACAACTCAAATGTTCTTATGCACTGTGATATTAATTTAAAAACCTTAATTATCTGTACAAATTTGGCAAGACTCTTAGTAGCTGTTAGTTGGTTTATGACAGAATTGTTATTAATGAAAAATATTTGTTCAGAAATGGCAAATGACACATCAAGTTGGGCCATCCTTTCACGTGTTTTCCTTAAATTAATCCCTATCCTTGTCCTGGGTCTCAGACATTATTATTTGTGGTTGGCATACTTATACAAAGTCACACCTGCTCGAGGGTTAATCATTCTTGTTAATCGAGTTTGTTCACTAGAATTTCTCATCACAGGCTTTTCTTCAACTTTCTTATTGAAAAATAAAAAATAAAATAATTTAATTAATTACTTCTCTATGTA
Organism: Schistocerca cancellata; assembly: GCF_023864275.1. NCBI lineage: Eukaryota > Metazoa > Arthropoda > Insecta > Orthoptera > Acrididae > Schistocerca > Schistocerca cancellata. The sequence continues at coordinate 411,165,010 of NC_064628.1, forward strand.
ACATCAATAAATGTCAAAATGATACAGTTCTGTGCCACGTAGTGGAGTACAGCAACAATAACTTTCCAGTACACTCAGCTGCATCCTGTTACAGTGGCGAATAATCACACAAAACAAAAAAAACAAAAAAACAAAAATAACTTTCTTCCATTTGTTCTTCTTGATATTACACCAGCAACTGTCTGTAAATACGCAATATGTGCAAAACCTGACACAATCAATGTAGTATGATAAGGATAATATATGGGAACAGTAAAATACAAGAACTTGAAAATTCTCACACAAAGAAAAAACCAGAAATCAGCTCATACATGTAAATAAATGTGAATGAATTATGGATTTTGAATTCAGCTGGTTTTAAGATACCCTCTACAACAGCACCAAAATGAGCACAAGAGCATCAGTGTATCCCACCAAAAATAGCGAAACTGCATCTTCTGTTTGGTGTTGTTAACAATGCAAGACAACTATTAACCTACTTTATGTTTGGATATACACCTGATATCTGATTCATTGCATGGTGTGGAGCATTTAGCGACTAAATTGTAAACAGACAGTTTTACATGGTACTGTGCAAGAAAAAGGAAAAACAAACAAATACTTTATGCAAAAATTTATTTTCACACAACTTTATACAACATTATAGTTCATTCATACAGCAATTACAAACAGTTATGCAAATATTTTGCATGCAGCTCTCTACATACAATGACACAAACACTGTGTGTGTGTGTGTGTGTGTGTGTGTGTGTGTGTGTGTGTGTGTAGCTTATAACAGAGTCCCCAAAACAAACAATTGCAAAATTACGGCAGTAGTAGTAGTAAAAGCTTGTCATGTCTACGTTTAATAAAAAAAAATTAAGCAGATGCTAACATAATTCAAAAAGACACAATTAACTGATACACACAAAATTTAGGTACATATTCATAAGACAAACCAGTCATTTAAATGTAAAAATGTGCTTTACCAGTATTATTTCCTTCTGAAAATGCAGACAGGTACCAGAAGGAAAACTATTCCTAATACTTGTCACAGTCAACAATACACATAAAGAAATGATAATACTCATACAAAGATAATACATTTTAAAAGATGGCAGTGGTACAAAAAATATAATCAATGATCTAAAAAACTTAACTGTGTACACACAGCGCAGCACCTTCGACACGTAGCAGCTCACAATAAAGGTACCTTTTCTCCACTTCAAGAATGCGAGCACATTCCTGTAAAAGCCAGTTGAACGATGTTGGCAGTTTCCTGATGATTGATTCGAATTGCTCATCAGAAATTTCCCCTTTCTCATATGATCCACTACAGATCCAGTAATGCCTATAAGGTAAATAAAGCTTCAGACATTCTCTGCCTGATCTTGTGATACCATTTAGCAATTTCTTTTTAAGTCTCTTGATACTTTTTCTCTGAGCAGTTGTTGCCAGTCCCACTATGCTCTTTTCCAGAATTGTTGGTTGACGAATAACACCACTACTTTGCGAAACAGTTTTTATGTGAAAGTTGAGAAATTCTTCAGACTGTAGATAAAAGTTGTTACTGATTGTAGATGAGTTACGAATTAAACAGTCTCCCTTTCTCTTCTTTTCACTTTTTTGTTGATGTTTACAAGTGTTACATTTGTTATGCTCTCTTGAAAATAAATGGTCGTTTTGTTCCATCAAACTATGTTTGTCTTTTATATTATTTGTCTTTCTTAATTCTCTATTATTTTTTACTTTCTTCTGGCAAAATCTCTTTTTCTCCTTACTACTAAGAGAATGTAAAGGAATGACCTCTGTTCTTTTCCATCTCCTGCCAGAACACATTTCTGATCTTCCATCAGACACAACTGAAATTTTGGCATATACATTATCATACTTACAACGTCGAGACACTGACAGTAGTCTCTTGAAGCTTGAATGCGCACTCTTCATCAGAATTTTTAATTTTATATTATTTTCTTCAGCAAGATTCAGCACCCTGAAAAAAGGCAAAGTACAATCATGAAACTGATAACAACAAGCAGGATTGTGTGGTTAAAATAAAAATCGATGAAACATTTATTACGAACCAATAAGGGAACAACAAAGACTGGCCCTCTTCGATCTTCTTCATTTTTTTAAGATTTGAAAGACAGTGTACAGTAACCAATCGCCTAAAGCAAAAGGGCACAATTCTACAAATAAAATATTTAAAGATTAGGAATGTAATGTGGTCATTAATAGTGGGCTTTACTGTTAAGAAAAGCAGGTTCATTGCAGCAATACGTGGGGCGAGCAGACAGGCACAGAGACACTGGCATGCAGTTTCATAATTGAATCTGTTTACCTACCACATGGCATGCCAGGCCACAGCACACAGTCTGGGCAAGATAACTCATTTAACTATGAACCAGCCTGAGGGGCGTTTGCACAGCACTGGGTATTAACCTGTACATGTCTGGCAGCAACATATTGACACAACAAACATGCAATTCACTGCTATATACTCCTTCCACTTGCAGCACAGTTAAGCACCATCTGGCTGAAAACTTCATAATGCTGCAGCAAAACAAGTGCTGTATCATTATGAGAGACACACAGGGGAGCAAGTGTGCTGGTACTTACCCCAGTTCACTACTACTAGCTCCACATTATCATAATGCACAAGTGCATAGCATAAAAAGTACTGCGCCATAATCTAAGAATGAAATTAAAAATTAAAATAACTTTTCCAGACTTTGTTGGTCTATGCTTCAGTATATTAATGTTAAAATTGTTAAATCTCAGAATGATCAGTTAAATAAATTTTGCTAAATATTTTATTTTAAGAAAAAAATAAGTGGTGCTAAATAATCAGGCAAGAAAGCCAAAAACTGTTCAGAATGTGTACATGTATGTCACAATTAAAAGTTACACATCTCAATTTGATCAGTGCAATATTTTGGTCATAATCAGTGTTTTTATCAAAAACTAAAGGCGCTAAATATGAGACTCACAAAGATGAAAATTCGTATGTAGCCTCAGATTGATATAAAAATGTTAACTACGTGGCTCCATTAAGTTACCTCTATTACTTTTCAAGTTATTTGTAACGAAATTGTCCATATTTACGAGAGATTAAGTATGATTTATATTTGTTATAGAATGTTCTAATTACATTGATGAAATAACACAGTTGTACCAAGTTTCAAGTCTTTTATGTAAATAACAATCATTACAAGAAATCTTAAAGAAGCAGTTCAGAGGTCATGTTCTACTATCAGTTCTTTTAACTCCATTCATATAAAAATTAAGGAGATTGTAAATGGTTACATAACAGAGATATTAATTAATACGTGTCCGAGAAAGGGGCCATTTAGATGCTGCTACCTGTGCTTAGAACGGTTGACAGCAGGTTTTACATTTGCAGTCTGCTGTGCCCACATCTAAATGCAGCTAGAGAGGGAATGAGAGAGACACTTTGCATCGAGATATCAATCTTTGCGAGTCAGTCAAATGCCTGTGTGCACTGTGCCTCAGGTGACATCACAGCCAAGCAACTACCAAATGTGTTCAGTAAAAGTGGAACTGAACTTGCAAAGATTCTACGCCACCCTGGATAGCTTAGATTTCATGGGAGTAGCTGTTTGTGTGCCACCTGTAATTTTGAGAAAACAGTAGCAATTGGCAAGATTGTTTTCCACTTTTAAAGCCAGTTATTAACTTTGATGATTAGAAGACAGGGTGATAGACCATTTTCCTTGGAACTTACCATGGGGGTCACCTCTGAACTGCAAACTGTACTGTTTCTGATATGATTATTATTATTATTATTTCTCTCCCCTCTCAGACGCCACGTCTGGTCAAAAATGGAAAGTGACGCGGACCTTGATAAAGCGTGACTTCCTTTTAACTGTACGGTATATGTTACATTGCATTTAGGAACTTTCGGGTAATTGAACATGTATCAGTAATTATAGATTTCTGTAATTGTATATATACGTTTGGATGTAGCTGTATTGCGTTGATGTACTGGTGGATATTGTGTGGTATGACTCCTGTAGTTGATAGTATAATTGGTATAATGTCAACTTTATCCTGATGCCACGTCCTTGACTTCCTCAGCCAGTTGGATGTATTTTTCAATTTTTTCTCCTGTTTTCTTCTGTATATTTGTTGTATTGGGTATGGATATTTCGATTAGTTGTGTAATTTCTTATTTTTATTGGTGAATATGATGTCAGGTTTGTTATGTGGTGTTGTTTTATCTGTTATAATGGTTCTGTTCCAGTATAATTTGTATTCATCACTCTCCAGTACATTTTGTGGTGCATACTTGTATGTGGGAACGTGTTGTTTTATTAGTTTATGTTGTATGGCAAGTAGTTGATGTATTATTTTTGCTACATTGTCATGTCTTCTGGGGTATTCTGTATTTGCTAGTATTGTACATCCGCTTGTGATGTGATCTACTGTTTCTATTTGTTGTTTGCAAAGTCTGCATTTATCTGTTGTGGTATTGGGATCTTTAATAATATGCTTGCTGTAATATCTGGTGTTTATTGTTTGATCCTGTATTGCAATCATGAATCCTTCCATCTCACTGTATATATTGCCTTATCTTAGCCATGTGTTGGATGTGTCTTGATTGATGTGTGACTGTGTTAGATGATACGGGTGCTTGCCATGTAGTGTTTTCTTTTTCCAATTTACTTTCTTCGTATCGCCTCGTGATGACTGGGTGTTGTGTGATGTCCTTAGGTTAGTTAGGTTTAAGTAGTTCTAAGTTCTAGGGGACTGATGACCATAGATGTTAAGTCCCATAGTGCTCAGAGCCATTTGAACCATTTTTTCTTCGTATCTATTGATGTTATGTGATCTAAAGGGTTGTAGAAGTGGTTATGAAATTGCAATGGTGTAGCTGATGTATTTATATGAGTGATTGCTTTGTGTATTATGCTAGTTTCTGCTCGTTCTATAAAGAATTTTTTTAAATTGTCTACCTGTCCATAATGTAGGTTTTTTATGTCGATAAATCCCCTTCCTCCTTCCCTTCTGCTTAATGTGAATCTTTCTGTTGCTGAATGTATGTGATGTATTCTATATTTGTGGCATTGTGATCGTGTAAGTGTATTGAGTGCTTCTAGGTCTGTTTTACTCCATTTCCCTACTCCAAATGAGTAGGCCAATATTGGTATAGTATAAATATTTATAGCTTTTGTCTTGTTTCTTGCTGTCAATCCTGTTTTCAGTATTTTTGTTAGTCTTTGTCTATATTTCTCTTTTAGTTCTTCTTTAATATTTGTATTATCTATTCCTATTTTTTGCCTGTATCCTAGATATTTATAGGCATCTGTTTTTTCCATCGCTTCTATGCAGTCGCTGTGGTTATCCAATATGTAATCTTCTTGTTTAGTGTGTTTTCCCTTGACTATGCTATTTTTCTTACATTTGTCTGTTCCAAAAGCCATATTTATATCATTGCTGAATACTTCTGTTATCTTTAATAATTGGTTGAGTTGTTGATTTCTTGCTGCCAGTAGTTTTAGATCATCCATGTATAGCAAATGTGTTATTTTGTGTGGGTATGTTCCGGTAATATTATATCCATAATTTGTATTATTTAGCATGTTGCATAGTGTGTTCAGAGCAAGGCAGAACCAGAAAGGACTTAATGAGTCTTCTTGGTATATTCTTCGCTTAATCTGTATTGGCTGTGATGTGATATTATTTGAATTTGTTTGGATATTAAGTGTGGTTTTCCAATTTTTCATTACTATGTTTAGGAACTGTATTAATTTAGGATCTACTTTGTATATTTCCAATATCTGTAGTAACCATGAGTGGGGTACACTATCAAAAGCTTTTTGGTAATCAATGTATGTGTAGTGCAGTGACCTTGGTTTAGTTTTAGCTTGATATGTCACCTCTGTATCTATTATCAGTTGCTCTTTACAACCTCGTGCTCCTTTGCAGCAGCCTTTTTGTTCTTCATTTATAATTTTGTTCTGTGTTGTATGTGTCATTAATTTCTGTGTAATGACTGAAGTTAATATTTTGTATATTGTTGGTAGGCATGTTAAGGGGCGATATTTTGCTGGGTTTGCTGTGTCTGCTTGATCTTTAGGTTTCAGATAAGTTATTCCTTGTGTAAGTGTATCAGGAAATGTGTATGGGTCTGCAATGTAACTGTTAAATAATTTAGTTAGATGTGAATGTGTTGAGGTGAACTTCTTTAGCCAGAAAATTGCTATTTTATCATTTCCAGGGGCTTTTCAATTGTGAGTAGAATTAATTGCTCGGTTGACTTCATGTTGCAAAATTATCACTTCAGGCATTTGTGGTATCATCTTGTATGAGTCTGTTTATTATTATTATCATCATCATCATCATCATTATTATTATAAGGAATATTATTATATTTATGAGTGTGAACTTTTATTGAATATATTAATCTGTTACAACTCAATACTACTTTTTTATAGTCATAGTCCCTGTGTCCTCTGAGTAAATAATAAGTAGAAATATTTTCTTTCAGTGAGTACGAAGAGTAATGACACCTTGAACACTGGAAATTATAGCATGTTCTCCACATCGATTTCTGGTTGATAGCAAAACTAGTTTTCAGGATCTTGTAAATACAGCAGATATTTTGTAAAATTTCCTGCTGCCACACAATGCTAGCCAAGCTAGTGTCTGCTGCACTATGGACCATGAGCAGACGATGCTGGTTTGGGCAGTCATCTACACTAGACAGCTCACAGGATTAAGACTGCGACCATGGACTTTGAACAGCACAATGGACAAGACATCTCCAAGCTCCACAGTACCAGCCAAACTTCTGCCTTCAAGGGCAGCGGTTTGTAACAAGGATGGTACTACCGCCAACCACAAAACTGGGAAAGCTTCTCTTTTGGCACATATTCACACCACTAACAATTTTACTTATTGCAGACCATGCACCTGCAGGGGGCATGTCTGTGGCACCACCACAACACTTTGATCACTATGAAACAAAACTGAAAAAAAGATGTTTTACATTGGAGTTAAGCTTCCCTAGCCAGCACTGGCACAACCACCACCACCTCCACATACCACAAACTCTAGCCGGCCGAAGTGGCCGTGCGGTTAAAGGCGCTGCAGTCTGGAACCGCAAGACCGCTACGGTCGCAGGTTCGAATCCTGCCTTGGGCATGGATGTTTGTGATGTCCTTAGGTTAGTTAGGTTTAACTAGTTCTAAGTTCTAGGGGACTAATGACCTCAGCAGTTGAGTCCCATAGTGCTCAGAGCCATACCACAAACTCTGCAATGCAGCGGCCCCCCTCATAACATAGTTGGAGCCAGCTGATTGCAAAGATCACAAGCCTTGTACAAGTTAGACAGAAATATTTCAATGGTTCGATCAGGATTCAATCCAGCAACCTCTTGGTTTCCAGGTGCATGCTTTGCGACTACCTCACCAGGCCTTACAGAAGTCTTGTAATCATGAAGTTGCTGATTCAACTCATTAGTAGCAATATTTTGTTTTTACTTTTATTTAAATTCTATGTTATGAAATGGAAAAAAATAATTAATACTGAATCATATATTTTAATAAAAATAACAGGATTTTATTTTTAATTACTGGCCATATACTAAAATGTGAAATGCCTTATTATAAGATGAAAATATTATAATTACAAATTATATGTATAATAATATTACACATTATGATACTCTTCAATCTCTAAAAATATAAAAGGATTTTATTTAATGTTTCATTTTTTGTGCCAAATGCTAATTTATGTTAACTCACATTTTCAAGTGATTAGTACACTGAAGTGCCAAAGAAATTGGTATAGGCATGCGTATTCAAATACAGAGATACGTAAACAGGCAGAATACGGCACTGCAGTAATGCTTCTGTAAGACAACAAGAGTCTGGTGCAGTTGTTAAATCGATTACTGCTGCTACAATGGCAGGTTATCAAGATTTAAGTGAGTTTGAACATGGTGTTATAGTCGGCACACGAATGATGGGACACAGCATCTCCGAGGTAGTGATGAAGTGGGGATTTTCCCTTACGTCCATTTCACGTGTGTACCATGAATATCAGAAATCTGGTAAAACATCAAATCTCTGACATCGCTGCGCCCAGAAAAAGATCCTGCAAGACTGGGACCAATGACTACTGAAGAGAATTGTTCAATGTGACAGAAGTGCAACCATTCCGCAAATTGCTGCGGATTTCAATGCCGTGCCATCAACAAGTGTCAGCATGCTAACCATTGAACAAAACATCATCAATATGGGCTTTTGGAGCTGAAGGCCCACTCATGTACCCCTGATAACTGCATGACACAAAACTTTATGTCTTGCCTGGGCTCATCAACAAAGACATTGGACTGTTGATGACTGAAACATGTTGCCTGGTCAGATGAGTCTCGTTTCAAATTATATCAAGCAAACGGATGTGTATTGCATGTCAGCAGGGAACTGTTCAAGCTGGTGGAGGCTTTGTAAGGGTGTGGGATGTGTGCAGTTGGAGTGATATGGGAACCTTGATATGTCTAGATACAACTCTGACAGGTGACACATACATAAGAATCCTGTGTGATCTCCTGCACTCATTCATGTCCATTGTGCATTCCAATGGACTTGCGCAATTCCAGCAGAACAAAGTGACACCCACACATCCAGAATTGCTACAGAGTGGCTTCAGGGACACTCTTCTGCGTCTAAACACTTCTGCTGGCCACCAAACTCCCCAGATATGAACATTATTGAGCGTGTCTGGGATGCCTTGCAATATGCTGTTCAGAAGAGATCTCCAACCCCTCATACTCTTATGGATTTATGGACAACCCTTCAGGATTCATGGTGTCAATTCCCTCCAGCACTACTTCATACATCAGTCAAGTCCATGTCACATTGTGTTGCTGCACTTCTGCATGCTAGTGGAGGCCTTGCACGATATTCGGTGGGCATATCTGTTTCTTTGGCTTTTTGGCGTAATTAACGGTAAAAATATAAAAAAATGTAAAGTCCATGTTGGTATACAAACAATATTATGAAAAGGAAAGACTGCTACTCACTATAAAGATGACATGTTGAGTTGCAGACAGGCACGACAGAAGGACTGTTATGCACTGAGCTTTCAACTGAAGTCTTCTAAAGGAAAACATACAAACATTCACATAAGAAAGCACACCTCACGTGCTCATGATAGCTATCTCTGGCTGCTCTGGCCAGAATGCAATTGTTGTGCATCAAACAGAAGTAACAATCCGGAGTGGGGCAAGGAAGGGAGAAGGATTACAGGGTACGGGTGACGGGTAAGAAGTCAGCATTACGTGGCAGTGTGAGCAGGGAGTAGATGGTGGCAGGACAAGGCTGCCAGGCGCAGCATCAGATGATGGGAGAGAGGGAGGGGGTGAAGGAGGAGAGGAGCAGAGAAGGAAAAAAGACCAGCGAGTGCACTGGCAGAGATCAGTGCACAATAAAGGTGAGCGGATATGAATTGAGAGGAGGTGATAGGAGTGAGTGGGTAGAAACTGTTGGGTGGAGGATGTGGGAGCATTAGATTATTGTAGATTGAGGCTGGGATGGTTTTGAGAGCAGAGAATGTGTCGTAAGGATAACTTTGATATGTGCAATTCAGAAAAGCTGGAGGTGGAGGGGAAGATCCAAATAATCTGAGTAGCGAAGCGGCCATTGAAATCAGCCGCGTGTTTTTCTTGGCCAAAGTTTGGCAGTGGCCATTCTTCTTGGTGGACAGCTAGAAGGTAGTCATACCAATACAAAAAACTGTACAATGATTGCAGCATAGCGGGTATATGGCTTTGCTACTTTCGCATTTGGCTCGGTCTCTGACGGGGTAGGATGAGCCTGTGATAGGACTGGAATAGGAAGTGCTGGTTGGGTGGATTTGGCAGCTCTCACACCTGTGTCTTCCTGAGGGATACGATAATGATAGATACTCGAAGTCCTGATGGAGGTGGTTCAGTTGCTCCACTTGGTACTTGGTGACGAGAGAGTGCTCCTGTGTAGCTGGTCTTGGGGGTGGTGGGAATATTGGTGGAGGGAGGCGGAGAGGGGAGGGGGATATAGTGTAGAAAATTTGTTTGCAGACTAGGTCTGGGGGATAGAGCCTGTCTGTGAAGGCCTTTGTGAGACCTTCAGTATACTGGGCAAAGGATTCTTGTTACTGCAGAGACATCGTCCTAGGGTAGCCAGGCTGTATGGGAGGGATTTTTTGGTGTTGAAGGATGGCAGATGTCAAAATGCAGGTATTGTTGGGTAGTGCCATATCCCCACATAAACCACAATCTTCCCACTACCCCCAAGAACCAGCTACAGAGGAGCCCTTCTCATCAACCAGCAGCACTCCAGACTGGAACAACTGAACCAAATCCTTCATCATTATGTCCTGAAATGAGAGACATCTTATCCAAGATTCTTTCCTCCTCTCCTAAAGTGGTGTTGCATCAACCATCTACCCTCCGCAACATCCTAGACCGTCCCTATGATACTCCCAATCCCAACTCCTTGCCATAAGGATCATATCCCTGTGGAAGACACTGGTGCATGACCTGCCCAGTCCACCCAACCAGCACTTCCCATTCTAGTTCTGTCACAGGCTTATGCCATCTCATCACAGGCCAGGCCATCTGTGGAAGCAGCCATGTCATATACCAGCTCTGATGCAATCGTTGTACAGCTTTTTATATTGGTATGACTACCAGCCGGCTGTCCACCAGGGTAAATGGCCACTGCCAAACTGTAGCCAAGAGCAAAGTGAATCACCCTGTGGCACAACAGGCAGCTGAACATAATACGCTAGATTTCAATGGTTGCTTCACAACATGGGACCATCTGGATCCTCCCCTCCACCACCAGCTTTTGTGAACTGCACAGATCGGAATTATCCTCACAACACATTCTCTGCACCCAAGTCATCCTGTCCTCAACATACTGCTCTAGATCTTCCACCCTACAGTTTCCACCCCTTCTGTCCTATCACCTCTGCCAAATTCAAGTTTCCTAAACTTCAGTGTGTGCTGCTCTCTGCCAATCCACCCACCGAACTTTTTCCCTTATGCCCCCCCCCCCCCCTTTCCACTTCCCCTTCTGCTCCCCCATAGTTTCCCAAAGCTGCATCTGGCAGCTTTGTCCTGCCACCTTCTACTCCCTGCACACTCTGTCAGACACCGTGGTATCCTTACCCTTCCCTCCTGTACTCCAGATTGTTGCTTCTGTTTCATGCAACACAGTTGCATTCTAGCCTTTGCAGCTGGAGACAGTGGTCATGTGTGCATGAGGTCTGCTCACTTCTGTGAATCTGTATGTGTGTGTTTTCCCTTGTGAATAAGGCTTCGACTGAAAGCTCAAATGTGTAACAATCTTTTCGTCTTGCCTGTCTGCAACTCAGTGTGTCATCTTTACACTGAGTAGCATTCTGTCCTTTTCATAATATTGTTAAAAATAAAAGCTGTTATTTTAATAAAACAATATGATTCTATGCTTGGTAATTAACATATCAGTTTATTAATAAATATAAAAAAATCTGGTGCTATCAAGTATTGAACCGGTGATTTGAGATTAAGAAGACTTGCATACTACACTCTCAGCTGTTGGCAACTACACTGATATGAAACCTCTTGGCAGATTAAAACCGTGTGCCCGACTGAGACTTGAACTCTGGACCTTTGCATTCATGGGCTAGTGCTCTACAGACTGACCTAACCGACCACAACTCATGACCCGTCCTCACAACTTTACTTTCACCTGTACCTCATATCCTTCCTTCACAGAAGCTTTCCTGGAAACTTGCAGAACTAGCACTCCTTAAAGAAAGGGCATTGCAGAGACATGGCTTAGCCACAACCTGAGTGTGTTTCCAGAATGAAATTTTCACTCTGCTGTGGAGTGGGTGCTGATATGAAACTTCCTGGCAGATTAAAACTTTATACCGGACCAAGACTCACACTTGGAACCTTTGCCTTTTGCGGGCAAGTGCTCTACTGACTAAGCTACCCAAGCATGATTCACAACATGTCCTCACTGATTTGCTTCTGTAAGTTCCTCATCTCCTACCTTCAAAACTAGATTCACAGGAGAGCTTCTGTGAAGTATGAAAGGCAGGAGATCAGAAACTGGTGGAAGTAAAGCCGTGAGGACAAATCTTGAGTCATGCATGGGTAGCTCAGTCGGTAGAGCACTTGTCCATGAAAGACAGATCCTGGGTTAGAGTCTCGGCCCGGCACACATTTTTAATTTACCAGGAAGTTTCACATCAGCGCACACTCTGCTGCAGAGTGAAAATTTCATTCTGGACACACTGAAATGATAGAAACATTTTTTACTTAACAGTATTTCAAAATCTTCTAATCTTCAAAAGTGATTGTTACAAGTTGTTCTGAGACTTTCCTCATATAACTTCAAGAAACTGATATCTTGGCACTGGGCTTCAATACCTATAAGTATGAAGAAAATCGAAGAGAGCTAGTCCGTAAGGTCCTCTTGTAGGTGAAATTGTACAGTCAACAATAATCAGATACAATTCACCATTTTCTTACCAACAGAAATATTTGGAGATAAATAAGAGAAGAAATAAACGTGCTGCAGAGAAGGTGAAAAATATATTTTTAAATTCTGTTGAATATACAAGAAGACACATTTTACACACTAATATACAGGCCTAATACTCTAAATAAAGGAATGTGTGAGACCACCAACATGATTACTAAAAGGAAGCCATTCCATTTCGGTTACACACTTAATCACACAATCTTAAGGCTGTCAGTTCAACTAAATACCTTGTGATAAAACTTACAAACAACTTAAATTGGAATGATCACAAAGAAAATTTTTGGGAAGGTGAGCGAATGACTGTGTTTTATTGGCAGAGCACTTAGAAGATTAAACAGATCTACTAGAGAGATGATGATGATGATGATGATGTTTGGTTTGTGGGGCGCTCAACTGCGTGGTTATCAGCGCCCGTACAATTATCCAATCTTTGCTCAGTCCAATTTCGCCACTTTCCTGGATGATGATGAAATGATGAGGACAACACAAACACCCAGTCATCTCGAGGCAGCTACTAGAGAGACTGTCTACACATTACACCTGTCCATCCTCTTATGGAGTACTGCTACACACTCTGGGATCCTTACCAGAGCACTAGCAGACAATACTGAAATCGTTCAAAGAACGGCAGCTCAATTTGTATTATTGTGAAATGGGAGAGAGTGTGTCAAGGATACGGTACACAAGTTGGGGTGGCAATCATTAAAACAAAAGTGTTTTTCATTGGGGTGATATCTTTTCATGAAATTCCAGTCACCAACTTTCTCCTTTGAATACAAAAATATTTTGTTGAATACACAGAGAAAAATTATCTGCATAATAAAATAAGAGAACTCAGAGCTTGAATGGAAAGATGTAAGTATTCATTTTTCCGGGGCACTTTTTGGGATTGGAATGATGGAAAAATACTCTAAAGGTCGTTTGATGAAACCTCTTCCAGGCACTTAAGTGTAAATTGCAGGCTAGTCGTATAGAAGTAGATGGGTGTACGTCAGTTTAATAACACTAGAAGATTGCATAATTATTACTTCTAATGCTGCTGCTAATTTTCATACACAGATGGACTCCTTTATACTACTAACGTGGCAGAGAAAATTGATTGATGATGCATGAACATCAAGCACTGGTAGTTAACAATGCTCATATTGCACAAGAAGGTGTAATTAGATGAACAACAAACACTAACTTCATTTAACGAAGGTTTATTCAGCACTTTGTAATATTATTGGGATTTCCTTAGTATGACAGCTGTAAGTACCCTTGGAAAGGCATTCACCTATCTGTATATTAAATGATCAACTAATGAGATGAGACATATTCTTTGAAAGACATTTGTTTTATATAATTTACATAACTGTAAAGATGCGCATCTAGCGCGGACACTAATACACTCCTGGAAATGGAAAAAAGAACACATTGACACCGGTGTGTCAGACCCACCATACTTGCTCCGGACACTGCGAGAGGGCTGTACAAGCAATGATCACACGCACGGCACAGCGGACACACCAGGAACCGCGGTGTTGGCCGTCGAATGGCGCTAGCTGCGCAGCATTTGTGCACCGCCGCCGTCAGTGTCAGCCAGTTTGCCGTGGCGTACGGAGCTCCATCGCAGTCTTTAACACTGGTAGCATGCCGCGACAGCGTGGACGTGAACCGTATGTGCAGTTGACGGACTTTGAGCGAGGGCGTATAGTGGGCATGCGGGAGGCCGGGTGGACGTACCGCCGAATTGCTCAACACGTGGGGCGTGAGGTCTCTACAGTACATCGATGTTGTCGCCAGTGGTCGGCGGAAGGTGCACGTGCCCGTCAACCTGGGACCGGACCGCAGCGACGCACGGATGCACGCCAAGACTGTAGGATCCTACGCAGTGCCGTAGGGGATCGCACCGCCACTTCCCAGCAAATTAGGGACACTGTTGCTCCTGGGGTATCGGCGAGGACCATTCGCAACCGTCTCCATGAAGCTGGGCTACGGTCCTGCACACCGTTAGGCCGTCTTCCGCTCACGCCACAACATCGTGCAGCCCGCCTCCAGTGGTGTCGCGACAGGCGTGAATGGAGGGACGAATGGAGACGTGTCGTCTTCAGCGATGAGAGTCGCTTCTGCCTTGGTGCCAATGATGGTCGTATGCGTGTTTGGCACCGTGCAGGTGAGCGCCACAATCAGGACTGCATACGACCGAGGCACACAGGGCCAACACCCGGCATCATGGTGTGGGGAGCGATCTCCTACACTGGCCGTACACCACTGGTGATCGTCGAGGGGACACTGAATAGTGCACGGTACATCCAAACCGTCATCGAACCCATCGTTCTACCATTCCTAGACCGGCAAGGGAACTTGCTGTTCCAACAGGACAATGCACGTCCGCATGTATCCCGTGCCACCCAACGTGCTCTAGAAGGTGTAAGTCAACTACCCTGGCCAGCAAGATCTCCGGATCTGTCCCCCATTGAGCATGTTTGGGACTGGATGAAGCGTCGTCTCACGCGGTCTGCACGTCCAGCACGAACGCTGGTCCAACTGAGGCGCCAGGTGGAAATGGCATGGCAAGCCATTCCACAGGACTACATCCAGCATCTCTACGATCATCTCCATGGGAGAATAGCAGCCTGCATTGCTGCGAAAGGCGGATATACACTGTACTAGTGCTGACATTGTGCATGCTCTGTTGCCTGTGGTTCTGTCAGTGTGATCATGTGATGTATCTGACCCCAGGAATGTGTCAATAAAGTTTCCCCTTCCTGGGACAATGAATTCACGGTGTTCTTATTTCAATTTCCAGGAGTGTACATCGATTGCGCAGTCAAAGAAACATTTTAACAGAAGCTGAACTGATGTTCCGCTTTGATCTAAATAAAAGATGACAGTAAAAAACTTTTGTAGATCTTCAGATTTTAATGTACTTCTGCTTGTAATGTGAAAACGTAAAGAAGGTCAACTTTAAGCTATAAAAGTGAGCGGTCTTGCCAGCGTGCAGACAACATTATTAATTAATAAAATTCCATTAATTTATCTTCGAAACTGTAAATCGGCAAGTTATTGTCATGAAGGTGTTGAATGGTGCAAGAACTGTCTTTAACATTTGAAGGAGAAAAGTAATGACTGTAATTTGTGACAAAAACGTGAACCAAGGAGACAGCACAGGACAGGCTGAAATCTGATCGCACCATACAATTAGAAAACTTCTTATGTAAGTTACACTGTTTAGAAATATGCCCTAATTTGCTAGTGAGAATTGTTTGAATATATTTAGTGTTTACCATATTTCTTATTCTATTCTTTTCCTTTATTTTTTTTTTACCTCCATGTCATATTATTTTTGTAAATATCAAACAGCCTTTACTGCAGCAGAGAATACTGCAGCATCCTGGTCGTAGACAGAAGACTGCTCATTGTCTTCTATACAACTCATAGCTGCCCCATTTATTAATGATTTCATTTGCAAATGGAATTTTTTTTATTGTTCATTGTTAAAGGTCCCTTAGGTGATTATAAACTTCATACTGATTACGTAAAGAAATCCGTGTTGTTCTTTTCCAAATAATAGAAGCCTTCACGTAATCAAAAACTAGCCTCCTTCTGACAACGATCAGGAGCCGACCAGAAGACGGACGTCTTCGACCACTTTCATGTTTCCTGTGGCAAAGCTGTGCCAAACTGGGAAAAGGAGTCATTCCAATCCCGGGAGCGGAAAGACTTACCTTAGGGGGAAAAAAGGACGGGTATACACTCGCACACACACACACACACACACACACACACACATATCCATCCACACATATCATATATGTTTGGATGGATATGTGTGTGTGTGTGTGTGCGCGCGAGTGTATACCCGTCCTTTGGTAAGTCAAATCATCTTTGTTTTTAGATATATTTTTTCCCACATGGATACTAGAACTTCCACATACAGGGGTGCAGAGTGAACTGCCTCCGGCCAGAACACATACAGTATATATACAGCTACAGAACATTCCAGTACAATGATTCTTGACATTTGTGATACTTCTAGAATTTACTTAAACCGAATAATTAAAATTGTACAGTCCAGGTGAGTTTTGAACTCATGACCCTCCATGCAACAGTTTAGTATCATAACCACTACACCATGGAGCTACTCAGCTTCTTCTGCGACATTGCTCCCTCCTTAAGAGAACAGTGTCTCAGTGTTACGTCCTCCTAGTCCAGGAACGAGTCATCGGTCCTGCATACTCCGACTTCTGATGACTGATTCTCACCGTGGTGGTGATATTCTTAGAACTCCTTTTGCCGCTACACTCTTTGTCACCTTTCCGCTTGTTGCCTGTCGCTGGAGCTTTGAATTTACCCTGGGTTGCAGGACCCCTATAGGGTTTCATTCGAATGATGTGGACCATATCTCTGATCTTTCGTCGTCTTGTGTCGGGGTCGAAAGCTTCAACTTCATAAGTAACATCAGAAAACTGTCTTACAACCTTGTAAGGCCCAAAGTAGTGCCTGACAAGCTTCTCAGAGAGAAGCTCCAGACAGGAGTGAAGATCCAGACGACGTCATCAGGCCAGTAGACAACAGGGTGGTGGCTCATGTCATACCTTTGGTGATCGTTTGCTTGAGCCTGCAGTGTGTGGAGTAGAGCTAAGTGCCGAGCTTCCTCAGCTTTGGTTAACAGCTGGCCGATGTAGTCATTGTCCACATCATCAGGATGTAACGGAAACACAGTGCCCATCGTCATAGTCGCCTCACACCCATGCACCAGGAAAAATGGCATGAATCCTGTGGTGTCTTGTTTGGTGGTGTTGTAAGCAAACATCACAAAAGGTATCACCTCATCCCAGTTGCTCTGCTCAACACTGACGAACACTGATAGCACGTCAGCCAAGGTCTTATTAAGGCGTTCAGTAAGACCATTGGTTTGTGGATGGTAAGCAGTCATCATGTGATGAGTAATGTTGCAATGACGGTTTATCTCAGTCACAAGATTTGATTGGAAAACTTTCCCTCGATCCGTAATTAACGATCTTGGGGCACCGTGTTTTAATACAATGTCTCCCATGATGAATTTGGCTGCTTCGAATGCTTTGGCTGTTTTCACGGCTTTTGTAATAGCATAGCGTGTCAGATAATCAGTGCGAACAATAATCCATCTATTGCCACTAGCAGACATTGGAAATCGTCCGAGGAGGACAATCCCAACACGCTGGAAAGGCGTTTTGGCTGGTGGCATTGGTATGAGTTGGCCAGGTGGTTTTTGAGGAACTGCCTTTACCTCTGGCACTCTCAACAGTGTGACACTACTAAATAAACATGGGCAGAAAAATCTCTTACAGATTCTATCGTATGTCTTAAGAAATCCTAGATATCTGGCCTCAGGTGTGTCATGGAATTTCTGTAGAACATCTAAACACATGTGTTTAGGAATCACTGGTAGCCACCTCTTTCCAAATGGATCAAAGTTTTCTTGCAAAGTAATCCATTAACTACCTTAAATTGTCCTTTCACATCCTCTGACCGATTGAAGGCAAGCATAATTTGACATATCTTGGCATGCTGCTTCTGCTCAGCAGAGAGATAGAGAGATCCTGGAGTGCAGCGAGGCAGACACTATCTTCATCAAAGTCTTGATGGTTTTGCACTGGGTTTCTTGAGAGACAGTCGGCATCTTGGTGTTCTCTTCCACTTTTGTACACTATGGTAATCTCATACTCCTGAAAATGTAGTCCCCACCTGGCAAGTCATCCTGTTGGATCCTTAAGACTTGTCAACCAACAAAGTGAATGATGGTCTCTAACAACTGTGAATGGTCTTACATAGAGATACTGTCGAAATTTGCACATGGCCAAAATCACAGTAAGACATTCTCTTTCTGTAGTTGAGTCATTTCTCTCAGCTTTTGTACGTGTTCTAGAAGCATAGGCTATAACCTTCTCTTTCCCATCCGAAATCTGCACCAGAACAGCACCGATCCCATACCCGCTGGCATCCATGTGTAGTTCTGTAGGTGCTCTCTCATCATACAAACCAAATATATGGTCAGTTGTCAGAGCTTTTCACAGCACATCAAAAGAATCTTGTTGAGCACCACCCCAGATAAATTTAGCATCAGCTTTTAACAACTCTTGGAGTGGCCTGGCTTTGATACAAAAGTCTTTCATAAAATGACGGTAATAACATAATCCGAGAAAGCTTCACACATCTCTAATACTTTTAGGAATAGGAAATTCCATTACAGATCTCATCTTTTCTGGGTTTGGCCGCACACCTTCATCTGACACAAAGTGTCCAAGTATTTTGATTTTTTTTTTGCTCCAAAGAGACACTTTCTTGGATTAAGTTTAAGTCCGTCTTGTTGGAGACACTTAAGAACGGCCCTCAGTCTTTTCATATGTTCATCAAAAGTCTCTGAGAACACTATACTGTCATCTACATAACAAAGACACATCATCCACTTCAGGTGACTTAGAAGATTATCCATCATCTGTTCGAAAGTTGCTGGTGCATTATACAAACCAAACGGCATTACCTTAAACTGATACAGGCCCTCAGGGATGATGAATGCAGTTTTCTCATGATCAGCCTCATTTACTTCGATTTGCCAGTATCCCAAGTACATGTCCATGGGTGAGAAAAACTTAGCCCTCTTCAGACAATCTAGTGTACCGTCAATTCATGGAAGTGGGTAAACGTCCTATCTAGTTATCATATTAAGCTTCCTGTAATCAACACAAAAGTGTCAAATGCCATCCTTCTTCCTGACGAGAACCACTGGTGATGACCATGGGCTCTGCGAAGGCTGAATGATGTCATTCTTCATTATTTTCTCTACCTCATCGCGAATTATTCAACGTTCTGTTGCTGATACACGGTATGCTCTCTGGCTTATTGGCTGATGGTCTCCAGTGCCAATCCAATGCTTCACCGTCGATTTGTCTAATTCGCTCTTCACCTGTGGATTGAAGCATTCAGAGAACTCTTGGAGAATGGCAAGTAGCTTCTTCTGTTGTTCCTTAGTGAGATCTGGTGATAGTCGAGCTAGAAGATCTTGTCTCGTAGTGGTAGCGCTAATTTCGCCCACAGACTTGGCTTGGGAGGTTCCTATGACATTCAGCTGTTCTTCAATTAACAGCTCAGTGTTTGCTACGCACATGTGTCTTGGAAGGATCTGCGGGTCTCAGCGACATTTAACTATCCACAATTCACCGAATCCGTTCTTAAACGAGACAATAGTGGCTGGGATGAGCAAGTTGTTCTTCAGTGGTGTGCTTCTCTTCCATTCCACTACAAGATCCATGGGTTGATGCATGGCATGACACGTGATGGTTACCTTTCTAGCGCTGACTGCAGGAATGATCACTTCATCCAGCGCACATTGTCTCCACATACTCAGATGCGTATTCTCCTGTCCACAGTATCTCATCTCGTCTAGCATAATCTTCGAGCAATCACACTCTATAATTGCCTGAGAATCTTTCAAAAAGTCCATCCGAGAATGATGTCATGACTACACTATTGTAAGATGATGAATTTTAAGGGCTGTGTATGGCCACTTATACCCACACGAATGGTACATCTTACTGTAGGTTTTACGTATTTCCCATTAGCCACCTTCAGCAGAGATGTTCTGTAGTCGATGAAGACAGTTTTCTGCAAATGGCAATGGATCTTCTCCGAAATGACTGAATATGATGCTCCAGAGTCTACAAGAGCTTGGGATGGTCAGTCATCCATGAGGATATCGACGTAGTTCCGTATCATTTTTGTAGTGATCGACGGTGGAGGATTTTTCTCTTTGGCGGCCTCAGTTCCAAGGAAGGCCGCACCCTTTAGTTTTCCATGTTGCAGCGGCTAGGTGATTGGCTGGAGCTTCTAAATGGCGATGGAGACCTTGATCGACGTGTTGGGAAGGGTGCTCTCCAGCAGCTAGCTTGCGGCAATGGTGACCTACGCCGTCGTGCACCCACATCTTCTTGTTCATCTTCGTCGTCCCGGAGTGGGTTCGACTAAGATCGGTCTGCTGTCTTCTGGCACAGGCGTCATCAAATATCTGCCACCTTTCTCGACAATAACATACCACATGTCCCGGTCATCCACAGTGGAAACATACTGGTTAGTTATCCTGGATCCTCCAGATGTCAGTCCTCCTTGGTGCCCAAACAGGTTCCTCATGCGGTATTGTAGGAACAAAACTCCACCCAGATCTCAACTTTTTCACCGTTTTAAAGGATTATGAAGGACGAGAGATTGGGTGCAATGTCTGTTCCTCTTCCTCCCTTATGACCTCTTGAAGCGTCTCGGTTTTTTGCTCGCCGTGCAATCCAAGTGCTTTCTGAACTTCCTTTCTCACTATCTGATGAAGAACACTTGTGAAATCAGTTGCTTCCTCCATCACAGACATTGATACGATGTTTGGAAGCTGTTCAAACTACTCACATGTAATTCTTTTTTGATTCATTGTCTCGATATACTGGCACCATTTTATGAAGTCATCTGCTGTTGAAACCTCCTTCAGAAGTAGGGCTTGATACATGTCCTCAGCAACACCCTTCATGAGATGTGCAACCTTTATTTTCCTCCCCAATTCTAGAATCCACTAGTTTACATAGCTCCAAGATGTCTTGAATGTAAGATGCTGCAGTTTCTTCTGGACGCTGTGCCCTGCACTTTAATTTATCTTCAGCCTCGCTCTTCTGTCATTGTGTGTCGAAATACTTGCACAGTTCTGCATGGAATACTTCCCAGTATGTGAACTTCTCCTCATTGTTCTCATACAATTGCTTGGCAGTGCCCTCCAACTAGAAAAAATATGTTAGCTAAACACACAATGTCATCCCATTTGTTAAATTTGGCTATACACTCATATACCTTCAGCCACTTGTTTGGATCTTCGCCATTATCACCAGAGAACCCAGAAGGATGTCTCATGTGGTGGCACACAGTTGCTATCATCGTAACATCGTCTTCTTCTTCTGTCTCCGATAGATTGCGATCTGTTGAATATGGCTCGAACTCGGGTTTCTCACCACGTACACGGCGGCTCTGTCATAGTCTGATTGGAGCCACTGTGTTGTCGATAATGTGCGCTATCACAAGTTCCAATACCCAGTATCTCCACCAGAATAATGTCACATAGAAGAAGATGTAATTAGATGAATGACGAACACTAACTTCACTTAACGAAGGTTTATTCAGCAGTTGCACATACAAGAGCGCGGAGCAAACTGCCTCTGGCCAGAACACATACAGTATATATACAACTACAGAACGTTCCAGTACAAAGAATCTTGACATCTGTGGATATTTCTAGCATGTACCCAAAACTATCAGTTTAATAAGGTACAGCTGCAAAATACTAACGTGAATTCTTTACAGACGAATGGAAAAACTGGTAGAAGCCGACCTCGGCGAAGATCATTTTGGATTCTGCTGAAATGTTGGAACACGTGAGGCAATACTGACCCTATGACTTATCTTGGAAAATAGATTAAGGAAAGGCAAACCTACATTTCTAGCATTTGTAGACTTAGAGAAAGCTTTTGACAATGTTGACTGGAATACTCTCTTTCAAATTCTAAAGGTGGCAGGGGTAAAATACAGGGAGCAAAAGGCTATTTACAATTTGTACAGAAACCAGATGGCAGTTATAAGAGTCAAGGGGCATGAAAGGGAAGCAGCGGTTGGGAAGGGAGTGAGACAGGGTTGTAGCCTGTCCCCGATGTTATTCAATCTGTATATTGAGCAAGCAGTAAAGGAAACAAAAGAAAATTTCGGAGTAGGTATTAAAGTCCATGGAGAAGAAATAAAAACTTTGAGGTTCGCCAATGACATTGTAATTCTGTCAGAGACAGCAAAGGACTTGGAAGAGCAGTTGAACGGAATGGAAAGTGTCGTGAAAGGAGGATATAAGATGAACATCAACAAAAGCAAAATGAGGATAATGGAATGTAGTCGACTTCACTTAAAGTAGTAAAGGAGTTTTGTTATTTGGGGAGCAAAATAACTGATGATGGTCGAAGTAGAGAGGATACAAAAGGTAGACTGGCAATGGCAAGGAAAGTGTTTCTGAAGAAGAGAAATTTGTTAACATCTAGTATAGATTTAAGTGTCAGGAAGTCATTTCTGAAAGTATTTGTATGGAGTGTAGCCATGTATGGAAGTGAAACATGGACGATAAATAGTTCGGATAAGAAGAGAATAGAAGCTTTCGAAATGTGGTGCTACAGAAGAATGCTGAAGATTAGATGGGTAGATCACATAACTAATGAGGAGGTATTGAATAGAATTGGGGAGAAGAGGAGTTTGTGGCACAACTTGACAAGAAGAGGGGACCGGTTGGTAGGACATGTTCTGAGGCATCAAGGGGTCACAAATTTAGCATTGGAGGGCAGCGTGGACGGTAAAAACCGTAGAGGGAGACCAAGAGATGAATACACCAAGCAGATTCAGAAGGATGTAGGTCGCAGTAAGTACTGGGAGATGAAGAAGCTTGCACAGGATAGAGTAGCATGGAGAGCTGCATCAAACCAGTCTCAGGACTGAAGACAACAATAACAACAACTCAAAACGAATATAGAAATTAAAATTGTACAGTTCAGATGAGTTTTGAATTCACGACCCTCCATGCAACAGTTTAGCATCATAACCACTACACCACGGAGCTACTCAGCTTCTTCTGTGACAATATTATTTGTCTATAGCATAATACAGGAGTAAAAAGTGTGTCTTCAACGAAAAAATCATAACTGCCAAAGATATTTGCAACAAAGGTAAACTGTCGTGTTTGCGTGCAGGGGGCTAAATTCTCCACTCTACACTGAAGCAACACAGACACAATAGCTCCCCAATTTATTAACACCAAAGAGTAATTATTTACCTTAACACAACGAGTGAAACAGAAATGGCCATAGCGAGTGGTAACTAGGAAAGCTAGCAAATGCTATACCATAAAAATAACCAAAAGCATTTTCAATCAAAGCTGAAGGTTTGTTTTCTGTGCCATACAATGCAAGAGGCCCATACGATAGTTTGTGGGGGGGGGGGGGGGGGGGGTGATGAAGTATTTTTAATATTCTGTATGTCGAACAGGGACTTGCAAGTAGACATAAAAAACTTTGAGTTCCGACCCTGTTAAAAACATGTGCTATACTGACTTTTAAAACATTATGTTGAAAGAAAAACATATGATTCACTATATTTTTTTCCTTTTCCTGACAGCTGGGGGAGGGGAGACATGGCCCCTTCTTGTCCCCAGGTATGGGCACCATTGGTATCTTGGTTACATATACAGGGTGCCTCATTTATCTTGATCATCAAATAATGTTTTGTTCTGAAGAAAAATAAAAAAAATGTATCAAGCAAATGTTGTTTAGCTACCAGGAGGTCTTTAACCAGCAAGATTGTCTTTCTCGTAACTGTTTGTTACAAAGATATGAATAGCAGTACCTCTTCTTTAACCAGCATCCTGTATTTTTATTCAGTAATCCACATTCTCTCCTCAAGATCTGTTCTTAAACATATCAAAGTGTACCACTAAAGTAAACATGATATTATTAAAAGCATAACATGAAACTGACTTTCTTTCCTATAATAGGACACAGCGCAGGTATGCAAGGTGACATAACCACTTGCTGGAGTTGACAGTAAACAAATAGAGATACAAGGAAGATGCACATCAGTGATTGCTGTTCTGCTAACTTACATTATTCATCTATGAATAGCATTTTTATCTTCTCTTCATTGGTGTATATTGTGCTCACACAAACTTTCAACTGAAGACTGCCGACTGAATGGCCAATGTGCATTTCCCTTGTGTTTCGGTACTGCAATTGACGAATGAAGCGATTGTGTTGTTAAAATGTCAATGGCTAACAGTTACTGAATGCTGGCCCCTATTTCAACTGCACATGAAGTTGGATCTTTCCTACATATCAGTCAGGGGCCTGAAGATGCCGTAGTGAAATGCCCAACCAGTCACATAAGTAAAATAAAATTTGAAATATAGATGGCTGAAGGTGTTTTCCATTTGGGATTTCCAGTTCAAAAAAGTGTAAAGTACAGCAGCACCAAAATGTTTATCTCACTTCCAAATATGTTAGGTGTGTATGAGGTAATAAAGTAATCAAAACAAGATCTATTTTAGCTCAAAAAATTGTTATTCTCTAGATGAATTCATTGACAGATATAAATAGAGCACTTTTCACTTATTTCAATTTGCTGTTCTGGAGCAACCTGTATGTACTATATCAAAAAATTTGTTTACATTCTGCAACACAAATACTATTCTTTCTCACCAAGCTGGATCTCCTCATACTTTGAAGACAAGAAGTTTTGTTTCTTGTGGATACCACATTTCTTCACGGAGGAAGAGTTAATGTTTTTTTCTTGTTGCAAAGAAATACTAATGAGATTATGACAGTGGAGCAATTCATTATGTATCACTGTTACAAGAGGGGAATCCTAGCCATATTACAATAACATTCCATTCAATTTACAACCCAAGAAGTTTGGAACGTGATGGTACATGTGTCATCCTACAAAAATCCTAGCCTCTGGAATGACACTTGTTTTCCATATCAAAAATGACCTGTTGAAATGTATAATGCTTGACAGTCAAAACACAGCCACTAAAAATGACAGTTTATTCCTTCATGATTAAAAAATTTGTACTGACTTCAGACTTCTTGTAGTCTGTTCCTAGAATTTCCATTTTTTCTTCCTCTAACTTTACTATATTTCCCACAACAGTAACTGATCTCAATACACCTCAACTCTTCTCACTCATTTTTAATTAAAAGTTTTAACTGAAGCACTTACTCAGAAGGATCCAACATGAAGTTCATATCTGAAGTGTTGAAATTTTTCCGGAGAGAATTTTGCTGCTTAGGACACTTATGGGTAATGATAATGGTACTGTAAGTTGACAGTGGTCTGAGGGTTGCAGGAAAATACAAGTTATATGATTTTTCATGTCTCTCTGCAAGCAACAGCAATGGCCGTTTCAGAATTTCAACTGTCTGTGGTTTCAAACCTGTAAATATAACCAACAAATCCAAAACTGAACAGCAAAACAACATACTTCAAATAACAATATTTTAAAACTAAAACAAACTACAAAGTCAATACACTCATAAAATGTTCACCCTACAGTTGATGGGAAGGAAATTTATAATTTAATGTACTAATAACACTGAGATCATTAGAGAACATAGCAAAAAAAAAAAAAAAAAATAAATAAATAAATAAAAAAAATATATATATATATATTTAAAAACAAAGATGATGTGACTTACCAAATGAAAGTGCTGGCAGGTCGACAGACACACAAACAAACACAAACATACACACAAAATTCAAGCTTTCACAACCAACGGTTGCCTCGTCAGGAAAGAGGGAAGGAGAAGGAAAGACAAAAGGATATGGGTTTTAAGGGAGAGGGTAAGGAGTCATTCCAATCCCGGGAGCGGAAAGACTTACCTTAGGGGGAAAAAAGGACAGGTATACACTCGCACACACACATATCCATCCACACATACGCAGACACAAGCAGACATTTGTAAAGGCAAAGAGTTTGGGCAGAGATGTCAGTCGGGACGGAAGTACAGAGACAAAGATGATGTTGAAAGACAGGTGAGGTATGAGCGGCGGCAGATTGAAATTAGAAATTAGCGGAGATTGAGGCCTGGCGGATAGCGAGAAGAGAGGATATGCTGAAGGGCAAGTTCCCATCTCCGGAGTTCTGACAGGTTGGTGTTAGTGGGAAGTATCCAGATAACCCGGACGGTGTAACACTGTGCCAAGATGTGCTGGCCGTGCACCAAGGCATGTTTAGCCACAGGGTGATCCTCATTACCATAAACACTGTCTGCCTGTGTCCATTCATGCGAATGGACAGTTTGTTGCTGGTCATTCCCACATAGAATGCATCACAGTGTAGGCAGGTCAGTTGGTAGATCACGTGGGTGCTTTCACACGTGGCTCTGCCTTTGATTGTGTACACCTTCCGGGTTACAGGACTGGAGTAGGTGGTGGTGGGAGGGTGCATGGGACAGGTTTTACACCGGGGGCGGTTACAAGGGTAGGAGCCAGAGGGTAGGGAAGGTGGTTTGGGGATTTCATAGGGATGAACCAAGAGGTTATGAAGGTTAGGTGGACGGCGGAAAGACACTCTTGGTGGAGTGGGGAGGATTTCATGAAGGATGGATCTCATTTCAGGGCAGGATTTGAGGAAGTCGTATCCCTGCTGGAGAGCCACATTCAGAATCTGATCCAGTCCCGGAAAGTATCCTGTCACAAGTGGGGCACTTTTGTGGTTCTTCTGTGGGAGGTTCTGGGTTTGAGAGGATGAGGAAGTGGCTCTGGTTATTTGCCTCTGTACCAGGTCGGGAGGGTAGTTGCGGGATGCGAAAGCTGTTGTCAGGTTGTTGGTGTAATGCCTCAGGGATTCCGGACTGGAGCAGATTCGTTTGCCACGAAGACCTAGGCTGTAGGGAAGGGACCGTTTGATGTGGAATGGGTGGCAGCTGTCGTAATGGAGGTACTGTTGCTTGTTGGTGGGTTTGATGTGGACGGACGTGTGAAGCTGCCCATTGGACAGGTGAAGGTCAACATCAAGGAAAGTGGCATGGGATTTGGAGTAGGACCAGGTGAATCTGATGGAACCAAAGGAGTTGAGGTTGGAGAGGAAATTCTGGAGTTCTTCTTCACTGTGAGTCCAGATCATGAAGATGTCATCAATAAATCTGTACCAAACTTTGCGTTGGCAGGCCTGGGTAACCAAGAAGGCTTCCTCTAAGCGACCCATGAATAGGTTGGCGTACGAGGGGGCCATCCTGGTACCCATGGCTGTTCCCTTTAATTGTTGGTATGTCTGGTTTTCAAAAGTGAAGAAGTTGTGGGTCAGGATGAAGCTGGCTAAGGTAATGAGGAAAGAGGTTTTAGGTAGGATGGCAGGTGATCGGCGTGAAAGGAAGTGCTCCATCGCAGCGAGGCCCTGGACGTGCGGGATATTTGTGTATAAGGAAGTGGCATCAATGGTTACAAGGATGGTTTCTGGGGGTAACGGACTGGGTAAGGATTCCAGGCGTTCGAGAAAGTGGTTGGTGTCTTTGATGAAGGATGGGAGACTGCATGTAATGGGTTGAAGGTGTTGATCCACGTAGGCAGAGATACGTTCTGTGGGGGCTTGGTAACCAGCTACAATGGGGCGGCCGGGATGATTGGGTTTGTGAATTTTAGGGAGAAGGTAGAAGGTAGGGGTGCGGGGTGTCGGTGGGGTCAGGAGGTTGATGGAGTCAGGTGAAAGGTTTTGTAGGGGGCCTAAGGTTCTGAGGATTCCTTGAAGCTCTGCCTGGACATCAGGAATGGGATTACCTTGGCAAACTTTGTATGTGGTGTTGTCTGAAAGCTGACGCAGTCCCTCAGCCACGTACTCCCGACGATCAAGTACCACGGTCGTGGAACCCTTGTCCGCCGGAAGAATGACGATGGACCGGTCAGCCTTCAGATCACGGATAGCCTGGGCTTCAGCAGTGGTGATGTTGGGAGTAGGATTAAGGTTTTTTAAGAAGGATTGAGAGGCAAGGCTGGAAGTCAGAAATTCCTGGAAGGTTTGGAGAGGGTGATTTTGAGGAAGAGGAGGTGGGTCCCGCTGTGACGGAGGACGGAACTGTTCCAGGCAGGGTTCAATTTGGATAGTGTCTCGGGGAGTTGGATCATTAGGGGTAGGATTAGGATCATTTTTCTTCGTGGCAAAGTGATACTTCCAGCAGAGAGTACGAGTGTAGGACAGTAAATCTTTGACGAGGGCTGTTTGGTTGAATCTGGGAGTGGGGCTGAAGGTGAGGCCTTTGGATAGGACAGAGGTTTCGGATTGGGAGAGAGGTTTGGAGGAAAGGTTAACTACTGAATTAGGGTGTTGTGGTGCCAGATCGTGTTGATCAGAATTTTGAGGTTTTGGAGGGAGTGGAGCTGGAAGTGGGAGATTGAGTAGATGGGAGAGACTGGGTTTGTGTGCAATGAGAGGTGGTTGAGGTTTGCTGGAAAGGTTGTGAAGGGTGAGTTGGTGGGACATACCAAGGGGACATACCAACAATCCTCTGTGTAAAATTGAACTGGTATCCCATCAGGTCCAGAGGCCTTTCCTCTTTTGAGCGATTTTAATTGTTTCTCTATCCCTCTGTCGTCTATTTCGATATCTACCATTTTGTCATCTGTGCGACAATCTAGAGAAGGAACTACAGTGCAATCTTCCTCTGTGAAACAACTTTGGAAAAAGACATTTAGTATTTCGGCCTTTAGTCTGTCATCCTCTGTTTCAGTACCATTTTGGTCACAGAGTGTCTGGACATTTTGTTTTGATCCACCTACCGCTTTGACATAAGACCAAAATTTCTTAGGATTTTCTGCCAAGTCAGTACATAGAACTTTACTTTAGAATTCATTGAACGCCTCTCGCATAGCCCTCCTCACACTACATTTCGCTTCGCGTAATTTTTGTTTGTCTGCAAGGCTTTGGCTTACTTAATTTCTGTTTAAAGATTGCTGACTGAAGACTAATCTGAAGCAATTCCTACCCTTAAGAATGTTTTGACATTATAACTAGATTATTTTTCAGTTGCTTCTGGTTTCCTTTGCTTCTATAATCTCTTGGCAAATGAGTAGTAAGTGGCAAATTTAAATGATTTCCCAGCATTCTCACCCATCACTCCAAATTCCACATAACAGTTTCCAACATCTTTGTGCCATATGTGACTGTAGGCTTTTCTGGCGTATACTGCTGCTGAAGGTTTCTTGTGTCTCCAGCAGGGTGGTAGCATTAATATATCACGACGTTCCGGGAAGTGTCATACTTCTCATCTTCTAGCAAAGTGTCAAGATTCACGGAGAGTGGGGTATTTGTATGTGCGGTCTGCCCCCTCAAGCAGTCCTTGGGAGGCTGCGGTGGTCTGACTGTGGGTGCATGGTGTTGGGGGTAGTGGCCGCCCCTGGCGGCCGTGTTTGGCTCTGTGTTGGCATTCTGTCTGCGTCGGAGAATGTTGGCGGGTGCGCTCCCAACAGGTTACTACTATCGCACAGTTCCATGCAGCGCGTAGTTGGTATTCTTCATCCCTGTTCACCAGGCTGTTGTGAATCCTTATTTCTAGGGATTTTTTGATAATACTTTTCCAGAAGCCAGATGCTCAGCACTGCACCTTTGTTTTTGAAGTCGAAGGTGTTTTCTTCCTTAGTCACACACATCTGATATGTTCTTCACAGTGTTTGGTTATATAGTGCTGTGTTTGTCCAATGTATTGTTTTCCGCATTCACATGGGATGCTATATATTCCTGGCATGTTAAGCTTCAGCAGGTCTTTGGCAGAACCTAGGGGCTCCCTCGTCTTCAGTGGTGGGCAGAGAACAGTTGTGATATTGTGTTTGCCCAGAAGTCATGCAATTTTAGCCGAGAGCGATCCCATGTACGGAAGGAACACTACCCATTTGTCTTCCGTCTTCTTCTTCTTCTGGGGTCGTCACCACTTCTTTCTTCCTTTTTAGTGCCCTGTTAATCTGCATTCTGCTGTAACCATTTTGGCAGAAGACTTCCCTCAGGTGTTGCAGCTCGGATGGTAGGCTGTCTTTGTCACAGATAGCGCGCGCCCTACGTACCAGAATGGTCAGCACTGTCTGTCTTTGTGCTGGATGGTGTCAGCTTTTTGCATGAACATATAGGTCCATGTGTGTCTTCTTCCTATGCAATGTATGGCCTAGTGAACCATCTGTCTTCCTCTTAATTAGTGTGTCAAGGGAGGGGAGGCATCAATTTGATATTTGGATTGATGCTGTTGAGGTTCTCCAGAAACTCATCTAACACCTGTCTGCCATGCCCCCACACAACAAAAGTGTCATCAACATAACGGATGAAATGCTTTGGTTCCTGTCTAGCAGCTTTAAGGGCCACCTCCTCGAAATGTTCCATGTAGAGTTTTGCAATCACTGGAGCCAGTGGGAAACTGATGGCCACACTGTTGATCTGCTTGAAGAATTCCCTGTTGCACTAAAAGTAGTTGGTTGTCAGTGTATGTTCGAAAAGGCTGACTGTTTGTGGTTCAAAGTGCTGAGCTAAAAGTGACAAGGGGTCTTGAAGGGGTGAAGAGCGACGTCACATCGAAGCTCATGGATAAGTCTTCCCTTTGTAGTCGCATGTCCCTGAGTACTTTTACGAACTCGGCTGAGTTACTCACATGGCAGCTGCAGTGTCCCGCAAGGGGTTTGAACAGCGTTATTAGGTATTTTGCTAGTCTGTAGCTGTGAGAGTTGACGGTGTCCAAAATCGGTCTTGGAGACACCCCTTCCTTATGGATCTTGGGGAGTCCGTAAAGGCGTGGTATCACTGGCACTCTGGAGTGCAGCTGCTTTTCATTGGCTCAGGTAAGTCATATTTCTTCAGCAGAGCTATCGTCCATCTAGTCATCATCAAGGTTGGGTCCTTCTTCAGGTTCCTGTAGGCCTCATCTTGTAGCAGCACATTATTTTCTGCCAGTACTCATCGGTGCTTAATAGCACTGTTGCGTTCCCTTTGCCCGCTGGTAAGATTGTCATATCAGGGTCGCCTCTAAGGGGCTGGAGAGCTCCTCGTTCTTCCGCAATTATGTTTAGGTAATCGAGATCTGTCAATTATTCTGCAGGTTTCTCGTCTGCCTTCTTCTGCTTCCTCTTTTGAATGCCCTTGTATTGCTTCTTCCACACTGCTGATAATATCCCGTTTCGGGATCTTTCTGGGGATGGGGGGAAAATTCAGTCCTTTTTTGAGGACCACGATTGTGGCAGTGTCCAGTTCTTTTCCAGTCAAATTAACCACGGCTCTGGTGTCATTCATCTCCTTGTCTGTCGTCTGAGTACTGGCTAGTCTGCTGAATTTACTGAGATGTTTAGATGTAGAGCCCAATTTCTGCACCTCGCTGCTGGAATGCGTGCTGCAGTTGGCCCATTCACTAGATAGGCTGTAATGCCCTTGCCAGCTGTAGGTAGCATGTGAGGAGGCTGCGTGCATTCCTATCAAGTTCCTTCTGAGTAAACTGAATGCGCTCCCTTACTAAGGCCACGCCTACTCATTGTAATACCTGGTCGGTCTTCTTTGATTTTACAGGGTGTCAAATAACTGCAAACTTTGGTACGATATTCTCATCTCGACAGTGTTGTAGGAAAGCCAGTGTGCTAAGAAGTTTCGCTTTCTTGATATGTTCCTTCTGCAGCCGCTTGAAGCACAGACTCTCCCCTAGCAGATCAACATGGAGCTAAAAAGGAAGAAAGAAGTAGTGATGACCACAGAAGAAGAAGAAGAAGAAGAAGAAGAAGAAGACAAATGACGCACATTCCTTCCTTATGTGGTCCACTCTCAGCCAAAATTGCACAACTTCTGGGTGAACACAATATCAAAACCGTTTTCCACCCACCACCAAAAACGAGGGAGCTCCTAGGTTCTGCCAAAGACCCACTGAAGCTTAAAATGTTAGGAATATATAGCATCCCACATGAATGCGTAAAACAGTACACTGGACAAACACAGTGCTGTATATCCAAATGCTGTGAAGAACATATCAGATGTGTGCAACTAGGACACGCAGAAAAATCAGCCATAGCAGAACATAGCACAAAGGAAGAAAACACTTTCAACTTCTAAAACATGTAAGTGCTGTGCCGAGCATCTGGCATCTGGAAAAGTATTATCAAAGAATCCCTAGAAATAACGATTCACGGCAACTGGTCAACAAGGATGAAGAATACCAACCAGGTGCAGCATGGAACCCTGTGATAGCGGGAGTCCGTCAGGATCGTGCCCACCAACATCCTTCACCACAGACGCCGACAGAATGCCCACACCAAGAGCCAAACACGGCCGCCGGGGGGTGGCTGCTACCCCCACCACCGCACGCCCATGGCCGGACCACCACAGACGCCCGAGGACTAGTGGAGGGGGGAGACTGCGCATACAAATATCCCACTCTCTGTGAATCCCAACACTTCGGCAGAAGATGGGTAGTATGACACTTCCCGAAACGTCGCGACATATCAATGCTACCACATGGCTCGAGACCCGAGAAACCTTCATCATATTTGTGGCAGTCTGTGAATTTATTGGTTATTATAGATGGCTTCCTTCAGAAGATAACATTTATTTTATGATGTAAAAAATGCATAACAATAAAAAGGGAACACCACTACGTAAGCAATTTTACATGAGAACCAAATACTATATCTATTTATAACTGGATTCTCCATACAAACTTACAGTGTACAGGAGATTATATGGATGAATATAATTAAGATATATTTTAGGTAACTAGTAGTAGGCTGTAGATTCTATAACGTTTTTGCTGTTCGAAAGTTAAGTATCTTTCATTTATGCCATACATCTCAATAGCAATGCACCTTTTTAAAATGTCATCTCTGTATGGCAGCATAGCATGAGTAACATAGAATAACAGGTTTCAGACCTGGTGCAAAGTTTATAACTGTTGTGCTTTCTAATTCTGCCTCTGTCTGCAATCAGGCATTTTTAACATCATGCCTAATCTGTTTTATCTGTAGCTTTTGTTCCTGATTTTCTGTGTCGCTTTTTTTACAATCTGATCTGTTATAATATTTAGACTATTTTCTCTAGTCTGGCTTTATTATTATCACTGTTAACTTCCACAGAAACCTAACCATAAAAAAAAACAATTTCAGCAGTTCCTTCCTTATACTCAGTTCAGTACCAAACACCTCACGATATTTTAATCTCTGCTGACCCATCATGGATACAGGATAGCAGCTAGTCAAATATTTACCAAAGCGTCTTCGAAGCAAACACTTCAAAAATGAATTCACAGAATCCAGATACTGATGGCTCCAGATATACAAATATCAGTATATCTGACTGAATACATGGAGTGCACAGGGGTCTGAAGATGGCATTAATGAAATGCCGAGACTGGAAGTCTAAATAAAATAACTTCTCAAAACTTGCAGCTGTTCGGTGATTGTTTGATAAATCAGGATATTTTGGTTGAAATATTCTTGTCTGTGTCTTTCCAATCTTCATATTCAACAGACTTTATTGCATTCTGCTTCCTAAACAAATAAAATTCTTTGATGTCAGCCAAGATAATATCCAACACTGATAGTTCCACCTCTTTCCAGTTATAGCATTTGACATCCTTACATTTGAACCTCAGCACTTAGCGATCATTAAGCCCATGTATTTATAGGTAGTTAAGTAATTCAGTATCTTCTTAGAACCTCACTGATGGTCAGAGCCACTATTATTTTCTCTTCTTGCACCTTTGCATCTACTGTAAGCTTTTTCTGCACACCTTTTCCATTGCTGATTTCCCTCAACTACTGCCTTATTATCTCTCTGATCTTCCTGTAGACATACCTTGTGTCTGGTATTAATATGCTGGCTCTTTTCCACCTCTATGGCACTGATCAACACTGAATTATGTGATATTTTATCTTTAGCAGAAGTTTTCTTACGTGAAAACAACAAGATGTCACAAACTAATACTGCCTTTCATGCCCCCTTACCAGCTGGTCACTAACACAGTAGCTGTTATGAAGTCACAAGATATCTGAATGTTGAAGACTTTACAGAGAGCAATCCCAAATTTCATTATTGTTTTTGTTGTTGAACAACTACTGACGTTTCACCAACTGCTGTATGTTATATTGAGACACTCACTATATTTGTGGCTTCTACATTCTGATTCTGTCATGACATTTCATTAAAGTTATTAACAGTTTTATTAACCACTCCATGCATTGTCCCCTCACTGATATGTCTTTCCTAAGGAATATTGAAGAACAACATAGTAATAAGGTAAACATAGGATGAAAGTAAATCCTTGCTCCAATGAAAATCCAAAAAATATTATTTGATAATATCTTACCCTTGAATAAATGGTCCATAGTCTTCACCTTTTCACATAGCCTTTCATCCTTGACAGCCCTTTTCCAGTGTTCAATTAGTTGCTGAGTATTACCTTCTTCTCTTGGATCTATTAAGTCTCGAGTGGGAATATGGTGTCTCACCAGTAGTTGCTTGCGTCTCTCAAACCAACACACCCATCTGTCCCAGCTGAAGAGTCGAAGATCGTCACCAACATACAGCCTTAATCACAAACAAATAATTCATGGACAGAGAAGGAAGACTTTTGTTTTACATATTAACGTGAAACCATTAAGGGGCACAGTCTGCTTTATGAAAGACAATGGTTTACTAAGAACCATACTGTAATATTTTGTTGAGTAATTTTAAAATGTATTTCTTATTTCAATTTATACATGGTTATTACAAGTGACTGATAATCTTTTATCAGTGTTACATGGCTATATTTTTTTGACATTATATTTCGGAACTTTGCAGTCATAATGATCAACTTAAAAAATTTGATTTTGTTTTGATGCAGCAGTTCCCACTTTCTTCCAGCCATCAACAGACCATTTTGTTTTCACAATTTCTATGCTCCCCCATATGCATTGCATCTATTGGTATCTTCCTAACTTTTGAACTTTCCATATGGACTGGATTTCCCATTTTTCCATTTGCTAATGACAACCCCATTTTCGACATTGAACTGGACAATCAACAGTGCTGTGTTGTGCTACAACAGTTGTTCTTTTAATTTGTGTGTGAGAGTGGCTTGTACAATGCCAATAAAGTGTACGTTGCCATGTACAATAGCAATACCAAGGACTTAACAGAAAAATGCAGTGCTTGCAGATGCCTAACTACCATAATTTCTTCAGCGGCAATTGCAAGCACAACAACAGTAGCTGGCTCAGCAACAACAACTCTTCTAAGTTCAGGAGCAGAGCACCAACACCAAATTGCAGATACTGCATACACAATATAAAAAATAGACACACACCTCATGATTACTCAAAATTCAGCAGCCTCAATCCTGCTTTTCTTGCTTGCCTGAGCATAAGCTACATCCCTTGCCATCACGTGTCTTATCATTAAGTGGTACATACTATTGGTTTATTTTTAAAGTTAAGTACAAGTTAGAATTTTTACAGTATCATATGCTGTAGTCTGAATTGTGTACAGCACTGATTGCAGATTTAAAAAAAAAAAAAAAACTGAGCTGCCACTGTCAATCAACATGCCAAAATCTCAATGATGTTGATGATATAACTGTAGGGCACATGACAGTGAATTCTTTAATGCTCACGAGTGTGCTTAATATTACTAAAAGTGTCAGAAAATAAATCAAATATTTCCCTAAGCTTCTTACATGAAATAAGCACACAAAAATGTGTGTGTGTGTGTGGGGGGGGGGGCACACACACATTTTTGTGTGCTTATTTCATGTAAGAAGCTTAGGGAAATGTGTGTGTGTGGGGGAGGGGGGGGGGGGAGGGGCGCACGCGCGCACACACACACACACGGAAGTGTAACATAGCATTTCATAAGTGTAATAAGTTACTATCTGTCCTATATCTGTTACCGACGAATGATGGTAATCACCTGCGCACAGAAATTTCATAAAGTAGTTAATAAATGCAAATAGGCATACTGTGCAAGAATCCATTTGTACATGCATGAAATCATGAGGCTGAATGTCATGTTCCTACAAGGCAGGTGGCTCTGAAAGCTAGTGACTGGCATACATTACTTACTAGGTTGGTGGTTGCTCCATGGAGGTGTGCTCGTTCTCAGAAACACACAGTGCTCCAGAGGATGCTGATGCTCATGACAATAAAATAATGATGTCAAAAGGACAGCACGTGATTCGTTCTGTCACTATCCCATGAAGTGGAAAGATTAATGCAAATGAATGTTAATGTTTACATTTATCAGCAGAGGTATATTAAATGATGTGTTTCCTGACATAATACTCAGTTAATATACATAATATTTAATGATGAAGGTATATCTCTTATTTTGTGGATTTGAAGATAGGTTGGACTTAGATTTGCAGCCTCAAGATTTCAGTCTATGAAGATGCAGTCAATGACAAGAATAAGCATGGTACATAAGCACAGCAAAACAAAAGGGACCTCAGGTGATTGTATTATGGATCCTGTACTCTTCCACATCATGCTCCTAATATAACTACAAATTAGCAGTGGTAGAACATAGGTGACATTTCATTTGTGGTGACCGCGCCGAAGAACGTGAAATCTGTAGGGTAGGAGAAAAGTGGCACAGAATAAGAAGAAGAAGAAGAAGAAGAAGAAGAAGAAGAAGAAAGAAAATAAGAGCGCACAAAATTGTAATTGTGTTACATTACGAATAGACTTAAAAGTGATTGTGAGCTACAAAGGTGCAATCATAGTGGCAGTTAAGTGCATAAAACAGTAAGACTAAACAACATTTACAGAAGACAAAATTATATGATAACGAGCAAGAAATTATTTTCATCCAGATAACTGAGAATAAACGGATTATTCTTGACGAAGGGATCAATAACTTATATTGAGATGACCACACAAACTAAACACCTAAACATATGCCTCCTCTCCCATCCCCCCTCAAAACACGAAGAACGAAGAATGTATTAGTAAAGAAAAAAAGGAGTATCAAGTTTCTTGACGGCATATATACTGAATAAGCAAGTGATATATCCAAGAGTCAGAAGGTCAACAGACACAGCCATCAGCAAGCTGCTGTTATCTCATCTGCAACATGTCAATGCACCAGATGTCAACTACAGCTGCGCAACTACTTCCAGTGTTGGCCCTCAGGCAGCAGACCATCTGTCTACAGCATCATAGTTAGCCTCGACCATCAAACCAGCTTCTTATTGACAACTCAACATGATGAGAGCTGCCCTTAAGCTTCGGTGAGCTGTATTGAAAACACATTGTTTTATTTATGGTGGTGGTAATGTTATGTGTTGCTTAGGTATCAAATGTAATGCACTTGATCAAAGTTTCTTTTGTTAATTTTATAACACCCTTTAAGTTACATGGCGGCCGCAGCTGACTGAAGATTAAATACAACTGAGTCTTGTTAACACTGCATTCCAATAGTGATGCACAAGTTGGAGGAAATGTTGAAGACTATTGAAGCATTAAAAATGGAACTGAGCTCTAAGATAGACAGCTGCTATGCTAGTCTAAGAATATAACTAACAGTTAGTCTAAAAACAGAAGTAACTTCTGGCCTAAGAATGGAACTAACTTCTAAATCAAGAACAGAACTAACTTGTAGCTTGAAAGCTATGTAATAAAGAATGAAATTTTGGTGCTTCAAAACACGATATCCTCTATAACTAAGGACTTAAAAACAGATGTAATATAACAGCATGATTTGATTTGGAACAAAGTTAGGAAAGATTTCAAAGAAAGAAATGACGATGTAAAACAAATTCAAGATTTTGCTGAACAGAACTAAATGAGGTATGTGAACAAATTTCAGATACACAATCAAGGATAAATATTTCAGAGAATGTCAAAGAAACAGAGGGAATTCTTTTTACAGATTTGAATTTGCCAACTTTGGTTGAATGAGTTAGTGAGTTAATAGAAAAGAAAGTTCATATGTTTCTCGATTTATCTGCCAGTACATTTCAGTATACAGAGGTTTTATAAAGAACCAAACAGGAGTTCCATAAACTAGGGGATGAACTAGCAAAAACAAAGGATGAACTAGAAGAGGAAATTTTGTGAAAGTCAGTGGAACTTATTGAAGAACAAATATAGGAAATAGTATTAATGTATTTAAAATTCTGCAAAATATAAACCTGAAGAGGATATCCATTCCACATATTTCTTAAGCTGCATCTATGACTCAAACCTGGGTGATGGATAAACTGTTTCCTGCTGGGGGCACTTAGAATCATTGTGAATGCAGTGTTTCTCATGAAGAACAGTGACAGAACTAGAAAAAGACTTTTATACAGAAAGAACAAAAGACAGAAAGAAAGAAAGAAGAATATGTTTAGAAATTATCATAAGTGGTTGCTAGATAATAAGTGAGAAGTTACATTACACACTAGAGGGTGTACTATGAAATACAAATAGATAAGCTTTATGGTAGCAAGTAGTGAAAGTGAGGTATACTATGACCAGATTATGTATCACAGACAGCCAAACTACCACAGAAGAGAGGCGAGTGTGTGACAACAATGATTAAAATATTAGCGGTAGGAGCCAAGGCTCTCTGTCTTGTAGCCAGGTTGCAAAAATGTAGTACCTAACTACAGAGACAATTGTAAGCATAGCTCCAGCATAACATACACAGATACTACCAAAGTGTATGATCAGACATGGGTACCACAATTACAGGATAACAATCAGTTCCAAAGTCTAGCTAAAACAACACCAGTAAATAGCAATAAGAATAAAAAGTGTATTATTTATGATGCAAGGTCATGTTCCCTATTAGCAAAGCCAGGTTTGACAGAGAGGAGGAAAAGGAGTTACCCGATAGGCATGAAAGTACTGGAGCCGTAATAGCCAGAGCACTGGTATGAAATAATCATGAATGGCATTAAGGAAATAAACATGAGTATTAATTGCAGGAGAGCTAACACAGAGGAGTCTTTGTTTTATGAAAAGGAAGGAGAAAAAATTTAGCTCAGGACTCAGGTGAATTCTAGATCTACTGGGAATGGGTCATCTGGAAAGAAGAAGTATAGGCATGACACAGTGCAGGATATTGTACCCGGGATATGCACTAATTAGCCAGAACATTATGACCACCTACATAATAGTCATTCTATCCACCTTTGGCATGGATAACAGCAGTAACGCATTGTGGCATGGAAGCAATGAGGTGTTGGTAGGTTGCTGGAAGAAGCTGGCACCACATCTGCACACATAAGTCACCTAATACCCGTAAATTCTGGGGAGGCGGGGCAATGAGATCTGATGCTACTTTCAATCACATCCCAGATGTGTTTGATCGGGTTCAGATTTGGCAGGTTGCGAGGCCAGCACATCAGTTGGAAATCACCACTGTGTTCCTCGAACCACTCTATCACACTCCTGGCCTTCTGACATGGTGCATTACCTTACTGAAAAATGCCAGTCATCTGGAAACATGATTGTCATGAAGGGGTGTACATGGCCTGCAACCATGAACGATACTCATTGGCCGTCTTGGTGCCTTGCACAGAGCTCTGCTGGACCCATGGGTGCCCACGTGAATTGTTCCCCAGAGCACAATGAAGTCCCCGCCAGCCTGCCTCCATCCATCTCAGAGTACAGGTGTCAAGGAGCTGTTCCCCTTGAAGAGGATGGACTCGCGCCCTCCAATGGACATGATGAAGAATGTATTGGGATTCATCAGACCATGCAATGTTCCGCCACTGCACCAATGTCCAGTGCCGATGGTCATGTGATCTTTTCAGTTGTAGTTGTCAATGTCATGGTGTTAACATGACACGTGCATGGGGTGTCAGATGCAGAGGCCCATCATTAGGAGTGTTCAGTGTACTGTGTGTTCAGTCACATTTGTGCTTTGCAAAGCATTAAAATCTGATGTTAGTTCAGCCACAGTTTGCTGCCTGCCCTGTTTTATCAGTCTGGCCAAGTTACAATGTCCGGCATCTGTAACGAGGGTGTCTGTCCAATCCCATGATGTTGGGACATGGTTTCAACTTGTTTTCGCCATATGTTGAAGACAGCCGCCACAGCACTCCTGAATACCCAACAAGACATGCAGTTTCCGAAATGCTCATGCCAAGCCTCTGGCCATCACAGTCTGCCCTCCGTCAACCACAGATATGTCGTGCCTTCCCCATTCAACACACAAGAGAGCATGCTCACTGATACTACATACACCGTGTGTGTGTCTGACTAGCAGTCATTTATTGACAGGTGGCTCTGCTATCGCCTGGATGGTTTACATCAAGAGTAGATCATGGTCAAATGTTCTGGTTAATCGGTCTCTCTCTCTCTCTCTCTGTCTGTGTGTGTGTGTGTGTGTGTGTGTGAGAGAGAGAGAGAGAGAGAGAGAGAGAGAGAGAGAGAGAGAGAGAGAGAGAGAGAGAGAGAGAGAGAGATTGATTGATTATTAAGTTGACGAAAACCCTCATTGAAGAGGGGATGGAGTGAAGTACATACTAGGGCACCATCGCTGTAAAAAGTTTGATGGAAAGTGGTGTACTGGACAGTACTTATCAGAATTAGGATACCATTATAGTTTGATGATACCTACTACAAAATTGCCAGGTAAATGGATACATCTGAGTACTGTGGTTCAATTGTATGAGTGTACTAAATGAACAACAAATACTCTGAACTTTGTGAACTATTATTGGTGGCTATTGATGATTATAGTGCAACAAGCAAAGAAAGGTTGCTGGTTGTAACTGACAGTTAACTCCTCAAGTTCATAGCAGCAAAGTAAAGGACCCAGATTGGCTAGATAGAGTGTGCTGTCATGTTTAACCCATGTTGCTGAAAGCTAGTATAACCATTCCCTACTTACCTCTCTTACTGCTGGGGAAAGCAAGTAAGAGGCGAGTACAACCGTCGTAATTTAGATGTATTATGCAAAAATAGTGCGATATATACATGTAGCCCCAGGACTGAGTAGAGAAAGTGCAAGAGAAAAGCCTTAAAGTAGTATCAACTTTAAATCAGATAAAATAAAATCAGAAAAGAGTTTGCTGATTGCTATATAAAACTAACAAGGTGACTCAGTTGATAGCCTGATTACATTTAGGAATAGTTCTACACAAAAATGTGATTTAAGATGAGCTCAGTGAATTACAAAACTAGGAGTTTAAACAAGACAATGTGCAAATTTGCACGGTATGTTGGGATTTGTACCAATGGTTATATTCAGCATGAAGACTGAAACGTTATGTAACTACGATTAGATAAAATATGCCACACCTTGGTGAATACAAATATCTGTGCAGTTGATGACTGAATTTTATTCTGAAATAGGAAGGGTGTTCATAATTGAAGTTCCAATTTCAAAAGACTGTAGGAGAGAACCCTTGGCCAGAATAATGTCAAATTTGGACAGCTTATATAGACACAGAGCGGAATGTCATGGGGAAAAAAATACCAACATATGGTGCTGCAAGTGTCAGAATATGCACAAATACAAATGCATGGTGCACAGCTGTTCCCCAATTTGAGCCCAAAATGCCGAACATGACTGTCTCCATGAAGGATCACCCCACTGCTTGTACAGCTTTTTCACAAGAATGGCAATGGTGCGCCAGTAGCTCTGCAGAAGTTCTGGATACTCAAGGGTATGAAAGAAGGCATTGGTCTCATGTCTGCTAAGGGTCTGGAGAAAATGATGACAAAATTCGAAAAGATAGGTTCTTTTGAAATGCAGTGTGTTAGAGGGAGGAAAGCAGTTGATCTGACATCTGTCAATATTGCAGAAGGGATTGAGAGGTGGTGTGTGTGAACATGCAATGCATGGGGAATTGCCCGAACATTGGACATGCCTGTAAGCACAGTGCACAAAATCCTACGATACATCTTACATTGATATCCATATAAAATCACTCATACTCGGGAGCTGCTTCCTGCTGACTCGCCAGCAAGACAAACTTCCTCTCTGGAATTTCTTGTTCGCATGGAAATGGATAATTTTTTGGAGGTGGCATTGTGCATGCTGCTCTAGGCCCTGGACGGCAATTTGGAATTACAGAGCAGGAGAACTTTATGGATGCCCTGATTTACATGACTTTAAGGGTTATCTGATTTACATGACTTTGCAGGAACAGGTTGGTGAGGGCTAAGGACTGACAGAATTCTAACAAGTCATTGTGGAAGGCGGGGTTACAGCCAGAGGTGAGTGATGTGATAGTCAGGCCATTTGGAGGAGCTGGTTTCACTGCCTAGACAACAACACAGGACTTTGGAGGATTGGTGTCTGTAATGGTGCAGATGGAAAGAGCAGCATCTGCAGTAGAGGATTTCAAAGAAAAAAAGAGAGTAAAAATACATGGGAAAAACTCATAAAAATCTGTACAATACATAGAATTATGTGAGTGAAAAAGACCAGCACGTATTAAAGTGCAGGGATCAATTGCATTGTACAGAAATTCATAATCAGAAACATAAAAAGATGTACTTTTCAAACAAAAGCATAATGATGATTCATATAGGTGTGTATTTCAGTTGTCCGTAAAGCAAATAGTTTAATCTCGCATTTTGTATTGCAAGCAGCAGTCATGATTTTGTCCCCATTTGTCTTGTCATTACTAATGCCAGTATTTTCTACTCACATAATTGGACAGACCTCAGATTGTTAGTGTTATGAAAAGTAAAATGAGCAAGATTGATTGAAGCTAGACTGCCAATGTTTCCAGAGGAAGTGGGTACAGCTTCATGTTCCATCAACATTAGTGAGGAGCTCAATTATTTCACTCATTCCTTTAAAATTATGCAGATTGAAGGGGGAGGGGAAGGGGAGGAAAGGGAAGGGAAGAAACTATTGATGTCAGCTCCATAGGAACTTTGTGCTGAATCAGTGGCGATGAGTGAAAATGTGTGCTGGACTAGGATTTGAACATGGAATCTCCTGCTTATTTGGCAGTTATGTTAACCGCTGCACCACACAGACACAGCACTTATCGCAACTGCACAGACTATCTTTGCACTCCTCTCAGCTTACCTACATTCCCACCTAACACCACCTATTCACAATCTTCATCCATGGACCTCATGTCATTACTTTGACATTCCTGCATGAGGTTGAATATACTTGTGCATCCCTACTGAAGGTGGTGGATTTACTGCCCACTGCCCATTGAGGCAAATCAGTTATATGAATGCATGGTGTCTGTTCATTCGGACATGTCTGAATCTCAATGTGTGCCAGGACTGCAGATATACCTTCAAACAAACGAGAAGTTAATTATGTAGGTTTATTTTTTCAAGGAGATAATTTAAACATCATGATTGTTTCTTTTAGGATATTTTTAGGCCAAAAATGATAACACACTGTATATAACCTCTCAATGTACAGCACATACCTGCAAGGGAAATGTTTAGCAGGAAATTTAATTACTGTATTGTAATTAAATTTGATGAGCTCAAAAATACAGTGCTGTTAGGTTCTTTTTTATTTTACTTCCACATGCATTGTTCAACATGATGTTTTTGAAAACCAAGAATAAAAATATTTTGATCACTGTAGTCGTGTTAATTTTTTACTTAATTAAGGTAAACTCACATTCTAGTAACATGCTTACATTCCCCTTTAAACTGTGCAATTATCATATTTCTATAACATTTCTGTATTTCTATGACATTTCTGTATTTTGCTGCATCACTTAATCAGAACACAGAATTACGTCCGTTCACAGTCAATAATAGGTGGGAAGAGGGCACTATTCACTGTGTTAAAATGAATTCTTCATCCTAAATTTAAAAGACACAAGTATTCTGTAAGAAAAGACACTCTACAATTCAGTCCCAGGGGCAGCAGGCAGAAGAACTATTAAGTTACTTGGTGTGCATTTAAATGCTCACAATAAATAAAAGACCAAGGGAGTTGTGTGATAGATAGAGAGAGTCTCATGGTTAATTGTTTCAGTGGGGAGAGGGAAGGGAAAGTGAGAAAGAAGGATGAGCAGGCTGAGGGAACATACTGTAAATCTATGCAGCATATAAACTGCAGTAACAACTGCTTGTAGGCTGGAACTAATACCGAGAGGTGATAAATAGTACGCATAATCTACAAAAGTGGCTTCAGCTCTCCCTCATATGTCTTGTCACCCTTTCTGTGGAATCTGTAACCTCTAAGTGTAGGAGCATTAAATAATTTAAAATTTGTTTCTTTCAAATACAAGCACAAAGAATTTCCCTTTGCTAGAAATCTGACTTCACTCACATTTATCACAAACACATTTATATTCCACAGTAAAATGGGATCCATAATAACAGTGAGGTTTTGTATTTCCTCTGGTGCCATCTTTCCATCAAGGTAGGAAGTTATGAGGGAAACTGGTCTGTTGGAGGGTCTTGTTCGAGCTCCCAGACAGACTCTAATGTACACTTCATTTTGTTCTCGACCTCTCCATCATACCTTTCATAACATACCTCACCTGGACACGGCCTCAGCTTGTCCTCTAGCTAGCCAGAGCCAGTTTCTGATATTCGGGGAAGGGGGCTTTGTCCAGCCTAGAGATGATGTGCTGGTATTCCCACATTCTTTCTAAATGGGTAAACCTGTCAGTTGATTTGAAGTGCATGAGATTTACCCAGGAAGGCCTGTGTTTTCAAGCACGCAGT
The DNA here is from genome assembly GCF_023864275.1 of Schistocerca cancellata. Lineage (NCBI taxonomy): Eukaryota > Metazoa > Arthropoda > Insecta > Orthoptera > Acrididae > Schistocerca > Schistocerca cancellata. The sequence continues at coordinate 411,209,697 of NC_064628.1, forward strand.
AAAAATCAACTTTGAAAAGCCCTGACAGGGTGCAGCTCTTTACTGAAGAATGCAGTTAGCAAGAGCAGGAAATGGCCAATGGAAATATTCCGAATTCTGTTCCTAAGGCTGAAAAAGGCTGCTTGTGGTTAGCAAAACCGAAGCAGCAGCAAAATTAGTGTTTAATGACCCATTGCCAATGAGCTCATTAGACACAGTGCACAAGTTCAGATTACGGAAAAATGGGGAAGGAAATTGGCCATGACCTTTCAAAGGAACTATCCCAGCATTTGCCTTAAGCAATTTAGGAAAATCATGGAAAATCTAAATCGGGATGGTCAGGTGGGAATTTGAACCATCCCGTCCTCTTGGATGCAAGTCCAGTGTGCTTATCACTGTGCTACCTCCATGCTTGGGCTAAACTGAAGACAGTTGGCTAACAGCCCTTGCGAGGTGTACGAGGTAAATCTTGTATCCTCTGTGCTGGTGTTTCAAAGTGTAGTTCTGAAGTCAGTAGTCCAGATCCTTAAACATCATCTAAGTTATTTTTCAAATATGAAAAGCCTGCGAGAATTCCACATGCATATCCAGTAGTCAGATCTTGGAATCTTTCTGAAAGAACTTAGACTGCTACAGGGTGTTTATTAATTATATAGGAGTACGGTAGTGACCATTTTAACTTCACCTTGCAGGTCAAAGCTTAAGGAATACATTAGTCTGTGAACATTGCTGGTTATAAAGGGATAAACTGCCTCTACGACAACTCCACTGCAAGTGTACTAGCAATAGGCAGCTTCAGATGGCAAAGTCTGTGCTGAGGAATCTCTTTTGTGATCCGCTATTTTGGCCATTTAAGCAAATGATGTTACAAAGGTTGGTCGTTTCTGAGCCATATATGTTTTTTCAGCTTCCAAACTGACTGTTCTTATTGTGATTATCATCCAAAAACAAGTGACAGCCACAAATCTAAACCTCTTTGTTGCCTTTGCAGTTCACATAGAATAGAGGAGTTGAACAAGGGGTCCAATCTTCATGTTCAACTTGCCACATTTTCCATATATTTCTTGTCCATTTCACATTGTGTTGGTGTGTCCACTGTGCTGAGACTTAAAACAGAACAGTGGGTCCGGGACATCTAGTCCCACTTAGCAGTTGTATTATAAGATTTAACTCCCATCACTAACATTGATAAGCAATGTTACAGCAGTAGTATTTCCAGCCCCTTAAATTAACTTTTTTTTTTTTTTAATATGGTTCAACTTTACGGAATGTGAATGTTGCTACAATGTGCACAGGCATTGTTGGAGAAACTGCAGGTGTCTTGTCTACTTTCCCATTCAATCACTTCACTTCAGGAGTTTGTTTATTTATGTCACACAAATGTGTTCCCTCTCTTTATTCTGGTTTCCCCCATTTGCGTTAGAATTCAGCATGATATGACTCCCTAGCTAGAATTTAGGGAGTCTTGCAATTCAATCAAAACTGGCACCAGCACATTTTGTTTTCTGAATCTTTTCAGCTTGATGAGACATCACTGTTACGGCCAACTGTTTTCCATTCCATATATCTGGCACATTTCAGTGTACCTTTATGTGTATAAAAGGTCTTCCATCTATGAATAATCAAAATAATTTTTTTTTCTCAGCTGAAGCCCTGCTGTTGAGGGGATACTACTGCCTCCAACTGGTACACCATGTGTTAAAATGGATGTCATTGTGTTCCCACGAGCAGTTAGGGATATGAAGCTGTGCACCTAAGGAGAGGTGCTTCCCCTGGTAAGCCTACTATTGTACATCAACAGCCATTCACTACATTGGCTTATAGCACAACTTGAAGTTGAGGATTTGTAAGAAATATCTGTTGTATTCACGATCAAGGTAATTAAGGCATGATCCCTGCTCCTTGTGACACACAATGTTCCACTGCCTTGGCAAGCAGTGGTCACCTTAGCAGGCATAGATCCTATGATCACAGATTCCTGGCAGTACTCACCATACCTCAGCCTGATTCTGGATTTACCAAATCCAAACTCATCTAACCAAGACTGAGATATCTAATGTGTTTGCCATTTTGCAACACGAGGAGGCACATAATGCTTATAAAATTCCATGACTGCTGCTTTCATTACACCCCGGATAGAATCTCAAGTGCCAACAATTGTTTACTAATTCCTTAATCTACAATTATCCAGTTTATCCCTGACAATGAAGTTTTGTCAGCAGCATCCTAATTGGAGGAAGTATTAGCTATAGCTCTGGCTTATGAAGAATCAGTGAATCCAGAACATAACATGTACAGCAGAATTCAGAAAGTCATTGAATTCAGCTCAGCAATTTTCCACTCAGCATCCCTTCACCTCACCCTGCTGCAAAGATATACAGCCACTGATTCCATAGTATTTTTACATGGCATCACCCCCAGAGCATTGTTATATGGCATCAGTCTGCTCCAGCCATCAGTTGCAAACATTCTCTGCATGTACTGTGGAAGTTTCAAGTAGCAGCAGTGCAACACCAAGATTGGAAGACGTTTATATGTTTAAGTACAGATTTATGATCAGCAAGCATGCTGGATGGAAGTCATCAACACACACATTCATGGTGCTACCTATACACAGTTGCACAGCAGATTATCCTTTGCATCACTATCAAAATACAGTACGCACTATAACACCCCAACTGCTTTAACTTAGCTAGTTCTCTACATGATTGTTAAGCTATCAACTAGCCATAGCAGTTCCAAGCAACCTCTTTGCATAGTAGACACATTACACATGCTACCACATAGAAAAAGAAAAGATAATATTGTTGCTTATAAAAGAAATATTAATGTGAATAGGACAATGAACTACACTATACTATGTTATACTATATATGGATCAGTGACCACAAGGACGTTGTAGCAAGACTGAATACCACTGTAAAATCCAAACCCACCAAAAATAAAAACAAAATATAACTATTTAAAAAAGCAGATAAAAATTTGCTTATCTGATTACGCAAGCGTAGATCACATGCGGTTTTCATTCAACGAAACAGTTCCGATGGGAGCCGAGAGATATACACACCAAATACATTAATAAGAGACATTACTGATCCCCCATGGTATGCAAAACAGATCAGAACACTGTTGCAGGTGCAATGAAAGAAGCATGCCAAATTTAAAAGAATGTAAAATCCCCAAGATCAGCAAAGTTTTACAGAAGCTCAAAATTTAGTGTGATGTTCAATGAGAGATGCTTTTAATAGTTTCCACAACAAAACTGTGTCTGAAAATCTGGCAGTAAGTCCAAAGAGACTCAGTCAAATGTAAAGAACACCAGCAGCAAGACGCAATCAGAACCTTCAATGCATGATAACACTAGTGATGTCACTGATGACAGTGCCACTAATGCACATTTGCTAGAACATGGGGCTCTTAAATTCCTTCACAAAACAAGACACAGTAAATATTAGACAATTTGAAACAAGAACAACATCCAATGTGAATGACTTAGAAGTAAGATTTCCTCGGTGTAGCAAAGCAACTTAAAACTCTCAATAAAGGCAAGGCCTCTGTTCCAGATCCTCGGTGTAGCAAAGCAACTTAAATCAATAAAGGCAAGGCCTCTGGTTCCAGATTATATTCCAGTTAGGGTCCTTTGACTATATGCTGACACAATAGTTCCATACTTGCAATCATGTACAATTGCTCAATCATTGAAATATCCATACCTAAAAACTAGAAAGTTGTGAAGGTCACACCAATACTCCAGAAAGAAAATAGGAATAATCCACTGAACTATAGACCCATAACACAAACATCGATTTGCAGTAGGATTTTGGAACATATACTGTGCTTGAACATTATGAATGACCTCGAAGAAAGCAGTTCACTGACAACAGCCTACAAGGATTCAGGAAATATCATTCTTGTAAAACACAATTAACTACTTATTCTCACAAAGTAATGGATCCTATCAACGGGGGATGACAAACTGATTCCATATTTTTAGATTTCCAGAACATCTTTGATACCATTTAATACAAGAGACTTCTAATCAAATTGCATGTCTATGGAATATCATCTCAGTTGTGCAACTGGATTTGTGATTTCCTGCCAGAAAGGTCACAGATCATAGTAACTGACAGAAAGTGATTGATTTAGGAGACAATCTGAGAAGCCTTTTTAGACTGTTTGCAAATGATACTATCATTTATTATCTTGTAAAGTCATCAGATGATGCAAACCAACTGCAAAATGGTTTAGACAAGACATCTGTATGGCGCAAAAAGTGGCAATGAAAAGTGTGAAGCCATCCACACAGTGCCAAAAATAATTCACTAAATTTTGGTTACACAATACATCATTCAAATCTAAAGGCTGTAAATTCATTTGAAAAAAAAAAAAAATGCAATATGTCTACTAAAGAGACCGCCTACACTGTGCTTGTCCATCTTCTTCTGGACGATTGTTGCACGGCGTGGGATCCACATAATATAGGATTGACAGAGGACATTAAAAACATTCAAAGAAGGGGAGCTTGTTTTGTATTAGCATGAAATAGGGGAGAGAGTACCAGTGATATGATACGTGGATTGGGGTGACAATCATTACAATAATGGCACTTTTCGTTGCAGCAGGATCTTCTCATGAAATTTCAATCACCAACTTTCTCCATCAAGTGCAAAAACATTTTGATGGCACCACCTAAACAGGAGAACTAATCATTGGAGAAATCAGAGCTCACACTGAAGATTTAAGTGTTTGTTTTTCTCGTGCACTATTCAAAAGTGGTTCAGTAGAGAAATAGCTTGAAGGTGGTCTGATGAACCCTTGGCCAGGCACTTAACTGTGAATTGCAGAATAATCATGTAGATGTAGGCGTAATATTGTAATAGATATGCTATTGTCTGACTATCAACAAAAGACATAACAGAAATCTTCCCAAATAATGATGATGAAGGACAAAGATGAGCCCATAAGAAGAAAAATTATGAGAAAAGTAAAACATAATTACACTCATAAAAATGTATAAACTTAATAATAATAATAATAATAATAATAAGACAGGTAAACCTAGGGAGGGAGGGGGTTCTTGTCCCCTACTGGGTGCATCACCAGGTGGTGAATAAAGGAAGGCTCTGCAGATAGGTAGGGGGGAAATAAAATACCATCTGAGGATAAACACAAAAATCAAAATTCAAAGATGGCTGTCCCCAGATTGGGCAATCTTTGGTCAATGTCTGTTCACCAAGTTAGGGGGACAGATAAAAAATCTCCAGGGCTAACAACCATGGTTTCAAACCAGTGGCTCTAACAATAAGTGACACCCCATACATAATATTATCAATCATGGAAGAGTGTGATTTAAACCAAATTACCCCAGGGAACAATCAACTGCACCAAAGTGCGCAAACAGACAACTGGATTCTGGGATGACTGTAGCATTACACAGAGATGACTCAGAGTCTTGGAATCTCAAGCAAGATGAAATATAGGAAACCAAGTTAAGCATCTACTATCAACATAAATTCTCTTCTAAAAACTGGATAATTAAAAATCTTACAGACACCTTTACAAACCACAAAATTCTCATAACACTCCTACAAGAAACCAAATTCATGGATGAAAACAATTTTGATTCTGGAGGCTTCCGAAAATACAAAGGAAAGGCAGATAAAAAATTGTGAAACACACATCAACCCTAGAACTGGTTTCATTAAAGACAAAAATATTTTGCGGCAAAATAAAACACCTACAGCCATCTTATTATTTTATTTTATTTTGTTGCAACCAGTTTCAATGCTTCAATGCACCATCTTCAGGTGGTTGTTGATGCAGTATTGGTAGATATGATCCTATACACATCACATCAGTTGCCAGCATAACTGGGTACGCAGATAATGTGTCAGCACCAATCAACTGATTGGAGTGCTGACACATTATCTGCGTATCCAGTTATGCTGGCAAATAGGGATCATATCTACCTGTACTGCATCAACAACAGACTGAAGATCGCGCATTGAAGTGTTAAAACAAGTTGCAACAAAATAAAATAAAATCATAAAATGGCTGCAGGTGTTTTATTTTGCCAAAATTTAAATGGCTGTTGTCCCAAAGACCTCCTGCCAAAAGAATGGACATACAAAAAACATATTTTGGGCTCCATTATCAACTTCACATCACAATCTGAAAGACTTCCCTCACTAACCTTCAAATCTGCTAACAAAATATACACCATCACGAATGTACATGGCCCCTTAAATGAAGACTATAGAAAGGACAAAGAAGAGGTGGAATGTTTTTTGGGACCAACTCAGCAGTGTTATGCAAAAAATTCCAGAAAAACACAACATCCTGCTTTTGGGGGATTCCAATGCTCTGATATGAAAGAAGTAGAAATACAAACAAATTGTTAGAAACTACCCAGCACATAACAGAACTAACCAAAATGACATCAGACTGATAGAATTATGCCAAGCACACAACATGATGCTGAAATCCACAGCCTTCAAAAAGCTGCCTCAAGAACAGAAAACGTGAATCTCAGCAAAGCCACACCTAGGTAAATTCCAGTTCAATCATGTGGCAATCAAACTGAGGTTCCAAAAAGAAATATAATATATCAAAGTCCTCAGAGGAGAAAACTTTGATTCTGATCACTACTTTTCTAAAATAAAACTCAAAATCATTCCCAAAAGCAAAAACAGAAACAACGTCCCCAAAAGAAGAAATACAATCCAGAAAAGATAATAAACTCCGAGGAGTTAACTGCAAAATACAGGCAGAATGTTTCAGAAACCTCAACTGTGAAGAAATAATGAAAAACAGTGGACTTTAAGGCCTTCACATTAACCAACCCTAACTCTGAACCACCCCCCAATAAGGAACTACAGACAGGCATTTTAAATTTCAACAATTATAAAGCCTTGGGAGAAAATCAAATAACAGCTGAACTTTGGAAAAAGTCAACAAAAATGCCACAGATTCTCTCCAAAACATCTCTGAAGAAATGTGGATAAATGAAAGAATCCCAGATGAATGGAAGATGGCTCTCATCCGCCCTCTCCATACGAAAGGGTCCAAAACACACCAACAGAGGGATCTCAGTGCTAGACATAACATACAAAATATTCTGTAATGTCCTACTAAACAGGGCATAACCCAAATTAGACCATCATGTTGGAAAATACCAAGAAAGTTTCAGGAAAGGAAGATTCTGCCCGGAACAAATTCTAAATCTCAAAATGGCCTATCAGAAATCAAGAGGAAAATCATATGGTACCAGTTTCATTGACTTTCAGATTAGATTAGATTCGCTTTCATTCCAATTGATCTGTAGTGAGAAGGTACCCCAGGATGTAGAATATGTCAGAAAAAACAATAATACATGACAAATATTTACAACTAAAACAAATAATTTTTTTAATGAAACTATGTGAAAGGATCATTTTACAACACTCATTTACTAAGCTCACACTAATTAACTTTATTTAAAATTTAAAAAAGAATTTTTTTTATTTATAAAGTAATAAACATACGTACGTTGGAACTTAAATAATGGCAATTATTTATTCACAACCGATACAAAAGAGTTACATGTTTGCACCTGTTACTGTCCTTCAAAGTAGCCACCGGCATTGTGTGGAACCTGTTGCCAGTGATGTGGAAGGTTAGCAGAGCCTGTTCTGTTGATGGTGCGAGTGGAGCAGTCTACTGCCTGTTGAATCACTGGAACAGTTCTGAAGCGAATGCCACAAAGTGGTTCCTTCATCTTTGGAATTAAATCAAAGTCACAAGAGCTCAAGTCCGGGGAGTATGGTGGATGGTACCATACTTCCCAGTCCCATTGACCAAACAGAGCAGCCACAGCTTGCACTGTATGTGCCTGCACATTGTCGTGCAAAATGGTGGGTGGGTTGCGCAGAAGGTGTCACCGCTTCTTTAGCAAAGCTCGTTGAAGGTAATGCTCCAAAAACTACCAGCTTTGCAAAACATGTAAGTCTTTTGTATCAGTTGTGAATACATAGTTGCCAATATTTAAGTTCCAACCCTCGTATAATAGAACTACTACAATACTTATTTACAATGAACACATTACTGCACTGAAATGGTGCAGAAATTAGATTGTACTTGACACACACACACACACACACACGCGCACGCCCCCCCCCCCCCCCCCCCTACCCACATATACACACAAAAATCAGTTGTTTCTACTGAGAAAGTCATCAAAGGAGTAGAAAGAGTTGGCTACCAATAAATCCTTTAGGCTTCTCTTAAACTGAATTTCATTGGTTGTTGAGCTTTTTATGGCTGCTGGCAAGTTATTGAAAATGTGTGTTCCTGAATAATGCACACCTTTTTGTAAAAGAGTAAGTGACTTTAAATCCTTGTGAAGATTATTCTTGTTTCTAATATAGATTCCATGAACTCAGCTGTTGGTATGAAAAAGTGACATATTTTTAATGACAAATTTCATTAAGGAATAAATATATTGAGAAGCAGTAGTTAGTATCCCCAGTTCCCTAAACAGGCCTCTGCAGGATGTTCTTGAGTTCACACCACATATAAGTCTTATTGCACCTTTTTGTGCCCGGAAAACTTTAGCTTGGCTTGATGAATTACCGCAAAAAATAATCCCATATGACATTATGGAGTTAAAGTAAGCATAGTATGCCAGCTTTTTAATTTTTACGTCCCCTATGTCTGTTAGAATTTGCATTGCAAATAGAGATTTGTTTAGATGCTTCAGCAGTACTGTGGTGTGCTCCTCCCAGTCGAATTTATTATCAAGCTGTAATTCCAAGAATTTTACACTGTCCATTTCTTCTGTCTGCTTGTCATCATATGTTAGGCATATACTCATGGGACACCCCTTACAAGTTCTGGATGGCATGTAGTATGTTTTTTCAAAGTTTAGTGACAAAGAATCGGCTAGGAACCAGTGATTAATGTCCACAAATATTTTACTAGCTGATCTTTTTATGACTACACTTGACTTGGTATTTATTGCAATGTTTGTATCATCGGCAAACAAAACAAACTTGGCATCTGGTAATGTTACTGATGAAAGTCCATTGATACACACAAGAAAAAGGAAGGGCCCTAAGATGGAACTTTGTGGGACCCCACATGTAATTAGTTCCCAGTTGGATGATGCCTGATAGCTTAATACATATCTCTTTCCTAATAACATCCTTTGTTTCCTGCCAGAGGTATAACATTTGAACCATTCTGCAGCATTTCCTGTTACACCATAATATTCTAATTAACTTAAAAGGATATTGTGAATTACACAGTCAAATGCCTTTGACAGATCACAAAATATACCAGTTGCCTGCAATTTTTTGTCTAATGAATTAAGTATTTTTTCACTGTAAGTGTAGATAGCCTTCTCAACAACAGAACCCTTTAGAAATCTGAACTGCGACTTTGACAGTATGTTATTTGTGATAAGTTGGTTATAAAGTCAATTGTGCATTACCTTTTCTAAAATTTTTGAGAATGCTGGTAAAAGTGAAATTGGACGGAAATTTGATGCCACTATTTATCTCCCTTCTTAAACAGTGGCTTAACTTCAGCATATTTCAACCATTCAGGAAATATTCCACTTATAAATGATTGGTTACACAGATAGCTTAATATGTTACTTAACTCAGAATGGCATTCTTTAATTAACTTTGTTGATATTTCATCATACCCACTAGATGTTTTTGGTTTAACGATTTTATGATGGCCATTACTTCTTCAGGGGTAGTGCGGGTCAAATTCATATTACGGAAGTACTTGAAATGTCAGGTCTGAGGTATCCCATGTCAGTATCTACAGAACATGACAACCCCAACTTTTCAGTAACAGTTATAAAATGTTTGAAAAAACGTTCTGCAACACTATACACATCTGTCACCAATGTATCATTTACTCTTAATGCTATTTGCCCCTCTTCATGTCTGCTTCTACCGATCTCCTCCTTCACTATATCCCATATTGTCTTTATTTTGTTATCTGATATGACTATATTTTCCTTGCAATATATTTGCTCTGATGTCCATATTACAGTCTTTAATATTTTGCAGTATTTCTTGTAATGTGCTATAGCATCAAAATCAGTACTGTTTCGGTTTGACAGAGACAGTTTTACAAGATACCTCTATTCCTTGAGTAATCCATGGCTTCTTTGTAGACTTTGCTCTAACCTTGGCTAGTTTAGGGGGAAAACATTGATTACCCACTTGAGTTCAGATTTAACAGATTTTATATCCTGTTCAGTATTAACATTTAACAGAAGGAACTGCATGTCATGGTCTGAGAGGCCATTGAATATTGGTTTTGTAATGTAATTTTGTTCATTGGACTTTTTTATAAAGATATAATCAATTGCCGTTTGCGAGCAATTAGCTACCGTAGTTGGGAACTTTACAGTGGGAATTAAGTTGAATGATAGTGTTACTAACTCAAATAAGTTCGTATTGGGAGAGTCTTCAAGGAAATCTACATTGAAGTCACCAGCAACCAAGCAGGTTCTCGATATACACTTAATATTATGAAGGATTTTTTAATGAAATTCTACTTCTGTTGCACATGCTTCCATATGCTGTTCTAGGCAATTTATGAATGCCTATGTTCCTTAATTTATGACAGTTCCTGATGAATGTGGCAACTCCTCCCTTCTCCATTTCTGCTCTACAAAAGTGAGATGCTAACCTCCATTCTGTAACACATTAAATTTCTATACCAGTGAAATATGACTCAATGTATCAGGAATCCCTCATCCCTACACTAAAAGAATTAAACACAGACAACAAAACAACAAACCTAATTATAGGAACCCTTACTGACACATACTCCAAAGTCAAATACATGGGAGAACTCTCTGACCCTTTTGAGATAAAAACTGGTGTATGGCAAGGAGATGGACTCTCCCCACTGCTGTTTAAATGTGACCTAGAAAAATTAGTCATAAAGTGGAACATGAAGATTCATAGTGAATCCAACTAGAAACAAAAAATAAAGGCATCAAAGTCAATTGCCGAGCCACTGCAGACGATATGGCACTATTAACCAAGACCTGAAAAGAAGCCAAAGAACAGACCACCAAAATATTTTAAAATGGCCACAGAAAAAATAGATAACATCAAAGAATTCAAATATCTTGGAGAATGGATCAGAGGAAATGCCCTCGACAAGAAGCAATAGAACCTAGGAGAAGTAAAGTTGAACTGCCCTTAGAACTCACCAAAAACATATGTAACAAAAAAGTCCACCACATGGAAAGCACAAATAAGACATTACAAAACAGTAATGAAACAGGAAGCCATGTATGCAGAAAACAGTAATGAAACTGGAAGCCATGTATGCAACCAAAACATTGTCCATCACCAGCCATGGTCCAGTTGAAAGGCTGGAGATCAAAGAAAGGAAGGCATCAAGGAAAACCCTTGGCCCCAGATTTAACAACAACAAAGTAATTCACATCAAAAATGAAACTACCGAAAAACTCTGAGACATAACAAGGAAAAGAACTGATTTTTATGGACACATCCTCAGAATGAACCCACATAAGCTAACAAAGAATATTTTGACTACCTCTGCAACAAAAAAACCCAACAAAGTTTGTTTAAGGAAACAGAGAATAGACCAGAATATTCATGGTCTTATGACCATGAATATTCTGGGACTGGCACATTGTAAAATTTGTTAAATATTTAAAAACACATTTTCATGAAAATTAAGTGCCTTCATAAAGTCTAAAAAAATAAATAAATAATAATCAGTGTCTGTACTGATGCTGATGAAGCTAAGAATCACTGCACCACATGCATACACTGGTGATTGAGTGCAATTCAAAATTTACATAAAAATTGCATTCTTAAGTCACTAACTGATACTCCAAAATATACTGTAATACCTTTGGAACTTGATACTTAAGAGCTGATCTGTACGGCATGTGTTGCCTCACAAACAGTGGCTCAAGGACTGCACATTAGTGTTTCTTTTATCGACACTCTTATTTTTCCATCAGAATCTCTTCTATTGCCCAAAGCTGGAGAATTATTACCACTGACGTATCCATTATAGAATGCCAAAGCAAGTTCCAAATTATGCTAGCAATATTCACTGTGGTAAGTGAACACAATAAAACATTCTTCAATATGTCCAGATAAACTTTGTGATACAAATTTGATATGGCAAGTTCTGCCAAAATGTAAATAATTTAGGAACACACTGCTGAGCACAACATACAGGATTTCAATGACTGCAAAGCATGTGCCATCTTGATCCTTCCATCCAGCACAATATTTTCTGAACTATGTAGATGAGAGTTATCCTTGCAACACACCTTTCATTTCCATAATCCTCCTGGCCTTTATCATCACTAACCCCCTGCAACCACACCCTCTTACCACCACTCTCTCGTTCCTCTTTCCTCTGTTGCCGCCCCCCCCCCCCCCCCTCCTAATTCACTTCCTCATATCGCTGTCACGTTCCTATCCTATGCACGTGATGCATCTCCCTCCATCTCACAAGCTTGCCACTTCCCTCTGAGCCACCAGCCAACCTGGCCCAACCTTCTTGTTTCTTTTGTCACCTATCCCCAACTGAGACACCATCTCACTCCAGTCTTCTTGCTTAAATGCAGTTCTGGTATTGTGCATTCAGCCAGCACAAGGTAGCTGTACAGGTAGAGGTGCAGGTGTGTGTGTGTGTGTGTGTGTGTGTGTGTGTGTGTGTGTGTGTGTGTGTGTGACTCAAAAAAGGATTTGTCCGAAAGCTAGCACAGTTTTCCTTCTGTTTGTGTGCCTGTTAACTATTGTTTCCTTTACTCATTAATTACTTAAAATTCTGTCAGATGCAGTTTCATTGTGGGAACAACCACTCCTTGATTTGTGACAGTATGCACCACTACTCTGTACTGGTACCTCTGGCAAAAAGATTCACAGCTGCAAATTTTGGGATGTGGTACAATAGAACTCTATTTTTTTACCTGTACAAATGTTGCATTTGCACTTTTAAATTGAGCAGAAAAGATTTAAACTATGTTTTAAGAAGTATGAATATCAAAAACACCTGAGCATCTCAGAGCTTTGAAACTGTGCACCATGTAGGAAGACCTAGCATTCAAACATCTTCAATTATCTCAAACACTTGCTTCTCATCTCCCATCACTCTGTCTCACTTCTCATATTCTGTCACCTCTCTCACATTCTCACTCCCTATATCCATGTACACACATACACAGAGTAAGCGCCCCCCCCCCCCCCCCCAAACTCCCAAACATTCAAAATTAGTGTCACACTGGACAAAAACAAAATGATAAACAAGAGGTCTGCAACAGTAATAAAGCATCTCTCTGTAAGTGTGTCGACAAAGATTTTTTCCTAAATCTTGTTTTTGTGAATGATAACTTTCTATACCCAGTGACAGTGAAATGAAAGCAATATGGAAAACTATGTATATAATTACATATCACAAAGAAACGTGCTAAGCTTGTGCAGTACAGCAGACAACTTAAGTACAGAACATCCACTACTGTTATTTGGGATGGGACAAACACACAAAAAATAATTTCTCTATGAATAAAGAAACATTTTTTATGGCTACTTTGCAGATGACACAGAGTCAAGCACAAAAATGCATAAAAACAAGCAAAAGTGTACTAGCTCATTATCGAAATTGTTTTAGTTTCATGTAAACAATCACAATTAAATCAACATGTACATGTATCCAGGTCTAAAACTGAGAAACAGCAACAGCTTTTGTATAATAGTTTCCAGAAATAAAATGAGGCCCACTGAAGGTAATATATAGGTGGAGGTAAAGAATGTGGAAAAAAAAGAAAAACTGTGTTTTGCAAGGGCAAAGTCCGAAAAACCAAATCCAATTTGTAAACATGAAAAATAGCAGTATGATTATTTCCACTTTAGTTAACAACTCTCTTTACCAAAACATGTTTTGCACGATAAATAGTTTGTACTGTGTACTGAAAAATATTTTGTACAGTGTCCTGACAAAATTTTCTAATCATAAGCCAGTAATATATATAATATTAATTTTTTGTTTTTACAATTGGGGGGGGGGGGGTTTAAGACATAGCCCACAAATAAAAATATTCATCATCTCTACTGAGCACTCCTACAAGGCTCTGTGTTTCTACCCTAGGTGCATTCTGCTTGAAAGAGTGATTTTAGTGTACAGATAGTAAATAAACTAAACAATATTAGTGTTAACTGCAGCAGCTTTGGAAGTCATCCTTGCTGTCATATAGGCTGCTGGAAAGCTGGGTGCTTGCCCAGCAAATGCCAATATGCCAGATGCCGATGTGGTGGCAGCTGTCAAAGGACTCAATTGCCTGACAACCAGTGGGAGCTGAGTGAAGACTTCCTGCGTCACAGCCTGGTGTGACACAACAGCCTCTGAGATTTCCCAGGGGACGAACCTGGGACTGTTGGCTACAATAACCCGTCAGGCAGCAATGGACCCTAGTGGCACAGAGCTGAGAGGACCTCCATTTATGCCTCAGACCATTAGGTGCCAGCAGGATCCCCGGTAGGCAGTCTCCTGTAGAAGGCGGCAGAGCAAGGGTGGTCTGATGGTAGTTGTGTGCAGGTGTCCTCGTCGTTCTAGGTCTTCCCCAGTCGCGAGTCATAGGCTGCAATGTTCTGTGCTCCCTAAGACGCTGATCAATTGCTTCAAACGTCTTCCTGTCGGGACACCTTCCTTCTGGAAATCTGTCTCGATACAAACGTACTGTGCCACGGCTATTGCCCCGTGCTAATCCATACATCAAATGGGCATCTGCCAACTCCGCATTTGTAAACGTTGCACTGACTGCAAAACTACGTTTGTGATGAACACTAACCTGTTGATGCTACGTACTGATGTGCTTGATGCTAGTACTGTAGAGCAATGAGTCGCATGTCAACACAAGCACCGAAGTCAACATTACCTTCCTTCAATTGGGCCAACTGGTGGTGAATCGAGGAAGTTCAGTACATACTGACGAAACTAAAATGAGCTCTAACATGGAAAGTAAGCGTTTCCGGACACATGTCCACATAACATATTTTCTTTCTTTGTGTGTGAGGAATGTTTCCTGAAAGTTTGGCCGTACCTTTTTGTAACACCCTGTATATAGCCACAGCGGACTTGTCAATGTGAAAAACAAGTGTTGCATCACATTTTCAGTGCCATCAAATTCCGATACTAATGCAGAAGATGAGTATCGCCACATACTTTAGGGATGCTGACACTTCCTTGAAGGCTGGTCACCACCCAGAGAACTGGGTCACTGCCATTATGACCAAATACTGCATCAACCTGAGGTGGCTAACATTCCAGATTGACATGGGGCCCCAGCTTTGTCCTGTGCCAGTGCAAACATGTAATATAATATTATATCATCACAATGTTTGCAGCGTTGAGTCACTGACCATGCAGTCATTTCCATCATCTTACACACTTGACCTGAAACAACTATACACCACTGCAACCAGCTCCTGCAGCATAGCAGGGCTGCCAATTCAGGGGAAGAATGCAACTTGACATCGCACCACCCCTGCTTCCCACTGTGAAGGATTAGTAGTTCACAGTTTTATGAAGTTCCTGCAAGCCCCCTGTAAGGGGGAGGGGGACAGTGGATATCATCTTCATCCAGCACACTAGTGATCAGTCTAGAAGAGCAGGAGCTTTACCATATCAGACTATAGGAGTAATTCGATAATAGGTATGCAGCCACTCTTCACTGATAGTGTATCATGGTAAACAATTGGAAATCTTTATTTGAACCTCTCTGCCATCCTCTAGCAGTTTGGTTTATGATTTTAAGACACTGCAATCTTATCTGTGTCCTTCCTATAATGCATTGTGACTAATGTTGGCCACTGCCATTTTGAAGTCAGAATCACTTTTTGTACCATCTCATTGCTTGTTGATGGTAAATCCATTTCAGACTATGAGTCAAGCATAGCCTTGTGATAAAATATTTATTAAAAGAAGGAAGACTTGGGTTTAACACCCGCTCGACGTAGAGGTCATTAGAGACAGAGCACAAGCTCAGCTTGTGTCAAGGATGGGGAAGGAAACTGGGTGTGTACTTTGAAAAGAACCATCCTGGCGTTTGTGTGGAAGGACTTATGGAAATCATGGAAAACCTAAATCTGGTTGGTTAGATGTGGGTTTGAACCATTGTCCTCTCAAATGTGAGTCCAGTGTGCTAACCACTGCATCACCACATTATATGTGGCTACCCTTGCGCAGTTCCAACAAAGTTTAAGTTGTCACCTACAGCACTACTAAGCAAAGATAGAAAACATTCACACATATTACATACATTATCACATTTCATTAGGAATGTATTGCTTCTATTCAGAGACATCTCATGTACAACAAATGAAACATCAAGAACATTAATTAAGATAATGTTGCAAAATTACAATCAGTTGCTTAGACTGCACTACTAAATAGATAATTTTCTATAAGTATGAAATAACCACAAGTGAAGAGTAGCTGACTGAATGATAGGCAGGAGTTTTGGAGCCCACCTGCAATGTAACACACCATGTTACGAACCCTCACAAGAATGCCATGTGCAGTGAAGAGCATGTTGGCAGCTGTGCAAGGCCGGAAACAAAGGATGAGTCAAGAGTACAAAATGAATATGAAATTGTGTGACTGATTTGGGACCTTTTGATGAGGAACATACTGCTTCTCTGTACATAATTTGCATATAAATTTGATTCTGAAGTATCTACAGATGCAACCACAACTTAAATCATAATAATTTCCTACAGACTGAGGAACCAAGATTTGAAAACAGATCTTGGCTGCCATCATTTTGAGAGGAATTAATAAATTGTTCAAAATAGCGGCTGCTGTTAAAAAGATTCAAGTTTAAATGGGGATCTTCTTTGTCTTGAGGTGCTCGCAAATACTGAACATCCTGTCATCCCAATGGCCGAAGCTGTGCCAGGTTAGGAAACCTCTGGGACAAAAAGGAAGCAGCCAAGTCTATGGCCCAGCAGATGACAGCTAGATGTGTAACCACTCAACAAGTTGGCAGCACCAGAACTACATTTTTTCAACCATAGACGTAGTAGTGTGAGGTGCTGACCAGCTAACAAAAGCCATGAGCATCACTGCTCCTGCCCCATTCTGAAACATCTTGGAAGGTCCACTAGCTGCACCTACGACTGCCTATTGTCCATACGACTGCTCCACCATGTGACGATAAAGCTCAAAGGTTCATGACTTTGGGCACAATCTAATAATTGTGCTCGGATTTGATCATTGTCTTGTTCATTTGGCAATCATCAGTATTTAGTGATACTATGGGAGAATAGCAGCACCAGCAATGTGGTAAGGTGTACCAAATTCTGTCACCCCTTCCTTTTGTTGCCAAAGGCTAGTTTTAATGGTTCTGGATTCTTACTCTGAAGTGTTCTCAGTTCAACTTACATAGCTATAGGTGAATGCTATCTCTATATGTCATTCTATGTATGTTTCTATGTCAGTGGAGGCTGCCCCAGTTAAGAGTACATTTTCTGTGCTAATTTCAGAATACATCTCTTTGTGTTAATTTCCAAATCTTTTATTTGTGTTGCAATTTCTGCCACCTTCTCTCAGTATCCACTCAAATCAGTGGCTCCCTGCAGGTAGGGTTGTAGACCATGCCTTCCCACAGCCTGATACTGAGTAGAATAACATGAGACCTTGACAGCCAATCAATATTTGTCTCACCTGTAATTCTTTTCATTCAGACCACCTGGGATACAAAACCTGTGGCAGTCAGTCTACTGTGCACCAAGCAAAATATTGTCACCATCAAAAAGGATAGTAGTTGGCTCAGAGAAACAATTAGGTTGCCAGGTCCTGATGGAATCCCAATTTGGTTTTACAAGGAGTACTCTACGGCATTGGCCCCTTTCCTAGCTTGCATTTATCGTGAATCTCTTGCCCTATGCAAAATCCCAAGTGACTGGAAAAAAAATTGCAGGCAACTCCTGTATATAAGGAGGGTAAAAGAACGAAACCACAAAATTACCAAACAATGTTCCTAATATTGGGTTGCTGCAGAATCCTTGAAAATATTCTTCATTTGAATACAATAAACTTTCTTGGGACTGAAAAGCTTGTGTCCACAAATCAGCATGGTTTTAGAAAGCATAACATATGCAAAACTCAGCTTGTCCTTTCCTCATATAACATACAGGGAACTATGGATGAAGGGCAATAGGTAGATACCATATTTCTAACTTTCCAGAAAGCACCTGACACAGTGCCCTACTGCAGACTGTCGATGAAAGTGTGGGCATATGGAATAGGTTTCCAGATATGTGAGTGGCTTGAAGATTTATTAAATAACAGAACCCAGTGTGTTATTCTCAATGCCAAACGTTCATCTGAGACAAGGGTATTGTCAGCAGTGCATCAGAGAAGTGTGATAGGACTGCTATTATTGCCTATACACATAAGTAGCCTGGTGCACAGGATGGGCAGCAATCTGCAGTTGTTTGCTGATGATGCTTTGGTGACTTAGACAAAATTTCTAGTTGGAGCAATAAATGGCAGCTAGCTCTAATTGTAGAAAATAGTAAGTTAATGCAGATGAATAGGAAAAACAAACCCATGATGTTCGGATACAGAATTAGTAGGTCCTGCTTGACACAGTCGCATCATTTAAATATCTAAGTGTAATGTTGCAAAGTGATATGAAATGGAATGAGCACGTGAAGAATGCAGTATGAAAGGTGAATCACTGACTTCAGTTTACTGGGAGAATTTTGGGAAAGTGTGGTTCATCTGTAAAGGAGACCGCATATAGCATGCTAGTACAAATTATTCTTGAGTATTGCTTGAGTCGGTAAAATTAAAGGAAGACACTGAAGCAATTCAGAGGCAGACTGCTAGATTTGTTACTGGTAGATCTGAACAACACACAAGTGTTACGGAGATGCTTTTGGAACTCAACTAGGAATCCCTGGAGGGAAGGTGACATTCTTTTCATGGAACACTATTGAGAAAATGTAGAGAACTGGCATTTGAAACTTAGTGCAAAATGATTCTATTTATGTTAACATACTTTCTGTGTAAGGATCATGAAGATAAGATATAAGAAATTAGGGCTCCTACAGAGACACATAGATAGTCATTTTTCCCTCGCTGTATTTTTGAGTGTAACAGGAAAGGAAATGACTACCGGTGGTACAGGTTATCCTCCACCATGTACCGCACGGTGGCTTGCAGACCATGAATGTAGATGTAGATGTTTACATTAATGTAAGGACTTGAGGCAGTATCATAATTAGACATTCTGTTACAGTAATAATCATATACTCACTCATTTAGCCTTTCTGCAGTTTCTGACACACTGTGCTCTGTACGATCATCCAATCCTAGAAGTAATTTCAGCACGAAAATAATCATGGCCATTGTCTGCACCTCAAAACTATAAAAATATTTATTTTCCTCAAAGTAAGGGAGAATAGGAATAAATTCGGCAAGCCGCTCCACCAGTGTTATCATCATATCTGTAATAAGAGGAAAAATGCTCACTTCACTTCCAGATAAGTGTATAAGCCACAATATGCAAAGAAAACTTTATTTACATCAAATCTGAGTTTCAATATAAAGAATCTTATGAAACTTATGTCAACATTCTGTGATAGTATCAATGTTAAAGAATTTAGAAATGAACAGCAGATTGTAAAGACATCTGGCTAAACAATCTACTTCAATATAGGGATTACCAATAAAAATTATTTATAAATTAATTACATGAGTGCCATTAATCAACAACAACACAAGTTTTATTGGTATCTGCTTGTTGGAAAATTAATTAATACTAGTGCTGAGAATTATGAACTAAAAAAAAAAAAAAAAAATTTAATTCTTGCAAATATGAAGAAAAAGAAGATAGTGATCACTTCAAGTTTGTATAATGAAAATGAACAGAAATACAAGTACAAGGTGCTAAGCAGGGTACGAAGATGGGACAGGTTCGGAAGAACATCACAATACTGTGAACTTGGTGACAATTATAATTACAGTACATTTGCAAGCTGTAAAGCACCAGGTATACAATACATTCTTATCTTTACAGAAACAGATGAACTGAAAAAAAGGAAGAAAAAACAATATAGTGGACACAGAATAAAGTAATATTGACCATAGTCAGACTAGTAAAGAATATTACAAAGAACTGGGGGAGAAAAGAAGAGAACTGCAGAGTTGCCATTCACTGAGATGCACACCGAAGTGTTTATGATGTGTATAAATGATGTTATGGTCCTGGCACAGAGTTTCAATTGTCTCTGGAAATGAAATGTCTGATGGTGAAGGAGCCATTTATTTATCCAAAAGTGAATGAACTTGAGAATTATTTACTCATTAGGAATGTTGGATCACCATATTGATGGAACCGGATAGGAACAAGGACCACAGATTAGAACTGTCTTAAAGAAAGATCGGATTGATAAGACTGGAATGTCAAGAAAAACATGTTCATATTAAGAAGAGTGTCAAGCAAACAAAACAGATACCAGTACTAATGTAAGCAAGAGAAGTAAGGATGGCAGAATCCATCTTGAAAGGAAGTTGAAAGGTAGTTATCAGAGCATACTATTTTTCAGAAAGTGTAGAAAATGAAGGTATACATTTCAGGCTAATATAATGTGAGTATGCAGGAGACCAAAAAATCACTTTACAACTTACCAACATCACATTTTTTTTTCCAACAAATTTATTGGTCTCTAAAGAGCTTGTAATTGGTGAACTTAATATTATTCTCCTCCTCCTCCTTATTTTATTATTAGTATTGTGATTTTGCAAATGGAACATTCAAAGAAGACTTGCAGCTGGCCATTGTTCACTTCATTGCAAGGTATTTCGACTGGGCATCTGTTGGTTATTATCAGGAGAGCAATTGAAAATTGATAGAGACTCCACCATCCTGTGATTTATTAGTGTGCTGTGTATATTCCACCCATGTATTACAATCATGGTAACCAACTGACCACACTACCTGACAGGCACTGCCATTGCAATGAGCAACAGCAGATAGCATATACTTCAGTAATAACACATTAACAAAATTGTTGTAAATGATCCACACATCACGGAATTTTTGAAATGACTGGCTACAGGGGGAATAAACTAAATGAATAAATAACTATGAATATAAGAAAAGAAGGATGAAAGTGGCGAATGAAGAGCAAAGCACCTCTATAAACATGAGCTTATTAACACTTTGTGGATAGCACTTGAGCAGGACTTGGGCAGTGTCAGTCAGTTAGGCAAATGATGCCAGAGAATGGCTCATGCTGTGCACCATCATTTTGTAGCAGATACTCCACTTTGTGCCTACTGTTGCAAATTTAAATGACAAAATACTAACAACCAGTATTTTCTATGACTTGTAAAAAAGCATCTGATTATTCACTTACAGTATTCTCCTTGAGAAGCTTACGTGTTGTGGTGTCAGAGAACTTGCTGCTTACTAGTTTTCATCCTACCTAATTATAAGGATGCAGAGTAACCCATTAGAGGGGTGTCACAT
The DNA here is from genome assembly GCF_023864275.1 of Schistocerca cancellata. Lineage (NCBI taxonomy): Eukaryota > Metazoa > Arthropoda > Insecta > Orthoptera > Acrididae > Schistocerca > Schistocerca cancellata. The sequence continues at coordinate 411,231,214 of NC_064628.1, forward strand.
TAAGAAGTGTACCATAAGGATCAACACTGGGTTTGATTTTGGTTTGTTATACATATACGAATGATATGCCATTATACACCACAATTGCTCTTTGCTGACAACAGACATACTATAATCAATCCTAATGGATAAACTCCCACATTTAAAAATGTAAATAAAATTTTCACAAAAATTAACTACTGGTTCTTTGCAAATGGACTTTCACTGAACTTCAGTTAAACACAGAGCACACTATTCTGTGCTGCATAAAGCCCGATAAGAAATAAATTAGAATGAAACATAAGGTTAAACTAATAAATATTCTAAATTCTTGGGTGTTTATATTAATAAGAAAATGAACTACAAGGCATGTTCAGAAAGTAAGTGTACCACATTATTCTTTTTTTTTTTTTTTTTTTCTTTTTAGAAAATGTGTATTTGAGAAAATTACAGGATGTTGTTAATACATTTGATTATTTTTCCATATAATCGCCATCCCTTGCAATGCAAGTGGTGAGCTGTAGTACAAACTTCTTTGTGCCCTACTCAAAGAAGACTTAATGCTACCCATGTCTGCCTTCAGGGCGGTGAAAAGATGATAATTTGAAAGTGCCAAGTCATTACAACCAAATGAGTCCAAGACTGCCTTGGTAGCCAGGGCTGTGTGAGGACAGGCACAGTCCTCTCATCAGCATTTCACTTCTTTCTTTTGAATGCTCCTTTAGTGTTTTCTTTCGGGTCTTACAATATTGTTGTGCATTCATGGTCACCCTGAGGCAAAAATTCAACCAAATGATGCCTTTTTGGTCCCAAAAAAATGAAGCCATGATTTTTTTTCTTTCTTTTTGCATGAAATTGTGGTTTTTAATTTTTTGGATGGAGAATTGATGTGTTGCCACTGTGATGGCTCTCTTATTGTCTCAGGCACGTAATGAGCCACCCATGTTTCATCTCCAGTCACCACAGAGCTCAGAAAATCCTCACCTTCCAATTCAAGTCACTCAGGAATCTTGCAGGTGCTAAAACCAGATTTTTCTTGTGCTGCTCTGACAGCTTTTTTGGGACTCACTTTGTGCACAGTTTCTGGTATCCCAGCATTTTCTGAGTATCTCATAAGGGAGTTCTTCAGCGGTTTCCACAAGTAGTTTCCTTGATTTTTTACTTCAACTCCTCAGTCAAAATGGTTTTCCACTCCTCTGCTCATCATGAACATTTGTTTTGCCTCCATTTAACTCTCTACATCACTTAAAAACACTCCTTCTGTTCGTAACACTTCTCCATAAACAGTTTTGATTCGCGAAAAGATTTCAGTAACTCTTATTCCTTCTGCAACTTGAGTTTACACACTACCGTGCTCCTGAGATGCTCACTGTCCTCAGGGGATCCCCCTCTACCACTTAGTGTTGCCAGCTCACAAAAAATCACAGTCCAATACAGTTATAATACACTTACTTTCCGAAAATGCTACTTAGAAGCAAAATATGATTTGTCGCAAGATGTGTACTTTAAAGGTAACATGTAGTGTCCACTCTAGAGCTTCTTGTAAATAGCTCTTTAAACAGTTGGTCTTTCTGACAACAGCCTCAAAATACATTTACTCTCATTTGAAGTTAGTTCTCAATAACAAATCACAATTTGAAAACAACAGTAACATTCATAATATCATAATACTAGAAGGAGAAATGACTTACACTACACATCACTTAACTTTGACACAGAAAGGAATGAGTGATTGCCTACTGAGTGATATGAAGAATTCAGTAGATAACAGATTAAATTCATCATATCTGCCTGACAGATCCTTCTACTTCACAGAATGTGTAATAATAGGGTTGCTGTGTGTGTGTGTGTGTGTGTGTGTGTGAGAGAGAGAGAGAGAGAGAGAGAGAGAGAGAGAGAGAGAGCGAGATCTTAGTTAAGGATAAAACATTAAATGTAAAAAAAAAGAAGTAGCATAAAAAGATCATGTAAATGGTCAGCATGTTGCCATATTTTTCATTGAGAAAGTTTATTGCAATTGTCATTGACAACAGAGGTTGCAATTATGATCCACAGAATATTAAAATAAATTAACTGAACACACAAGGAAGGATGTCTGCATTCCATTACCACCTCTGTGGTGTTTGCTGACCCACTTTCTGCACATTTCTACAGCTTTCAAATGGCAAAATTTGTTTACTGTGATATTTTCAGTTATATGGATGAAGTCCTTGATGACTGATTCAGAAGCAGAAATTGAGGATTTCAATGCTGATTCATATTTGTAAGCAGCTCAATGCTCAAATAAGTAATAACAAAAGATGTGGCATTTGCAAGAACATGTCATCTAAAAGAAAAGTGTAAAACAGCTCTGGTAGTAAAATACATGGTAATTTTGGTTTAAGAGGAGAAAATGACAATGTACAGTTTTCACTGCCATCACTACTTAAGAGACCCAAGAAGAAATGAGAGATTTCGATGGCATGCAGCTGGCTGTCTTTCTCACATAAAACCTTTTCAAGAAATTGCCCATGTGAAGGCATCATGCTGTAACTCCCAATTTTGTGTGTGCACCACTTCATAGTTCATTCAGAAGTCTGTGTTTGGGTTGGTCACTAGAGGCTACCTTGCCTGCTAATACGGCAGTAGTCGCGTGTGCAGCCTGCTTGCTGAGCCTCCTGTTGAAACTAATGAATACACTGGTCGGAGCACCAGGCTCCACAAGCCACTTGTGTATTGCTAATTGTATTGTACCTTGTCTTCCATGCATGTCTTCTGTTCAAGCAATAAATTACAGCGTTCTTGGGTTAGAACATTTTTGGGCAATGACAATGGGATTCGATTCCACGTGTTCCACTTCAACCATTAGTTTAATTTCTGTGGAGGCAGTGGTTAAATCTCTCCTTGAGCAACAGCAGGTTGCTACTTCCAGTTTAATGACTACAATGGCACAACCTGTGGCTCCGACAGCAACATATCCACCACCATTTATGGTATTTATGCACGACAATGTAGCAGAAGACTGGGATGCTTACGAAAAACACCTGCAGCAATATTTCCAGACATCTGGTGTAACAAACATAAACTTGTGCAAGGCCCTTTTTTCATTGTGGATTTCACCTCACGGGTATCAGTTGTTGTATCAGCTTTCCCCATTACAAGCACTTTTTAGTCTTTCTTTTGATTAGATGTGTGAGTTACTTTCTTCCTATCACTGTAAACATACTCATGTTATTGCTGCTCATGTGTAGTTTTACTGCTGCCAAAAGTGGCCAAAACAATCACACAAGATACGAACAGCGAACTACATGGACTTAGCCTAGTTCATAATTTTATGACAAATGTTCAAAAGGAGTCCTACAATGATCGGATGGTTTTTGAGGCAATCATATGTTTTGCTCCTGATAGGGAAGTTCCAGAGTGAGCCCTACAGTGTGAAAATCCTTTGCTTACAGAAGTATTGAACGTAGCTCAGTCATTTCAAGTTTCATGGGATGCAGGTAGTCTGAGGGAAGCCTGGTCCAAAGTTTCAGATATCAGTTCCTCTCACCCTTCCCAGCCTTCAGACAGTTTGCAAGAGAACATAGACACTATTACAACAGTGCAGATGCTGTGTCAGTGTCATATCGGTAATCGGCATTTGTGACAACACCACTTCACATCACAACAGCGAGAGCCTACTGCTCCACTGCCTTCATGCCCATACTGCTTTACTCAACACGTACAGATTGTGTGTCCCAAATGATGGGCAGTTGTAACAAGTGCCATAAGAAAGGACACATTGCTTCTATATATAAATCCTTTCCAAACATGAGTGAGGATGAAACAAACATGAATGTGAACAGTGTATCAGCTGTGACGGTGTCTCACAGCAAGTTATATACTGAGGTGTGGGTATTTAATGAGCCATTGAGAATGCACACGAACATGGGTGCAGTAGTAACATTGGTGAATTCAAAGTCTTATGTGGACTTGGGTTCTGCCCCTCCGACTCCAGTGTTACGGAGACTGGTGAGTTGTAACAAACAACAAATTCCCATTCTTGGGCAGTTTTCTGTACCTATGACTTACAAAGCTGTGGTTTGGTCATTAACATTCCTAACTGTGGACAATGGTTACACTGAAAATCTGTTTAGTTTGGTCACTTTTAAACTAATTGGATCTTCTTCAATGTGCATTTGGTTTCTGATCAAGTTCTGTATCGACAGTCTGATACTCTCTGTGCCAAATTTTCCTCTCTTTTTCTTCAGGACTGGGTTGTCCAACAGAATTTCAAGCTCACATTACAATGAAATGTCTGCCTACCTCTGTTTTTTCCTGGCCCACCTGGTACCAGTAACTTTATGGATCCAGTAAAGGCAGAATTAGATCTTTTTATCTTTTTCAATCCCTTGAAATTATTCAAACTCATTCTTGCAGCGAATGGTGAGCACCACTGATGATAACTGGGGGGGGGGGGGGACCCTCCATAGTGATTTTTAAAAATCTGTTTAACGCACAGCCAATCATTGATACCTATCTGTTGCCGCACCCTGTTAAGCTGTTGGCAAACTTATCAGGGGACCAGTATTTTTCAAAGACTGACTTGGTAGAGGCATATTTACAGCTGCAACTCAATGAGGAATCTAAACATCCTTTGGTTATCGACATCCCATTTGGGCTTTATCAGTAACAGCATTTGCCTTTTGGTGTAGCGTGGAGAAAAGCTATTTTTCAACACTTTATAGAGAAACTTATTGCACCTGTTTCAGGCTGTGTCAACTATTTAGTGACACAGTACTGTCTGGCACCTCTATAAAGGTACTGTCTGGTGCCTCTATAAAGAAACATATGCAGGAGCTGTGTGTTCAGTTTTCTGTTCTACAGTCTAAAATTTGGACAAGACACAATTTTTTTAGCTGTCCTTTATTTGTTTGGGTTTTGAAGCATCTCTTCCTGGCATTAAACCACTGTGCCAGCATACTGATATTTTCGTCATGTAGAGCTACCTGTACTTAATAAATATTCAAACATGCATTGAGAATATACTTGAATGGTTTATTACTTGGTACTACAGAAAAAGAAGTAACTTGTAAACAACAAAAACAGTAACCAAGGAACAGAATAAAAATGAAAACAAAAATTATAACTCCAAAGAGTAGGCAACAACATTATTCAGTGATCCAAGCGGCGGAATCAAACTAGGTGGTTTACGCCATTCATTTGTTGCCGTGCTGTCACTGGATTCGTGACACAGCTGTATCTATGGATGGCGCGAATGGAACTAACATGTGTGGACACAGCAGTCAACATGAGTAGCAGTCACTACAGGAGCCCCCTTGGTGAAAGCGGAGCGTGGTGCGTCTTCTCTGAACTCGGCAGAGAAGTGAACGTCATCCCGAGCGGGCGTTGCATGTAGGTTCTGCATTGACCTGTTGTGGCGGCAGTGCCAGAAGTCGAGGTGTTGCATCTGTCAGGTGTTGAGCTCTTGACTCCTTGAAAATGTAAGCCAACTTCACTCTGCTAAGAGACACGGTGGCCTGTTTGCCATTTACTATGATTACCATCGTCTGTGTGTGTGTGTGTGTGTGTGTGTGTGTGTGTGTGTCTGCGCAGGATGCAATGGGGTCCAGTATATGGTGGCTGCAGTGGTGGCTTGACACAGTCTGTATGTAACATAACGTGCAAACGGCTTTCGAGGTTGTTATACACAAAAGTTGTTGGACAACCATACCTGGAGGCCTTTGTGGGTTTGATTTGGCTTCCATGTTCCCGTAACTTGTGAAGGAACTCTGGTTGGTCATCTGTTTCTGACAGTAGGTCTGTGTCGACAAACTCCCCTGGTAGGCGTAGAGTCTCGCCGTAAACCAATTCAGCTGCCAAGGACTCTATATCTGGTTTGCATGTGGCTCGTAGCCCCAGCACGCCTATGAGTAGTGCAAATGTCCAAGATGTCCCATGGCACATTAGTGCAACCTTCAGCGTTTGATGCCAACGTTCAAGCATGCCACTGCTGGCCAGATGATAACTGGACATTTTGTGATGTTCTTAGCCAAAGAACTTTGCTAACTGTGTGAACAAATCTGACTCAAACTGTCAGCCTCTGTCGGTGGTGATATGGAGCAGACAGCCGAATCTCACCAACCAGGTTGATGTGAAAGTGGTGGCTAGTGTTTACGCGGAGATGTTATCCGTAGGTACTGCTTAGGGCCATTGTGCACAACTATCAATCATTGTGAATACGTACTGCTGGCCATCCGGTGGAGGAAGTGGTCCTAACACATCAAGATGAACATGGGCGAAGCATGAAGAAGTGTCTGGGAACTCTCCTATTGGGGAATGAATGTGGCGAGTGATTTTGCAAAGTTGGCAGCACTAGCAAGTTCTCGTCCATTTGCGCAGTCTCTTTCTATCCCTGGCCACACGAACCTTTGAGACACTAGCTTGAATGTTGATTGGACTCCTGGGTGGCAAAGCTTATGTAAGGACTCGAACAATGGCCTGTGAAATGCAACGGGAACAAAAGCCCTTGATCTACCATGTGATACTTCACAGTACAATATCATGTTCTCGCCAGGAATGTCGACTTGTGTAACTTGAGTGCTGCAGTGTCATCATGCAATATGGTGAGTAGCTCGGAATCATCTTGTTGTGCCCTGGCAAGTGCCATCATGTCCACAGACTGTGAGACACTTGTCACTCTAAAGAGGCAGTCCGCAACCACATTAGTGATGCCTGATATATGACGATGTCCGTACTAACCTGGCTAATAAATTCCAATTGGCTGTACTGCCGTGGAGAGCAAGTGTTGCCGTTTTTCTGGAAGGCATATGTTAAAGGCTTGTGGTCTGTGTATATCACATACTCTCCTGCCTCAACCTGTGGTTGAAAGTACCTGATTGCTTGATATACAGCTAAAAGTGCCTGATCATATGTACTCCATCTTTGTTGCGCAAGTGACAGCTTGTACGAGAAATAAGCCAGCGGCTGCCAGGCATCGTCCACCCATTGTTGGAGGGCTGCACCAGTGGCTGGCTGACTGGCATCCACCACTAATGCCAGTGGAGCTTCAAGCTTGGGGTGCGCCAGCGGTGCTGCTTGTGCTGGGCTCTTTTTGGTTACTTCAAAAGCCGTGTTCATCTCCTCGGTCCACGGCGGCTGTTGTTCGGCAGTGCGTGGTAAAGGACGGTGGCAAAAATTGAGCATTCCTAAGTATCTGCATAGCTCTTTTATTGTAGATGGCTTGGGTAATTGCAATATGGCTTCAATCTTCTCAGTGAGTGGTAATGAGCCTGATGAAGATATTTGATTACCCAGGAAATTGATTTGACATTGGCCGAACACACATTTAGCTTTGTTTAACGCCACGCCATACTTCTCTCAGGAGCTGGCGATGTTGCTCCTTGGATGATGAATACATTAACACATCGTCCAGATAGGCAAAACAAAAGTTCAATCCACGCAAAACAGAATCAATGAACCTCTGCCATGTTTGAGCAGCATTATGCAGGCCGATGGTCATAAACTTGCTTTCATACAACCCACATGGCGTAATAACAGGGGCCTTTGGAATGTCCTCTGTTGCCACAGGAATCTGGGTAATATGCTTTTGCACAGTCTATAACACTGAATACAGTGGCTCCAGGCAGTGAGTGGCTGTAGTCTTTTCGTAGTGGTACTGGGTAGCTATCAGGCACAGTCCGTGAGTTGAACACTCTGTAATCACCACACAGGTGCCAGGCTCCTCCCTTTTTGGGAACTAAATGCAGTGCAGATGCCCATGGACTACTTGAGAGTCAGATGATACCTTCTCATAACATTGTGTCGAATTCCGTTTTAGCAATGGCGAGGCGTACTGGAGCCAATCGTCTCGGCTGGCAAGACACATGCAGCCTGTCCATAATTTTTATGTGGTGGACCGTATCATTCAAAACTTACTGTGGAGTGCCTGGAGCCCTCATTAATGTCGGGAACTCCTGCAGCAGTGAGCAATACTCCTTGTCTACAACCTATATAACCTTGATGTTGTATGTTCTGGCATCATGATGGTACCCAGTGGTTGTAAGTCTGGTAACATTGTCTATTAGGTGAGAATTTTCTACATCCAGTAGGAGCTGATAGTGAGCTAATAAATCGACACTGATTATTGCTTCAGCCATGTTTGCTACAGTGAAGTCCCATGTGAACTGACGGCGGAGCCCCAAATTCAATTCTTCACGCCGTGTGCCATATGTTGCACAATTGCTGAATTATTTGCAGCAGACACGCTAAATGCAGTGGGTGGCCTGCAACAGTGTAGTTGCGCTCCGGGCAGGATACTAAGGTTGGACCCTGTGTCAATTAAATACTTCCAGCCTGATACCCTGTCAGTAATGAATAACAGCCGGGATGTAGTTGAGCAGTCTGTGGTGCCTACGTCTGACTGCCGTTTGCATCTGGGTAGGCTCAGGGGCTAGTGCACTTTTTAGCCTGCTCACCAAATCTTCTGTGGTACCAACAAGTGGTCGGACCAGCATCTGATACAGACTGAGTCAATGAATGGCTACGTCCTCTGTAGCGACTACGAACTCCTTGAGACAACAGTGTGCCAATCTGTGCACTCAGTGCATCAACTTTGGCACACAGAGCATCACAATCTGCGTGTGAAACGGGAAGAGCCACGGACGCGACACTACCAGACTTTGTCACAGCACTAATCTGTTGGTCCAGAACGAGGACATCTTGGAAGCGGTTGGGCAGTTCCATAACAGTGTCCAGGGACATCTCTGTCTGTGATGTGATGATCATCTTTATCTGCGTCGGCAGATGGCTGCTCCATAGCGTATGCAGAAGATTGTCGGGCACTGTTCTGATGTCCACCTTGCTGCGGAGATGAGGCAGGTACTGAGAAAGTTTTCTGTCGCCTATATCTTCCTGAATCAGCACTTTTCTGATATGGTCTTCCTGCGACGCTGCAGCTCTACAAATGAACTCAGTCTTAAATCTTTCGTATGCATTCTTGGTCGGTGGTGCCGTAATTACAGCATAGCAAAAGCTGGCCTCAACCTGAGGGAACCATAGAACTGGATTAAGTGGCCAAAACGTTGGGAGGTGAACAACCAGTCTCGATACCGCAGGCGATTCCATTCTGTAATCGATTTTGTCGCGGGACCGGTTTTCTCAGCGCGAATCACGTTGGGGTCACCACTGACGGGTGTATTTTCGTCATGTAGAGCTACCCGTGCTTAATAAATATTCAAACATGCACTGAGAATATACTTGAATAGTTTATTACTTGGTATTACAGAACAAGTAGCACAGCTGTTATAGGTAACTTGTAAACAACAAAAACAGTAACCAAGGAATAGAATAAACATAAAAACAAAAGTCATAAGTCCAAGGAGTAGGCAACAACATTACTCAGCACTCCAAGCTGCGGATTCAAACTTGGCAGTTTATACCATTCATTTGTTGCCATGCAGTCACTGAATTTGTGACACAACTGTATCTATGGATGGTGCGAATGGAACTAACGTGTGCGGACACAGCAGTCGACGAGAGTAGCGGTTGCTACAATGCTATTGCCACAATGCCACATCCCACATACGTCAAGGAATTATAAGCATTTTCACACAAAACTGCACACTATCTCAAATTCATACTGGATGCTGTTATTGTGGCACAACCACTCTATGTTTTAATACATAAATATGTTCCTTTCCACTAGTCAGCAGTTTGTGACTGGGCATTCAAGTTCCTGAAATCTAAGCTGTGGTCAGCCACTCGTTTTGTCACCTTTCAGCTGGGTCGGTACCTTGTGTTAGCAATGTACACGTCTCAGTTTGGCCTTGGCAACGTCTCTGCTCATAACTATGCGGTTGGGTCTGGATACCCTACTGCATATGCCTCTAAATTCTTAAATTCAGTGCAACAGTGTTATTCTCAGACAGAAAAAGAGGCTATCGTGTATGTTCTAAAAAAAATTCATGTTTTTCTATATGATCACAGACCACAAACCACTAGTGTCTCTTTTTAACACTTTGGCATCCCTGCTGAATAAATCTGCCCATCGCTTACAGCAGTGGACTCTTTTCCTGTCACAATACATTGTTTTGTTGTTGTTGTTGTTGCTGCTGCTGCATCTGCAGGGTACTCAACATCGCATTCTTCAGCACCCCTATGCTAACTGTGTGAGGCGAATGGGGCTGTAGCACACAAAATGAAGATAGCCTAAAATACAACATAAGATCACAACTCTCCCTTGTAATCTTAATTACATGAACACACCCAACTCCTCTGGATGGTACAATGGAGCAAGCGAGCCAATGCAGACCATTATAAACAATGATATCTAAGCTGAACAGCCACTATGAAGCAAGTCGAGAAAAGGAGACTGGTGGATCATAAAAATAGTAACTAGATGAGCCAGTCATTCTCTAACATACTAAAAGCTTAGATAGAAGGGAAGACTTAACACAAAATCATACAAGTGCCACATTCAGCTCATTATTGCCTAAAACTGAGGGCAGATTTATCGGTAAACAGCTTGAACCTTCTCGTCATTATAAAAAATACGGTCAGTTAAAATGTGGTGAACCACAATCACCGTGCCACATGCATCACAAACATGCAGTTCTTCACATCTGAGAAGGAAGCCATGGGTCAGGTGACTGTTCTATTCAAAGTCACGTTAAACAGACTTCATCAATTTTAACTGGCCAGAAGGAAGTGCGCCATGGCCTCAAAGTCTCTTTTTATTGATCGCAACTTATTTTCCATCATGTCCAGCCACTTTTTCTCCCAAAGATACATGACAGACCTTTGTACCAATGATAGTGCAGCACATGGAGGGATAGGGCAATCAGTAACACTGGGAAGGGTACACACCTCCTTGACCATGGTATCAGCCAACTCATTCCCACAGATACCCATGTGTCCAGGTACCCAACAGAATGAGACCTCCTTTCCTTGTCTTTGCAAGTGCAGGATGGTGTCACTGATGTTCTGAACAGTTCTGTCCACTGGGTACAAAAAGCAGATTGTCTGCAGCAAGTGAGTCAGAGTATATGAATAATTTGGATCCACATTCACGTTTCATCTGATCCACAGCTTTAAACGTCACATCGAATTCAGCGACAAAGACAGTAAATGCACTAGGCAGATGGAACCTAAAGAGAGAAGCAGGAAAAATGATAGAACAATAGACAGCATCACCCTCTTTGGACCCATCTGTGTAGACGACGTTAAGAGTCCTGGTACTCATTTAAAATGGTAATAAATTTATTCTTAAAAATGTAGCCTGGCATGAACAACTTGGTGCACTCTGTCAAATCTAAAATTATTCTAGGTTTCAATAACAACCAGGGCGGAGCTTTGCACCAACCCTCTCTCTGTATGTTTGGCGGAGACACTCCCGGATCCAATAAAAGCTGCTTTTCTCGGGTACCGAATGATTTCGTCCCTTGTGAAAGAGTGCAACAGAGTTGTTCTAAGGATTCACAGATATTAATAGCTGCCAGAAAAGTCAATGAAGTCAGAAATGACTAGAGCTTGAGCACCTGTTTAGCCACAAGGAAACACTGCCAAGCACACAATGGTTGTTCCCCCGACTGCACACAAGCTCGGTATAGGGCTCGTCCTATAGGCTCCTGTGGCCAATCTGATGCTCTCATGCTGTATGGAGTCTAGTACCTTTCAAGATGTTGGTCGTGCCAAGCCATAGACTGTTCCACCATAATCAACACATGATCGCACAAAACCCTAACAGAACTGCAGCAATCAGGATCTATCCGCACCCCAGTCCTTCCCATTCAAGCACTTCATGATACCCAACACTTTAAGGGCTTTTGTTTTGAGCTCCTTCAGATGTGGCAACCAAATAAGTTTGCTACCAAATAAGAGACCTAAAAACCACACTCTCTCCTTAAAATGTAAAACAGTATCCCACAGCCTTAGTACTGAAGGTGTAAAAAGAGAATGATCATGATTAAAATCAATACATACTGCTTTCTCAGGAGAGAAATTAAAACCTGTTTGAGCAGACCATCATTCCAGCTGCTTAAGTGTCAACTGTAACTGGGGAGAGGAAGATACGGGACTAGAAGTGGAACAAAAATTAGAAAAATCATCCACAAACAATGAGCATTCCATGAGATGCCTCACTGCAGACGATATGTCATTGACTGCAACCGTGAACAAAGTCACAATTAAAACGCTCCCCTGTGGGATACCATGAACTTGAGGAAATCCATCACAAAGAATATTCCTGAATCTGTAATGAAAATAATGTTCAGCAAGAAATGACCGCAGGAAAATGGGGAGGCAGCCTCAAAAGCCCCATTCTTGTAGCTGACAAAGTACATTGTCTCTCCACATAGTGTTGTATGCCTTTCTAATGTCAAAAAAGATGAATATTAAATGCTGTTTCTGTAGGAATGCCTCCTGTATAGCCGCCTCTACTAGAGGGAGATTATCAAGAGTGGAATGATATCTGCTAAATCCACATTGGAAAGAACTGAGGAGATTTCGACATCCTGGAGTCCAGACTAGGCGGGAGCTGATCATCCACTCTAGTATCCTTCCTACACAGTTGGCAAGAGTGACACTCCGACAGCTGCCTGGGAGTGTGCGGTCCTTTCCTGGGTTAAGAATGGGGACCGTTATGGATTCCCTCCAAGGGACAGGATATTCCCCATCTCTCCAGATCTTATTAAAGAGAGCAAGTAAGATTTCTTTAGATTCAGGGTTAGGGTGCTGTAGCATACCATAATGTATAAAGTCTGGCCTGGGAGCGGTCTCGCCAGTTGCAGCTAGTGCTGTGTCCAATTCCCACAGGCAGATTGGGAGGCTGCAGGCCTCATCGTTGTTGGAGGTGAAAGCAAGACGTTTCCTCTCTGAACTTTGTGTTAGGCATGGAAACCTGGAACTGGACTGATGGACGATGTTACATCATAAAGTACCACGCCATGGTGTTAGCGGTGTTTGCAGGCATTACTTTCAGGACTCCATTGTCCTTTATGGATGTTAATGGACATGACATCCTTTTCCCAGATATCTTCCTTATGTATTCCCATACTGCCCTGGGAGGAGTTGACCAATTAATGGACTTCCGAAACATGCCACGATTGCTTCTTGCTCTTCTTCACTGTCTGTCAGGCTTGTGCTCTCGCTAACCGAAAGGCCTGAAGTTTCTCTACTGTTGGATGATTCGTGAACCGGCACAGTGCTGTCCACCTGTCTCATATAGCACAACGACACTGATCATTCCACCAAGGAACAGCTTTCCTTCTGTGACAGCCTGATGATTTAGGTGTAGGTGCATCAGTGACAGCGTGGATTATTGCGGTAATGTGAGCCACCCACTCGTGTACAATGTTCCTGTGTTCAAGCACAGCCAGCTGGCTATAAAGCGTTCAGTTTGCCATGGTTAGCAGCCACTTGGGTGGTTTTCCCTCAGGCTCCATTAATTGTAAAAGGGGGACAGTAATAGGAGTGGAAGTCATCTGCCATCTCCCATTCGACAGAGTCTGCGAGAGCAGGAGAGCAAACCGTCAAACTAATGGCGGAGGATGTCACTGTTGCTGTGCAAAAATTGCTCTTGAGCCCATTTTCAGGAGACACATGGTGTCAGACTGTAATACACTTTCAACGACTTGTAACCCTGGGCAGGTGGAGAGACTACACCATAGAATATTATGACAATTAATATCCCCTAAGGGCACAAACTGTGGTGGAAGCTGGTTGATCAGCTTGCAAAGTGCCTCGTCACCCAGTGGTGCCTGTGGTGGAAGGCAGAGGGAACAGAAAGCTAACTGAAACGACACACAATGCGCAGTGACAGCCTGCCACTCCTCCCTGAGCTCCATTGGCATTAAGATAATATTTTCTATACAGATGATAGTCCCTAAACACAGAGATATCATATTCCTGAAATATGTTTCCTGAAGATGCAAATACACCGGGGTCTGGTCTGTGTGTGGAACTTTGGTTCATCCACGCAAAATCTGAAGCCATTTAAATTACACTGCAGGATGTCCATCATCTATTTGGAAAGTTTGTCTTCTATTTCTCTTTGCACCTTGCTGGGGAACATGAAGTCATTGGTGGTAAACTAGTAGGAGTAGGTGGGTCACTGATTGGAACCACATTCATTGCCAAATTGTCAATAGCAGCAGAAGCAGCTGGTTTCCCTGCTCGTGCTTTAACTACTTTTCCACTGGACTTTGATTTGGTCTTTGTGGTGGTTTTCCCTTCTTGGGCTGGAACATAGGAAGGTCCCTGAGTGATTGTACCAGACAGTGCCGGTGGGACTGCTGCTGTTGGGGGCAATAGCTCCCCATTGTCAGCCTGAAAGTTTGCGTATCTGAGCCTCCAGCAAGTGCAGTGTTGCTAGAGCCTGGCAGTTTGCATGTCTAGCCAGGAGCACATGTTGGTGGCAGCAGTTGTCACTTCCATTTAACTATGGACTGTTTCACAGCCAATGCAAGTGAGGTGATGAATGATGGGAACTGCATGGATTTAGACAGCATCTTTGCTTCGGCATATGACACACGACATGTAACTTTTAAGTTCTTGAATTATCTTTTTGTCCCTATAGTTGGAGCAATCTCTATTCCAGACTGGATGTGAGATAGAGCAATTAATACACACTGATGGAGATGAACATTTCACACCTGGCTCCTGAGCTGCTTGACCACAGTTCCCACAAGTAGAATGAACATTACACGCAATGGTAGTATGACCAAGTCTTTGACAATTGAAACACTGCATGGGATTTGGAGAAAAAAGGGCAAACTGGCAAGCATAAGAAACCAGCCTTAATGTGACTACCACAAAAACATTTTGACACACCTGTACCCTGTTACTATAACTGATTCTGCATTTCTGAGGAGTATGCTCAGTAGAGGTACCCTCACAGCTTCTCTTGTTGGGCTGGGTAACAGTGCTCACCAGTGGCCCATCTGACCCTCTAGGACCAGTTTCTGAAGAATTAAGAGGCTCCACAGTTGTTCCATGAGTGGCTAGGGAATGGATGTCAATCCAGACAGAGCCCCACTTGCCTAGGCAAGCCTTCTAAAACTGAGGTGTGGCAGGTTCTCCAGAGGTTGCCAGCTTACAACTGTTCTGCCTCAACAGCCATGCATCTCATCAGCACACAGCACACCTTAGGATTAAGGGTTTCTTTAGAGAGGTTGGTACCATCCTCGCAACACAGTTAAGCCAAAATCCCCGGCCCCAGTGACATGTAACATTCCACCATCATGCTGCACAGTGGTCATTGAAGCATGCCCAGAGGTTACAGTGGCAGAGAACTGCCAACACTCACCAGTTTCCAGCTCGGGGAACCTGGGTTTGCCAAGTCCATACTCAGCAAATGAATGCTGAGCCCACTGAGGGGGTCACGATACAATCATGAGATACATTTTCGACCTACAGCACAACATGCAAATGCCGATGACTTATTGTGTTTGCCAATTGATCCAGATTCAGAGTTTGATAAAGAGGAATTACTTCACTTTCTTTTAGATGTAAAAGCTCAAAATATTGTTGATGGTTTTCCTATTACTAGCATTAAAATCACTGCTGTAGTAGCTGCGTATCGTGTTTTAAGTAAAGTTGTTTCTTCTGTGCAACACACATGGCTGGACAAGCTTGCAGGCTTTGCTTTTGATCAAATGAGAAATTATTTTTTATTACAAAATCATCTACCTGTTTGGGACAAAGTGCTGCTGTTAGCTACAGAGGACACCACTCCTCGCGTTGTAGTCCTGTCTGCCCTTGGTGTGAGGTTATGGGTTTATTACATGTGGACCACTGTGGTGAGTCACGTACAAATGTGTTAGCACGCATGATTCTTGGCCAGGCATTGGTGGGGTAGTAGCAAGAGTTGTACCCTGCACAGAATATGCCACTCATTAGGCAGCTCCCCATGCTTCTTTGTCATTGTGGCCATATCCACAGCAACCTTGGGAATGAATTCATGTAGATTTTGCAGGACTTTTGTTTGAATTTTTACTGGTTAGTAATAACTGATGTTTATTATTCCGTATGTGGTGCATTGTCTGTCTTGTTTCCTAAGTTCTTATAGGTTCACCCCTACTGGCTGAGTTGTTGCACGGTCATCAACCCTGGACTCTGCTACATCTGCTTCGGCCGACGCCAGGCAATCTGCTGGCACTGGCACCACAATCTTCCAGCCTGGCACAGCTGCTTGGGCTTGTGGGTTTGGCCACCAGCCAAAATGGGTGCCAGCAGTAATCGAGAGTACCCGTGGCAGACACCTCTATGTCATTTGCATGGCTGGTGAGTGGGTGTCACTACACGTTGACCAGCTACGATCTCATGTGGGCGGCTATGCGCGGGGTATGCTTCCACCATCCCTGCATCCTCTGTTTGCCCAGCCATCTCCTGCATCATGGCTAGTGCCCTTGTTTCTCCACCACCGCTGCCGACATTTTCACAAGTGTCTGCTCTGCTGTGGGTCAGGGGCCATGGCGGGACCCCAACTCCCACACTGTGGGAGATGATGCCTCCACCACTGCTGCCTTCACTGCAACTGGCACTGCCTGTTCCACCACCTTCACTATAATATCCTTCCCTGGAGTTGGACTCAGATGTGTCTTACCATATGGCCTCTCACATGGGGATGGGCAACACATCTGTCTGAGCTCGTGCCACTTCCAACCATATGGACCCGTGGAAATGTGTCATATTACTCAACAAACTATGTCAACCACAGAAAAATGGGCGTGATCATAGTTCGTGTATTAAGTTTGTGTTTGATTTGGCCACTAGAGCCCACCCAGACTGTTAATATAAAGCAGTTGGGTGTGCAGCCTGCCAGCTGCACCCCTTTTGGAACTAATGAGTATACAGTATAGGCAGCAGCACATGGCTCTGATGGCCACATGTGTACGGCTAATTGTTTGTACCTTGTCCTCCATGTGTATGTACTCTTTGAGCAATTAATTACAGTGTTCTTGCGTCAGAAAACACCACTTGACATGACTTTCACAGCAACGGATTGTTTGTCTTTGTTTCTAATTTAAAAAACTGAAATTAATTATTATGCTGGATCATTTTATGGTAAAACAAAGAACACAAAACAACTTAATAGAGAATAGCGTCTTCGAAGGTGGAATATGAGAAAAACTGAGAATATCTACTCATTTTGCTTGGTAATAATTAACTTGTGCTTTGTGAAGAAACCAAAAATCAGTGATTTTTGGTCAGAAGTATTAATATTGCATAATCCCTTCCCAGCAGCAATTTTGAGTTGTGGTATGTTCAAAGCAATTTTGTTAACTTGCTCATCAATAAAAATGAGAAATACATTTTTGAGGAAGATTTGGCTTTACATTTACATGAAAAGCAATCCAGGTATATATGGCATAAAGCTGTTTTGTTTGTGGTGCTTTGGCTGTATATGTACTGATGATGGAATGAAATGTAGGGAAAGGGGGCAAAAAGCAGAGTATTAAGGCACTTTAAAATAGTGTGCTGGGAAACTGTTTCAACAATATACGTGGTTCACTATTAGAGGTCATCTGCTATATTTGATAATTTATAGGAGTGGAATATGAAGCCAGAAGGGAGTATGTTGAGTCACAAAAAGGCACAACAAAAACAATGTGACAGCACACACATGATACAAGATGGCCGCGAGTTTAGAAGTGTGTGAATCTAACTTGAGAAATAGTTATAGTTATGCTGTTAAAAAGGGAGTTTGTAAGAATTGTAACACTGAAATAACAACACTAAAAGAACAAATTGCTAGCTTACAATTCATAGTCAGTTCCTTAAGAAGTGATATTGACTCACTCAAGAAAGAAAATCGGGATCTGCGATCGAAGCCAACACTAAGTGAAGTGATGCAAGACAAAAGTAATATATCGTCCGAGTGGGTAAAAGTGCCGTTCCAACTACAAAAAGAACAACAAAGTCTGCTAAAACTGTCACATTTTCGGAGAAAAACAAATATCATGTTTTGCAAACAAGTGACTGTGATAACGACTCTCCAAATGATCGTGAATTTGAAAAAGTCGGTGAACTGAAAATGAATAGCGTTTTTTTCAAATAATGTCAACAACAAACACAGATCATCAGGGAAAAGAGTAGTGTACTATTACTAACAGACAGTCACGGCAGGAATCTATCCAGCATGCTCTGTGAGAAAAATCGCGACATAGCAGTGACTAGTGTAGTGAAACCGGGAGCGGGATGTAAAAATGTTGTAGACATTAACTCTCAGACGAAATTAATGCAAGAAAATGACTTTGTCGTCTGTATAATGGGTTCAATTGATGTGGCAAAAAATGAAGCAGAGGTTTGCGTGAAAACGCTACAGAATTTTTTACAAGCTAATAAATGTAGAAACACAGTAGTTGCCACACTTCCTCATAGGCATGATCTGATTTATAGTTCATGTGTAAACAAAGAAATTCGGAAAACAAACATTAAAATAAGGAAACTGTGTTCTCAATAAACTAAGTGCGATGTACTGGATATAAGCAAGCTGCATGGAAATCTGCACACGAAGCATGGAATGCATTTGAACTATGAAGGGAAAAGATTTGTTTGTGATCGTGTTAGTGAAATACACAAAGAAAGACTTGTAAGGGATAAAACAATTTATCAGCTTCCTGAACATCCTTCCAACAGCGAGGAAAACAAAATAAACAAGAAAGAAGAACGAAAATACAACACTGCTGACATTCCTAATTTAAACTAGAGGTATGTGATGCTGTAAATATGATTCCCAATTACCAAATCGTGAATACACCCGAACTAAAAATTTATCACCATAATGTGCAATCCCTGCGTAATAAGATCGATGAAATTAACGTTCTATTAACACATGAACTTAATGATATCTCAGTGTTATGCATTTCTGAGCACTGGCTTAACCCAGAATTAATGCAGAATACGAAAATAAACAAATTTGTCTTGGCTGCTTACTACTGCAGGAAAAACAGCAAGCAGGGTGGAGTAGCAATTTACACAAAGGATAATGTAGATTTTATTACACTACCTGACGTAACTAGGGCAAATGTCGAAAAGGATTATGAAATTGCAGCTATAAAAATTACTCAGTTCAACCTGGTTATTGCTACAGTTTACCGATCACCGTCCGGGAATTTTGAACTTTTCTTAAACAAAATGGAGTCATTGCTAAATAAAGTAAATAAAATGGATTGTAAATTGATAATCTGTGGTGACTTCAATATAAATGAAAAATTAACACTTTCATTGATACATTAACCCATTTCTTTGAACTTGCATTCCCACTGAAAACATTAACCATATGGGGAAACTCTAGAACAAACAGCTGGATCACTAAGGGAATAAGGGTTTCATGCCAGAAGAAAAGACTACTTCATTAAATATGTAACTCAAAAAATTCCTCACCTGTAGTACGCGCATACTATAAAAAATACTCCAAAATATTAAGCAAAGTAATAAGAGCAACAAAAATAATGCATAATGATGAAATCATTTATAATTCAGCTAATAAATCAAAGGCTATGTGGAGTGTTATAAAAAAAGAATGTGGAGAATACAGACAACCTTGGAAAAATATAACACTATCACATAAAATGGAGGGTGAAGCTTTGACAATGCCAGCCACTCGTGCTGGCGAAACGTCAGAAAAATCATTAGATGAACGTTGGCCGAAGAACCCGAGACAGAAGCCAATAGGCAGTTTGTCAACAAGTGGCCATGAAAGCCTTAACAATTTTGTATCTTTTCTGTTGCTGTCTATGTCTGCCTTAACTGCCCTCTGCTCGAAATTTCAAGCCCACAACTGACTACAACGTTCGAACAGAGGGCAGTTAAGACAGACATTGCAAGAGGACATTGGCAGACAACAACAGAAAATATTATGAGGATAATGACACTAATGACATAGGTTTCCAAGAGGAAACATGGCCAAAACAGCACAGACAATGAGATGACTGAACCAATGAGCTCAAACAAGTGAGCAACAGAGTAGTCAGAAGAAAATTACAGGATTCCAAGCTACATTTTGCAACAGCAGTAAAACTGCCATAATTATATTGCACTTTATGATTCCCAATGGTAGTACACACAAATTATTTCCAAAGAACACAGAATTTATAGTTCCATCAACTTTGTCATTAAATCTCCTTTTGTAAATGAATTACATTTCACCCCACACCTCAAAATCAGTCTTCCACCTATATATTAAAGATATACGTATTCCCCTCCACTCCAAAGCTGGGTGACGCGTAACAATATTGAACTTAAATTCATTGCTGAAAATGGTGTGATGCCATTTCTCGGCACTAAATACTTTTCAGTTATAAGATCACAAGAAATACAACTATGTGTCAAGTGCTATGGCATGAGCTGTTGGATTAATAGCCTAATTATTGCACATAGTGTATCAGTGGTGCAGGACAAAACGTGACACTGAATAAAATCCAGTTGGTAGGTGTGAGAGAGATAAGGCTACTAGTTGGGTCTTCTTCAGTCAAAACCTGCATATGATGTACAAGTGCTCTGATATATGCACTGACTACTATGGAAAGCCACACTGCAACACTGGAAAGCCTAATTTGCAAGGCAGTTATTTATTTCAACATTAACCTAATGCATATCAAAATGCAGTTACTTTTAAACTCTGGTACATGTTGTTTTTGCTATACAACACACCTACAAGTTATTCTCAGCGTTCCTCCTTTTGTTAGCTAAATGTGCAGTGCTCTACACACTTTTACACTATCAGACTTCATCGCATTCAAGTGATAATATTACTTCCGAAATGACTCTTTGATTTCAAACAAAGTGTAGCATTTAGTCTCCATTTATATTTTGGAAGCTATCTTACAGTGAGTAGCAGAAAGTACTTTTGTACCAAAATCATTTCTTCCCTCCCCTGTTCTATTTGAAAATGGTATGGAAATAATGGATGTTTGAAAGACTCCCTGTTAACTCTGATTTTCCTGTAATTTTCATTTCACAAGATATATGTAGAAAGAAGCAATATGCTGCATGATTCTTCTTAAAACACATGCTCTAAGAATTTCAGTAATAAAACTCTCCATGATGCACAATACCTGTCTTCTAGTATCCAATACCTGCATTTGATGATCATCTTTAAGATGAGCTAACACTCAAAAAATACACAAAAAGAATCATCAGATTTAAGAAAATTATAATTATTATGTTATTTGAGATATGTGCGTGAAAAACAGACTGTTGGATAGAGCAAACTCTTGAGTTTTACATAGTTCCCGCTAGGTAGCAGCAGTGTGCGCCCACTTCAGTTCTAGTAAAAATGGTGTCGGGACAACAGAAAACATTGTGTGTTCAACATTTTGAACAGTGTGGGTCAGTAATAACTGATCGGTGTGACTTTCGTACTAATATGGTGTGGATCCTCCTCCAGCATAGAGCATTAGAAGATGGCATGAACAATTCTGAGAAACAGGTTGTTTGTGTAGAGGCAAATCGCAGGGACAGCCAGTCAAGCTAACCACTACTCCACACTGCATGTGGAGTATGTTCCCTCTCCTGAAGAAATAGTGACTTGCTGTGTCAGAGGTTCTCATTGGAACTGACTAAAGTATCCTAGATCTACATCTTGTCAGTGGTCCACTGTATGGCAGTGTTGGAAGATCCTAGCACTCAGGTCATGCTGCCACGTTCTCTTCAATACGACGAGCATCGAAACTAACCCTTCCCATCAAATTTTCACTATCACCAAGCGGACTTTCAGTTTCCTTGAACAAGAAGCCCCCCACATCAATCTATGCCTCAGGACTGTAGTAGGGCTTTATATGGAGGATATGGACAATGTCTCTGCTCATACAGCTTGGTTACACGTATGTGTAGGTTCCCATGGCCATTGTCATGGCACTGTCAATCTGTAAAATTCTCTGATGTTTCAGCTACTGTTGCAAATGGCCTTCCTCAGGTGTTTTTGCTAACTGCTGAATGAGAAAAACTTAAAAGTTTATATATACTGGTGGAAGAGGCTGTTATCATAATCTGATAGGTTATTGAGGATGGGGAGAAAGGGTACTGGATGTCATTTATTTGTGTTTGCATTATTTCTTGTCACTGGTGGAAACAGGCATTTTTGATTGGTGTCTGCTTGATTGCTTGCCATTGGAGGAAACAGGAAAATGAGAAACAGGTGGCAGTTGTGATGTATTGCTGTTTACTCGCTGCCTGATTCCACTGAGGATTGCCAGTACTCTGTGTACCTGCAGCTGCTGTGGCCTTTCGCGCACCTGTATGTGTTCCTTTGCAAGAGCTGCCATTCTGTAGTGGTGTTACTGCTGGCAGCCAAGATGTTAAAAGTCTGTATCTGCCTCTCTATTCATATTGGCGGGTTGTTTGCCTACTTCAATCACCTTTCTAATCTTCCCCCTGAAGGTAAGTGACTGTTTTGCCAGTTGAGCTTCTCAAAATTCTATCTGTTTGCTACACTCATCCTGCCACCGCTGAGTTAGTGTGTTGTCTTAGATCTTTTGTGTTAAGATATCCGTTTGTTAATTGGTCACTCCACCTCACCTGCATACACTAGTTAGCACTCACACCTGATTTTGTAAACTGTATCAGCGTGTACCACATCAACCGCATCTTTCATTGAGTTTAGAACATCTTTTATTCTCTTGTTACTTCAAAAAATCAAGTTGATACCCACTTGGCACAGAATTTTTCCACACATTCAGTGACACCTTGAATATATGGTTGTAGGGCAATGTTTTGTGCTTCCTTCTCCACTCCCCTATTGCCTTCATCCTTTGTCGCCACAGTTTTACCTACCACCTTCATCCCATAACCACTGGCTCCAAAACTGAACCTAAGGCTTTGTAGTTCAGCCTTCAGATTTTCATCATCACTGATCCTGTGGGCCCTCTTGGTTAAAGTGTACAAGGTGGACTTTTTTCTGCACAGAGTGGTGGAAGGAGGCGGCATGTAGGCATTTGTCTATACTGGTGGGCTTCCCATATACTGTGTGGCAGGTTTTCCATCAGGCTTTCAGTAAATTTCCACATCAAGGAAACACAGCACCCCTTCTTTTCTATCTCCATCATGAACTGAATTTTACTTTGCTACTAACTGAGGTGTTGGTGGAAGTTCTGTAGCTCTTCTCTGCCATGTGGTCAGATAAGGAATGTATCACCAACATATCAGAGCCAGCATTCTGGGTGTAACAGTGTGGACTGGAGTCCCACTTCTTCAAATGCTTCCATGAAGATGTCTGCTGCAATAGGCAAGAGAGGGGAACCAACAGCTACACCATCTGTCCATTCATAGATTTCCCATTTCCATCTGAAATAGGTGGTCATTAAACAGTGGTGTACTAGCTCGCAGATATCAGGTGCCATGCATTCCTCTAAAACGTTCACGGTGTTTGGCACTGGTACATTCATGAATAAAGACTTCACAGTTGACCATCAAATTCACAGCCAAGGTACACTCTTCTTTTAAAAGTGTTTTAAAATTGGTCAGGTCCTTAACATACAAATCTTTGTGGCTCGCTAAATGTCAAAGCTCTGGGACCAGTTCTTTTGCTAGTCTGTAGACCAGTGAAATAATACTATTCACTGTGGGTAATAAAGTAAAAGTCTCTTTGTGGACCTCTGGTACACAATGTATCATTGGTCCCTGTGGAACTTGTGGGATGAGGCTGCCGGCGGTGTCGACGTTCATTCTCGTTTGCTTGTATGACCACCTCAGACAACACATAAAGTCAGAGGGAGCAGAGAAGTGATAGAAACAGCCAAACAAACCGCCGACATGAATAGGACAGATGGGTACAGGCTTCACGTGTCTTGGCTGCTAGTTGCAACAGTGCAATGGAACAGCTGCTCTTGGAAGGCAATGCACACAGGTGTGCAGAAGGACACAGTGGCCGCAGGTACACAGAGTGCTGGCACATCTCAGCCTGCACAGTAAACAGCACTATGTCATAACTTCCAGCCATTTCTCACAGGTCTATTTCCACCAGTGGCAAGCAATTAAGCAAACACCAATCAAGAATGTCTATTTCCAACAACAAAAAGAAATAATGCAAACACCAAGAAAGGACATCAACACTTCTCCTCCTCATCCTCCATCTCTTCCGCCAATATACAAGAACTAAAGATTTTCCTCATTCTGCAGTTAGCAAAAACGCTCTGAGGAAGGCCACTTGCAACAGTAGCGAAAATGTCGGCAAATTTTACACATGACAATGCGGTCACATACTCTGAAGAATTTTATTGACAATGTCTGTGCATTTTATCCATGCTGAGGAAAGGTTATAATTCTTGATTTCATGTGTGACATCGGACAACTGATGAAGGATAGGATACAGCCCAAAGTAGCATTTTAGTAACTTTTCTGACAGTCCCACTTTGCACAGAGGTGTAAAAATCCATACCACATCTCTTGGGTGCTATCTTACTGGAAGATGCTCAGTGTTATAGTGCTCTGAACCTTCATCCTGTGTGCCAGTTGTCTTGCTTCTTCAGACCTGGCGATGAGATATTTCATGTAGTCATCCTGAGTATTGTTTTTTAAAATAGGATCAGCACATTCATTATCATATTGGTCTCACAGCCATGGAGTAGAAAGAATGGTGTGAATCTTACAGTATCTTTCTTAACGGTCTTATTTGAAAATGTCACGATGAGCAGTATTGTATCTCAGTCTCCGTGTTCAATATGAATTACATACAGAGGATATCTGCCAACATCTTATTACAGTATTCTGTGAGGCCATTCATCTGTGGGTTACGTTGCAAGGTGAGATTACCTCCAATACTAGTCTCAACTGGAAAACATATCTGTGATCAGTGATCACCACTAGGTATGCTCTGAGCTTCAAAATGATGTCTTCTCCAAGGAACAATAAAATTTCTGTAGCTTCAACAGTCAGCACAGCTTGGATGGCAATGTAGTGGGTGAGGTAGTCAGTGCACACTATTATCCATCAATTCCCATTTGTTGACTGCAGGAATCTCCCCAAAAGGTCGATTCCAATTTGGTGGAATGGCATTGCTGCAAACACAATTGGTATTAGAAGCCACAGAGGTAATTGTGGCAAGTACTTCCATTACCGGCATAAGTTACAGTGGTTCATAAAATGTCTAACAGATCAGTACAGACCTGGCCGGTAACATACAAGTCTCATTCTGTCAACAGTCTTCACAAATCCCAGGCGACTAAATGTTGGAGTGTAATTGAAAAGCTACAGGACAACTGGTCATAGATGAGCTGGGATGACGAGCAACCATTTCTGCCCCATTAGTTCCTATCATGCAATGTTCCATTTATTAATTGTAATCCTCTTCTGTTTGGTTCCTCCTCCTTCAAAGCAGTGCTGCATCTTGCCTCTGTTCAGCAATAACATCATTTACTGCATCAATGACAGAGATTTCATTTGTGCTGCTGTATTCTACCACACAATTCCTTGAGAGGCAGTCAGTGACACAGTACCTGCAGCTACTTTTGCACGCCTCTGTGAAGTAATGCTCCTGGATCATTAGTGCCCCCTGACAGATTCTTTAGGCTAGTCAGCCAGCGTAGAGAATGGTGCCCCTTCCCAGTGATGAATAGTTTGCAAAATAAATAGCATCGAAACTAGTTGATGGGCCATACAAACTGGAAGGCACCCTTAGTCAGTTGCAGAATAGTTTATTTAGGACAGTGAGAGTACTTTGGAAGCACAAGCTATCGCCTTTTCAGCACCCCCTTAAATTTTCAATGGATTAGGATGGACTCCACTGTCATAATGTAGGTGCCCCAAGATTTTTGTTTTTTGGGTGACAAAGAGTCTTCAAGTGGAGGTGCACTTCAGGTGGAGGTGCACAGTCTGAACACACCTCAACACAGTTGTCCAGTGACTTAGATATTCTTCTTATGTCTTTGAAAAACTGACAATGACATCCAGACAGCAAAGACATGTCACCAATTTAAAGTGTTGAAACTGGTTGTCCACAATATGCTCATACATGGCTGGGGAAATTCATAGTCCAAACAGCTTAACTTTGAATTCACAGAGGGCATCAGGTCTTATGAAGGTAAATCATTTAACCCGTCAGTCTCAATAACCCCAATTTGCCAGTTAGCATGTCCGCATGTCCATAGCTGAGAAATACTTTGCTTCTCTGAAGTGGCCTAGGGTGTCACCAGTGAATGCCAAAGGGTCGTGATGTGTTGAATCATCGGTAGCTGATGCAGGAACGCCATGTGCCAACCTTCTTCATCACAAAAAAAAACACAGGAGACGACCAAGAACTCCTTGAACAATCAATAATGTCATCTTGCAGAATTTTCTGCGCATTCTCCCAAACTATGTGTCATCCAACAGGCAAAATTCTATATGAGTTCTGTCTAATTGGTGTATGGCTTCCAGTGCTGACACAGTATTTTACTATGAGCTGCTTGGTCTCTCTCTTCTCTACTCCAGGTTTAAAAGCACCTGAAAACATGCAGAATGGCTAACACTTGCTGATGTTACTACTTCGAAAGGCCATACCTTACTGTAAGTTTGACAGCAGCTTCCTCCACTGCATTTCCTGTAGTATTAGTAACCTTGATTCTTCATCAATGGCACTGAGCTGCCCATCCTAGACTGGTTAAGTTCTTACTACACACATGCCTTTAGCGATGGGAGCTGCCATGACAGTGATCCAAAGTTCTCCTTTACTATTTGCAGTGTTTAAATGATTGTCACTAGTACGTAAATTTATTTTGCGAGCCTGAATATCATTTTGCAAGTGACAAAAAGCTTCACAGTTTAAATAATAAGGGAAACTTCCCATTACAGCCCCCTCAGATTTAGTGGTAAGAGGGAGCTGTGGACAGCCCATCAAACTGAAACAGATCAAGCATAAAAACAGGAAGGACATGTAGTGAACTGTGGGAAAAAAAGCCAGTGAATGTTCCTATCTTAACAAGTGCAACACTGACTAAAATGCCTGAGCCATGGTGTCATGTTTAAGTGGTGATGGTGTTGGACTCCAAAGTGGATGAGCCGCATTAGAAGCTCCCTTCCATCAATCCCCCCCCCAATTGTATTGAAATTTGTATCTGTGTAATGGTGTCACATCCATTTGCAACAGAAAGGTGTAAGGAAGGGACATCTAATGAAAGTTGATTTTGCGCAACTATACTGTTAGCAGCTGAAAGGAATTGGCTTCCGAATGGGAACCACAAACTTTTGATGACAAGACATTTCAGAAATCATACTTAAGGAAAAATCGGTTGTAAATTCAGCTCAAATATCTGAGTGCTTCAATGAATACTTCATAAATGTAGCAAAATCTGATTTAGACATAGCAAATTATGAGCAGAAAGTAAATAGTTTTGGGTTAAGAGGCAATACTAGTGAATGTCTCAAAAAATTCAACACAGTCTCCGCAAAATTGATTGAAACATGCCGTACTCTCCTTAAACGACAAAAACTCTGTTGGTTGGAATGGGATACCCACCAAAATAATTTAAAAAGTTTACAACGTAATAGCTCATCCTCTCTCTCTCATAATAAACAAATCCTCTGAAGAAGGTTACTTCCCTGATCTCTTGAAATACGAGGGAAAAAAAAAAAAACAGTTTAAAAAAAGTTCTAAAGATGATATGGGAAATTATCACCCCATCTCTATACTCCCTGTCATATCAAAAATATTTGAAAAAAAAAATGCTGCTTTACAGATACAAAGCTTCATCACACAGAATGAAATCGAAAGACTTGCACCAGGCGAACGGTCAACCCAATGGGAGGCCCTCGTCACACGACATTTCATATCATTTCGTATAACCAATTTGGCTTCCAAAAAGGCAAAGACACAGCAGATGCAATAAATTACTTTATCAAAAAAATTACTTCATCACTAGATAGGAAAGCTAAGATCGCAGGAATATTCTGTGATCTTACAAAAGCATTCGACTCTGTAAACCATGCCCTGATGCTTTTCAAACTCAAACAGGTATGGAATAAGGGATATTGCTTTGAAATGGTTTGAATCATATCTCTTGGAGAGGAAACAAAGGGTAGTAATCACATCAAATGGAGCAGATCACTTCTCCAAGTGGACAACTGTGTCACAAGGTGTTCCTCAAGGCTCAATCCTTGGACCTGTTTTATTCCTGTTCTGTGTAAATGACTTGCCTCTCAATATAAATACTCATTTAACTTTGTTTGCAGATGATATTTCTGCCCTAATTGAAAATGAAAATTCTGACAATATACCACAGCGTGTCATGAATACATTAAGTGACCTGGAATACGTTAAGTGACCTGGAAACGTGGTTCAGTCAAAGTGGCTTAAGGCTAAACATTTCAAAAATCCACATGATGAGTTTTAAAACCAAACATTAAAAACTGAAGAAATCTGGTTAACTCACAACAATCAAAAAATGGAAGAAATTGAGTCAGTCAGGTTCCTGGGAATAAACTTCGACAGAACTTTGAGTTGGAATTCTCATATAGAATATCTAGCAAACAAATTAAACAGCCTCGCATTTACAATGGAAATTTTAGCTTGTGCCACTGATATGTCCACCAGGAAAATAGCATATTATAGCTACTTTTAATAAGTTATTTGATATGGCATAATTTTTTGGGGAAACTCGGGAAATGTGCACGAATTTTAAAGTTGCAAAAAAGAATCATTTGCAACATGTGCTCTGCACAGCCAAGGGCATCATGTCGACCATTATTTAAAGACCTAAAAATATTAACTGTCCCCTCTTTATACATCTTTGAGGTGGTTCTTTTCCTATGCAGCAGAGCTGATATATTAAAAAAAATCATTTTGAACACTCATATGACACAAGACATAAAGAGAACTTTATGCTCACCTCTCATCGCTTAAAACTGCGTGCTCAGACTCCTCTGTATATAGCCATGAAAATTCACAACACAATAAAAGGGTGTAACATAATGAATATGAAGATAAATATTTTAAAAAGCAAGTAACATGATATTCTAATTGAATGATGCTACTACTCTATGGAAGATTTCATGAAGGATGAAGTGATACGTTAAGCTGGATCCCTAAAATGGAATAAAAATTTATGATAGTTATAGTAGATGTAAATACTGTAAGTTTGACAAATTTCAAGTAAGTAAATTCTCCACAAAGTATTATTGTGACTGTTACAAAATTTTAAATAAGCAAATTGCAACCTTGACATGTCTCCAGTACATCAGATATATCTTCTGAAATTGTGTACATTATGAGATGAATAAAACACATTTCACACATCAGCCAATCCTACACCGGAAAACACTTCTGGTGTAGTGACAGTACATGTGTCAGATGACAGGAATCTTTTATCGACACAATTAACTTGTATGCCTGGTGAGTAAGATATGCCTCCTTGCCCAATTTGGGTACTCGAATGAATGTGAATGTCATCACTCCCAAGGAAATCATGAAAACATATTAGTTTGACACATAAGCTGCAACAAATGGACACAACAGTTTCACAATCGCACAGTTTTACCTGTGCTCTATCAAAACATATGTTTTTAATGTTTTGTAAAGTTGTGTTCCGTTTTGGAAGTTCTCACGCTTGAATTTCTTTGTTGTAACATAGTCACACCCATTTATTTGTTGTTTCCATTTCTGTGAGATGTCTACTGTATGTGATATCTCGCCTCCTCTCACTATTCACCATATTTACTTGCAACAGTAATGTGTTCTTACCACAACCAATGTATAATATGACATTTGCCACGACAACAGAAAGAGAACAAACATTTCAATGACTGGAGGACAATTCATAATTTTGTGTGTGTGTGTGTGTGTGTGTGGGGGGGGGGGGGTGAAGAAAAATGGCATGAGAGAGTTTTGAACACGGCTCGTCCACTTTGCTGTCCAACACCATAACCACTTAAGCTTGATGCTGTGGCTCTTGCACTACACTCGGTGTTGCGCTTGGACCATTCACTGTTTCGATTTTGCTTTTTTTTTCACAATTCAGTACACCTTCTTCCGTTTTCATTCATGATCTGTGTTCTGATGGGGTATCCACTGGGCAATATTCCCACTAAATCTGAGGGGGGTGTGATGGGGAGTTTCCCTTAAGAGTATCTTGATTGTTGACTGGAATTCATCCCGATGATGATGGGATAACAATGTCTTCAACAGCAAGTAATCATCCAGTGCAATCTTTGTAATCTGAAGCTCTGATCTTCACAGTGTGTGAGTGCTTGATTTGACTACATTCTGCTAAAATAATAAATCTGAATGGCTGTATTCTGTCATTGATGGCTATTCTTGCAATACATTTTTGTGTCACATTGGTATATTTCCTACTTGTGACCTTCAGCATAACTGCTTTTGTATCATGGTGCATAGTGTTCTCCGGCTGGTGATGGTAAGCATTTTATATTACAGAAAAAGAAGCCGGAATCGACTACCACCTGGGCAGGTCGGTCTTCAATGGCAATGTTGGTGAGATTTACTGACATCATGGTAACTGTCATCCATGGAGGATTTTCATCCTTGGTGGCTTCACCTCAACAGATGGTCATCTCACTTAGTTTGTCTGAATTTGAGAGCTAGGAGAGTTGCTGGTACCTCTGTACAGTGATGAGGAAACTGCTATGGCATGTTGAGAGCCACCTGGGTAAGGCAATGAGCTTCTTGCGACAGGTCCACTATAATTATCTGCACTTGACTGACAGGAACAGCACTGTTCTGATGGCTGACATTTTGGGGTATAATAATCATTTAACACTCACCTCCTCTCTCAGCTGTAGCATATGTGATCAGAGCATTCATGGTGGAAACATACTGGCATGTTGTCCTCTGTCCTTCAAAAGACTGTTCTTCTGTAAGGTGTCATATTTAGTGGAAGAGTTGGTTGTACCTGCATTGGTCAGATACTGGTTTGTTCAGCTGATGGCAGCATGTTAAGTCCAAGTTGATCGAGTCCATTCTTCTTGGCAGAGACTGGTGCTAAAGATCGATACACCTCTTTTTCAATGTTCTCTGTTACCTCCTGATGTATAGGGTGGATACTCATGGCTGATACCTCTTGCATACTTAATTTGACCTATTTCTAGCTGCCATAAACTGCTGCATCTCTTCTCTTACGATTTGGTATATGAGACATGAGGTCATGGAGATCCTCCTCAAATGCCATTGAGGAGTCAGTAACACCTCCTCCATCAGAGTCTTTTCTGTTGCACTTGTTCAATGTACTGATCCCATTTGATGATTTCCTCAGTTGTTGTGACATCCTTTATCAGAAGAGCTTGGTGCACATTATCTGTGCCTCCTTCCTAGTGCGAGATTTTTTTGGCTTCCGCAATATTCAGATTCACAAAATGCATAAGACTAAAACATTCTGTTCATAAAACTATGTCATTTGCTCTGACAATGGGCCCTGTTCTTAAATTCTTCTTCCACTAAGCAAACTTGCTGTTGATTGCCGCAGAATGATTTCTTCAGTTCGGCACAGAATTTGTCCCAAGTATAACTTCTCTTCATTATTCTCAAAGCACAGCTGGGCTGCACAGTCCAAATAAAAGTACACATTTGCCAAATGCATCATGCTATCCCACCTGTCCTTTCAGCCATTTTGTGGGGTCCTGATCAGTGTTGCAGAAAAATACTGATGTATGCTTGATGCACAGCTGACTTACTGATGGCTTGGCATCCACTGGTCTCCTTAATATACATACCTTAGGAATGAAGTACTGCTTGGATTTATGTTGACTAATTGGATCCACAGTGATGTAAATGTTTAGGAGTACCCAGCATTTTCACCAAACAATGTCACACCATAACCACAGTCAAAGGCTAACCAGAAATCAGAGTCACCAATGAAGTATAATGTTTAGCACTGAAATGACATTTATTACGGACACCAAATATACAGTTTGTTGTAAGCAGAGACAAGGAGAGTTGGCTGCTGTCCATAAACAGATGGGAACTGCATTGGCTACTGTTGACAAGCTCCTAGCTAATGCTCGAAGCTGCAGTGACATCGGGGTGCCAGTGATGAGACCTTTGGTGTCACAGGAATCCCCTGGTGGCCCGGATGTCACTCCGGCTTCCAATATGCAACATCTGACCGGTCCATCCTCACTCCAGAGTGGGTGGCACACAGTGGTGCGTTCACGTATCACTGGGCAGAAGGCGAAAGAGGGAGCAGGTCGTGCGGCTGGCTCCCTATGTCTTAGCAACAAGTATGAGGTGCTTCCCAGTGTTGTTGGTAACTCTGAGCCAGCACAGGATACCTCTCCTGTTGGGCCAGCAGTCGATTTCCTTGCCCAGTCCGGACAAGTACAGAGGGTGAGTATGCTATTCATTGGGAGCTCCAATGTTAGGCGGGTGATGGAGCAGATAGCAGGCAAGGTGAGAAAGAATTCCCATGTGCATTCGGTTTGTTTGATGTGAGATCTCATCCATGATGTGGAGGAGGCCCTGCCAGCAGCTATCGAGTGCACTGTGAGCAACCAGCTGCATGTAGTGGCACATGTCAGCACGAATGACGCCTGCCACTTGGGTTCTGAGGCCATCCTCAGCTCCTTTTGGCAGATGGCTGATTTGGTGAAGGCAACTAGCAATCCACGCGGGGTGCAGGCTAAGCTGTCTATTTGTAGCATCGTACCCAGGGTTGATCACAGTCCTCTGGTTTGGAGCAGAGTGGAAGGTCTCAATCAGAGGCTCAGAAGGCTCTGCAACAGTATCGGATGTGAATTTCTTGACCTCCACTATCAGGTGCAGAATTGTAGGGTTCCCCTTAATAGGTTAGGCATGAACTACACGCAGGAAGCAGCTACTAGGGTAGCAGAGCACACGAGTCATGCACATGGGGCATTTTTAGGTTAGAGGACCCCTCTCTTGGGAGCAAACACGATTTGCCTGTTAAGTCAGTCACAGCGACCTCGAGAATCTTGGTCCTCGCAGATCAGAGACAGAAAAGATTAATATGATTTTAGTAAACTGAAGGAGCATCCAAGGAAAGGTCCCAGAATTAGTACCGCTTACTGAAGGTGATAAGGCATAGACAGTATTGGGAACAGAAAGCTGGCTGAAGCGAGGCGTCAATGACAACGAAATTCTAAGCTCAGAATGGAATGTTTATCATAAGGATAGGGTAGTCACCAATGGTGGCGAGTGTTTATTGCAGTAAAAATTTCAATAAAATCTAGCGCGGTTTTCACGGGTTCTGAATGTGAATTAATCTGGGTAAAATTGACTAACAAAGAATGGTAACAAATGGTGATCAGATGCTTTTATAGACCACCTGGGTCAGGATCTGTAGTTGTAGAGTGCTTCAGACAGAGTTTGCAGAATATCATTAGCAATTTTTCTGATCATGCCGTTGTAATAGGGGGCGACTTCAACTTGCCAGGTACAGATTGGGAGTGTTATGCCACCAAAACTGGTGCCAGAGCCAGGGAATCGTGTGGCACTGTTATGGATGTCTTGTCCAAAAATTACCTTTGGCAGATAGTTAGAGAACCAACTCGTGAGGGTAACGTCTTCGACCTCCTGGCAACAAACAGACCTGAACTTATCAAATCAGTTAATGTAGAGGAAGGTATCAATGATCATAAAGCTGTGACAGCATCTATCATACAGCTGTGACAGCATCTATGATGACGGGTCCTACAAGGTTAATAGCCGTGTTAGGAAAGTGCTACGTAAACAAAGAGCGCTTCATCTCAGATTCAAGAAATGTAAAAACATAGCTGACAAACATAAGCGGAACAAATCGAAAATAAGCACAAGGAGAACAATGAGAGAAGTGTTCAATGATTTCAAAAGTAAGACGTTGTCAACCAATCTGAGTAAAAACCCTAAGAGATTTTGGTCATACGTAAAATAAGTAAGTGGGTCAAAATCATCTATTCATTCTCTCAGCAACCACACTGGCACCGAAATGGAAGATAACAGAGAGAAGGGCGAAATACTGAATTCGGTCTTCTGAAATTGTTTCACTGTGGAAGATCATAACACTGTCCCTCCTTTCAATCGTTGTGTGAACATCGAAAGGGCAGATATTGGGATAACCGATTAAGGAATTGAAAAGCAGCTACAATTGCTTAGTAGTGGAAAGGCTTCAAGACCAGATGAGATACCTATAAGATTCTATAAAGATTGTGTGAAAGAACTTGCTCCCCTTCTAGCAGTAATTTATCATAGATCGCTTGAGCAACGAAAGGTACCTAACGACTGGAGAAAAGCACAAGTCATTCCTGTTTTTAAGAAAGGCTGTAAGACAGATCCCACTCAATTATAGACATCTAATTTTCAAGAATTATGGCGTTTTTGGAAAATGAACAGCTCCTCTATGAAAATCAACATGGATTCTGCAAACAGAGTTCCTGTGAAACTCAGCTCGTTTTGTTCCTCCATGAGATCCACAGCACAGTGGACAATGGCACTCAGGTTGATGCCATGTTGCTTGATTTCAGGAAGAGATTTGACACTGCCCCGCAATGCCATTTAATGAAAAAAATACGAGCTTACTGAGTATTGGAGCACACCTGCGATTGGATTTAAGACTTTCTTGCAGACAGAACTCAACACGTCACTCTTAATGGAACTAAATTGACAGGTGTAAAGGTAATATCTGGAGTACCACAGGGAAGTGTGAAAGGACTGTTGCTGTTCACAATATATATAAATGATCTAGTATAAAGCATCAGATGCTCTTTACGGCTATCCGCAGATGATGCAGTTGTTCATACCAAAGTAGCAATGCCAGAAGATAGTAAAATTTGCAGAACGACCTGCATAGAGTTGATAAATAGTGCAGACTCTGGCAGATTGGCAAATGACCCTGAACATAAATAAATGTAACATAGTGTGCATACATAGAAAAAGAAATCCACCACAGAACTGCTACACTAATGATGACAAACAGATGAAGACAGCATCTGCCATAAAATATCTAGGCTTAACTATCCAGAGTGACCTTAAGTGGAATGACCACATAAAACAGACAGTGGGAAAAGCAGACACAAGACTCAGAGTCATTGAAAGATTCTTAAGGAAATGTAACTCATCCACAAAAGAAATGGCTTGTAAGGCGCTTGTTCACCCGATTCTTGAGTATTGTTCATCTATCTAGGATCCCTATCAGGTAGGTCTGATAGAGGAGAGAGAGATGATCCAATGAAGAGCAGCGCATTTCTTCATGGGATTGTTTAGCTGGCGAGAGAGCATTACAGAGATGCTAAACAAACTCCACTGGCAGATGTTACAAGAGAGGCATTGTGCATCACGGAGAGATTTACTATTGAAATTTCAGGACAGCACATTTCAGGAGGAGTCAGACTACATATTACTTCCTCCCACATACACGAGGAGAAAATTCGAGAAATTAGAGCCAATACAGAGGCTTACCGATAATCATTCTTCCCACACACTGTTTGCGAGTGGGACAGGGTTGGAGGGATCAGACAGTGGTACCGAAAGTACCCTCCGCCACACACCACTAGGTGGCTTACGGAGTATAATGTAGATGTAGATGAAAGTCATATGTTATAAGTATGAAGACATAGCTTCTTATACTTTATTAGATATTTATTTTTATTTGATGATTGGATCCAGCCTTCGACTTTGTGACAGAGTGATATAATTTCCCAGATATGAAGTGTTGTACATTCGCATTGTAGTGAATGGTAATTGTGGTATACCGTATTTACTCGAATCTAAGCCGCACTTTTTTTCCGGTTTTCGTAATCCAAAAAACCGCCTGCGGCTTAGAATCGAGTGCAAAGCAAGCAGAAGTTATGAAAAATGTCGGTACATGCCGCCACAACTAACTTCTGCCGCCGAATATATGTAGCGCTACGCAGGCATACTTTGTAGAGGATAAATACTGGCGCCAAAATCTCAGCGTCAGTAAATAAATTAAAAAAAAAAGGAGAAGACGAGCTTTTTTTCTCCGCCGCGAGTTTCGACCACTGCATTTTCATACATTATCCAACGAAGT
Source organism: Schistocerca cancellata (assembly GCF_023864275.1). Taxonomy (NCBI): domain Eukaryota; kingdom Metazoa; phylum Arthropoda; class Insecta; order Orthoptera; family Acrididae; genus Schistocerca; species Schistocerca cancellata. The sequence continues at coordinate 411,267,060 of NC_064628.1, forward strand.
AAATACAAATTCCGTATTGTTCATCTTCGAATGTAGCACAATTTCAGTGTACTACGAAAATCTGACTGGCAAGACTGTTTGGGATGTTTGTCAATATGGCCAACTCTACGTTCTGAATTTTTTCCTATCTGTGAGAAGAGATGGTTGCTAATAGGAACCTGATGAAATTTGAATCATATACAGTATTCTCTTCACCATAAGAATTATACGAATATAAACATTTTGCCATGTATTCTTTCGTGTTTGCTGCTATCTCATTTAAATCCTGTCTGCCTAATAAACTACGAAACTAGAGTGAGACAACAGCAAACGCGGAAGAATATACGTATCGTGTCATGTTTATATTCGTATTATGCCTAATAGTGATACAGTCAGAAATGAAGCACGGCAAGTGACTAGATTTTTAAATCTAAAATGACTCTAATTTCTGTGCAGAATTTGATGTAATAAAGAAGCGACCACAAAGATTTTCAAACGGAGAAAAATTTTCGCCTAACTTTCGTTCAGAACATGTTCTATCATACGCAGTCTATTATTTGATTCTTGTTGATCATTATCAAAGAAAGCAGCAGTGTAAGTAACAACAAATTGCGGTCTCTTGCCATTGTTTCGCTAATGAGACGATTCCTCTTTTTTTTTTTTTTTTTAATTGTACGCGGCGGTAGCGCGCACAAAAGCAAGCTGTGCCGCGAGCCGCGACAGGCCGTAAACACGCACTATCAGAATGCGACAAACAATGCATGACACAGTGCAGTAATGCATTTTCAGCTTAAGAGTGACGCAAACACCTATAACAAAGAAAACGGCAATTATCAGATCAAAGCAAAATAAGCAATCGATTCAAACCAGACGAAGCACGTGAAAAAGGAAGGGCACCCGTATAAATACGGACGGAGCGCCTGAAGCATAGCAATGGCTACGTGGTAAAGCTTAACTGCTAAGCTTAGACTCGAACCAAACTACTATAGCTGTATCATTCATTCGACCTAAATTGTGTCTCATATTACAATGGACAAACTTTGTTTCGATTTGGAGGTGCGGCCTAGAACTTTTCTCTCCCCTTGAATTTCGAGTCTCAAATTTCAGGTGCGGCTTAGATTCGGGAAATTTTTTTTTCCTTTATTTCGAGTCTCATTTTTCAGGTGCGGCTTAGATTCGAGTAAATACGGTATACATAAATAATGGGCCAGGTACCAAAACACTGATTCAGACATAATGAAGAATATGTTTGTAGCACCTGTACAAAAGCAGTATAAAAGTTGGGGGACACTGCATATACACAAAAACTGTGCTGATTTCTTGTCATATATGTGTTTTTATGCTAAGAAAGTAGGTTTAAGGTCAAAGTTATACAAAATTTGAAAAACGTAACATTCTTTATCTTATGACTTCAACATACATAATGACACAAGTGCCATCACACACACATTCACTCATTTCACAAGGTTTTTATAAAAACATGTATTCTCCTCTTTCAAACATGGAATCATTTTACCTTAATCCCTTCTCTTTTCTTCAGGTAACATAGATTCACAGTGTAGTGTTTCCAGTTGCACCAGTTGAAGATCAGAAGTCTTCATATTTCTCTTCAAGATGTAAAGTTCCTTGAACTCAGTTGCATTTAGAATTGACTGAACTTGCAGTACACCTAGCTGTTCAGATGTATGGCAAATGTGTTTCTTGCTTAAATCACTATGAATGGTGTGGTGGGTGTAGCTTCAGTGATGAGCTGAACTAAATCTTTTGGAACTTAACACACAGTTAGTCTCTTTCCCTTCTCAATGCAATCAAAATCATGATCACAAAACATAAAAGAGTATCTTTCCACCAAAAACTTGTGTTCTAATTCTGTAATGTAATACTGTTGGGTAAACCTACATAAACATCATCATCTTATGTTTGTTCCACCCACAGCAGTCATCACTCCACATCATCAGTTCCTTTTTACAATCAAGTTTTTATGTAAAGGGAAGAAATTTCATTCCCAGCCCTGTCATGTATGGTCTCACGCCAGAGAAACATGTGACCAGTCTTGAATATGTAAAAATTATAATTTGAGAGCTGTCATAAATAGCACATTTCACTGTGTCTTAATGATGGAAGAGAAATCACTTTGTGTAAATCCATTGCAGCTGTACAAACTTCTGAGTTAGGAACTTTATCTTGATTTCATCAGCTTTTGTGGAACCCATAGCTTTCTTTGCTCTCCTCTAATGCAATTCTAGTTGCATTATATTGTCTTTATTATTGGAAACACATCTCCATATGTCTTCAAGAACCTCACTTGTAGAACAGACGTCACTTGACACAAGATAAAATTTTAGCTCAGGGCATTTTTCTTTAAAGACTAGCATCAAAGCTGTATGTGATTTCAGTGTCTTCATGTTACTTTTGAAAATCCTTGAACAAAAAACAGTCACGTCCTCCCTTAAGTAGTCTTGGAATATTGGCTTTCTTGCCTTGGTATGGAATTGATATTATCAACAGCAAGCTTTTTATCTTCTGTATATTTCCTGTATTTTGTCTTATTTCCTTGCCTTTCTTCATACACAGTGTCAGCACTCCTCTTCCACTATGTTAATATCGAAACTCTTCTTTTGGTCAAACCTAGAAACTCATAAAATGTTCCATTACATACTTCTATTCATCTCCCTCACCATCAGGCAACATGTAGCACACATTCACTTCTATCATCTTTGGTACTGCCAGCTGTTCAGCACCTTCTTCTGTACACACCTGAGCAGTTTTGTTAATATCATTATTTACTTTTGATCTGCTCTTCACTTTACAAGCACGTATGTGAGACATTGCATAGGTTTTTGTTTCACTGTGTCTTTTAGTGAGTTGACATCATTAAACAACTTAACTTTCTGTTCATATGAAAGCTGTCTTTACCGAAACTGACATTTACAGGAAACCTGAAAGAGGAATCTCTGCAAGTAAGTAAATTATTCCATCCGGGTAGTAAACCACAACCTCATAATCAGAACAATCATTTATGTCAATATGAAATTCTTTTTAATAATTAATGGCATTAATAAACATGAACAGTGCTTATTTTGTTTCCATAACTTTTAATAAATGTTAAAAAAGGCAGTCAAGGCCTACCAGGTGATTGGGGAGCCTTTTCAGGTGAAATCACAGCATTGTCTTTCTGGGTATATTCATTACTTTTGCTGCATAGTTTTTTTCCTTTCATTTAGAGCACTAACTTCACCTCTTTTCCTCTATTTTGGGGAGTTTTCCTTCCTATTTTGCAATATTGTGTATTATTTATCTATAATAATTACTTAAGCAAAGCCATATTGTTGCAAGCAAACCACGGAGCTACTTCCATTGTTAGCAATTCACACAAATGTGTGCCAAGACACTAACAAAGTGTTGGTGCATGACTCATTACTTGAATGTCAATGTTGGAGTTGGGTACAAGTGTCATCTGGTGACAGCTGTAAACACTGTTCCTCTAGTGTTCTAATGCCTGTATCACAATATATGTTACTGGCATGGTGTTTACAGAAGAATTTGACCAATGACACTAATTTACATTTTTTTTTTTTATCTTGAGCTGGTTTTTACTTACATGCCAAAATTATCTCTAGCTTAACCTGCAAAGAACACACATAATGAGGAGGAGGGACTGGTGAATTCCACCATATTGAATTTCAGAAATTGTGATAAATGTTACATTTAATCAGCAAAGTGTAAAGATAAGGTAACAGAAATGAATACAAGACACTGATTTACCACAAGGAGATGATATCTCAGGTGTTCTTGGCAAAAATTGTTTAACTGTACTCTTCCAGGTGTTCTGCTTATTTGTTTCCATTTTGTGCACAATAATTAAAAAACAAAACCATTTATTTTCTTCAGGTGCTGTTATGCGCACTCATTGCCTGGACTCCCAACAAACTGTCCGGTTGACGTCCAGGCACCAAATACACACAATACCATCTGAAGGATGGCTGGCTCAGTCGTTGAAATATTCTGCATAAAACGAAAACAACAACTTGGCTGAACACTCAGAAGTACAAATTAATATACTGCAAGAATTCTAGAAAAAGCACTGCACCTGAAAATGAGCCTCTGCTGTAGCCTATTTTTGAATCAAACATTTGAGATCCTCGGCAAACACACAGTAAAGACTTAATGTATTTGCTGCTACATGTGTAACACTAGTTTAATCTGTATGTAACAGGAAACACAAATGATGACCGTTAGACTAAAAGTGACAGTTATCTCAAATGAAGTTCTCGAATAAATTTTCACTTTGTAGTGTAGTGTGTACTGATTTGAATTTTCCTGGCAGTGTGCTGGACCAGGACTCAAAACCTGGGAGCTTTGCCTTTTGTGGCCAAGTGTTCCACCAACTGAACTGCTCAAGAACAGCTCATGACTTGCCCTTACAACTTTACCTCTAACAGTACTCATCTCCTACCTTCAAACTTCATGGAATATTTCCTGCAAACTTTGTGGGACTAGCACTCCTGGAGGAAAGGATATTGCTAAGATATGCCTAGTCACAACCCTGAGGATTGTTTACAGAATGAATTTTGACCCTGCAGCGGAGTGCCCACTGATGTGAAACATCCTGACAGATTAAAACAGTATGGCAGACTGGGACTCCAACTTGGGATCTTTGCCAGTCATGGGCAAGTGCTCTACTGACTGAAGTATCCAAGTACTTCTGTGAAGTTTGAAAAGAAGGAGATGAGGTACTGGCAGAGATAAAATTGTGAAATTGAGTCATGAATCATACTTTTATATCTTTGTCAGTAGAATACTTACCCAAAAAAGGAAAAAGTCCCAGATTCGAGGCCCCAGTCTGGTACACAGTTTTAATACGTCAGGAAGTTTCTAGAAAAGTTCTTCAGATAATCTGGAGAATCATTATACAATATACACTGAAAATAACTCAACTACATGTCTAACATATGTAAGTTAAGAACCATAAGTATTAGGACACGTATGAAGTCATACAAACGGTCTTATTTCTCTGGATCCAGACATGATTGGGACAAAAAAAGGTAGCACTTAACAATCATAATAATAACAACAAAGGAGAATTTTGACAGCACACAATATTGCACAGCTGACAAGTTATTTTACAGTTGCAATCATTTTAATCATCTAAGTCTGAAGCTAATGTCATAATCTCATTTTTTACTTGAGTTCAGGTGATGGTGACAGATGAAACAATATATAGCTTCCAATCTGCTTTGTGTAAATCTAGCATAATTTGTCTACTGGCACATAAAATATAGAACTACTTGAATCATATAAGGTTTTGCCGTGTTCAGTTAATACGCTGTTGCTAATTTATGTGATATTTTGAATTGGTTTTAAAGAACCAAACAAAAAGACACTTCATCACCATATACAAGGTGCTACCTACCTCAGGGTCATTTCTAAGTTACGCATGAGATGACTTTACAGTTAAAAAAATTCCTCCATAAAAGGACCCCTAGTTTGATTTGTAAAGTGTAATGAAAGTCAAAGACACTATGTTGCAAAACTGATTATAAGAGGAACACATATTTTGTGAGATGATGATTTACAGCTGACAACAACCTTTTCCTGTAATGGGGCATATAAAATTATACATTTCATCCCATAATAACAAATGTTGCTACAAATGAGTGGCATTGGCTTGCCAGTGAAAGAGATACTAAAATAATGTGCTGGCATAAGCCATTACCAGCACACTGGTCAGCAAAGATGTAGTGTGAAGATCGATAGTAGGCGCTGGATCAAGCGTGCCTATCAGGAGAGAGGGCAGACACACACGAACAAGCAACAAGCCACCAACACCCTCTCACATAATGTATTTAGGCCACTGCTGCTGACTGGAGAGCCTCACTGACTCAACTCACTAATCCAGGTTGGTGTCTGTCATTCAATTGCAGAGCAGGATAGTTCAGCACAGGCTATGCCAGTACATAATGAACAGAACTGTGAATGTAGAAAGATTACAGATATTGTCCGCGCGAGGACTATTACTGGTGAGCCGGTACCACAACACGTGGACTCTATTCGAGATAAGTAAATACTTCAAGTTCATATAACTATAGAAATGTATTAATCCACATGTGCATTTGTGTTGAAGAAAGGCGATACCGGCTGCCCATAACAACATCCTCTCCCTTGCTTCTTTACAGTACAAGACACTACAGTGGCGACGAGGATAATTCAGTGGCGATCAAAGTTAATCAATTGGGCCAAAGATTTTGCTTGCTTCTCTTGTGTTTTACCTTGCAGGGGTGATTGTGTTCAAGTGTTTGCTACTTTGTTGTTGTGTTCTGGCACGTATTTCACAAGGGGAGCAGCAGAACTAATCAAATTTCTCTTTTCAGGGGCTTTGCTTGCTTTTTGATATAACGTATTTGTTTAAGCCACGAATTCCCCGCCGCCCCACCGCTCCACCCCCTGCCTCAGCTGCAGATGGCCAATGTGATGCATCTAACACAAGTTTTCAGTTTCAGAACCAACAAATCGCTACCTTACTGACAAAGGTACAAGAACTACTGGCTGTACAAGCTGCATCGACCACACAACCAACCAACCAGCCCGACACAAGTGCTACTAACCAGTACATCGACATTCTGGCAATTTAAAGACATAGAAGAGGAATGGCTTGAATATCTCACGCAGTTCCAAGCACACTTTCAAGTTACAATACTTCCTTTGGGGTCCCCCTGTTCAGGTTAATACAAAAACTATTCCCAACCGCACCTCCCAACAAACTCAGCTATGACCAAATAATCACTGCATTAACTCAGTACTATGAGCGGCAAGTCCAAGTAGCTGCAGGTAGATACCAGTTCTTTCACTTGCAGAAAAAGCCAGAACAGACATACCGCGCGTGGTACACAGAATTAAGGGGCTTGACTAGGAAGTGAAAATTTAAGTGTAGTTGCGGCAACTTTTACAGTGATTTAATGATTCGTGATGCAATGACATTCAGTGTCCCAGATAGTAGAATATAGGAACAGATCTTCAAGTACTCTGATCCATCACTTCCCCAAGTATTGCAAATCTTAGAACAATATCATTCGGGTGACATAGCAGCCAATAAGTCTGACCAGGCTCCAATTTGTTGGGTCGAGTCACCTCTTGCTCGCAACCACTGCAAGCAGCCAGAACATAGAGCACGTACACAGACATGCGGACAGCCATGTAGACATGAGAACAGGCCTGTGAATTTAGTGAAGTCTTGCCCTAGAAGTTTTGCTCACCATAAAAGACAGGATTCCCCATCACATAATGCAATGTGTTACATGTGTGGAAAAAAAGGCCATGTCCAAGCAGTTTGTTTGAAATGGCACAAAAACGCCAATTTTACCCACTCTCAGAAAAAACAGGCTTGTGCACTTGCAGTGAATGCTGTGTTTTCAACAGCTTCTGAGAAAAGAAAGATTAAGGTTGTGTCTCCTTCTCGCCCTAGTGCTCTACAACAACTTTCTAACAAACTATTTGTCTCATTACGAATTGCTGTCTGTCGTGTGAACTTTCAGTTAGATACAGGTGTCTCAGTAGCTTTGCTTAATTGCACTACAGAAGAACAGTTAGGCTCACCATGGCTTTCTAAATCTACGGAGCACCTCACTGCTTATAACAGACAGCAAATTCCAGTGCTTGGACAGTGTAGTTTGCCTGCCACTTACAAATCTCACACTAGGACAGTGAATTTTACTGTGTTGAAATAAAGAGACAGTGGCAACATATTTGGTCTAGATGCCTTTGATTTGCTTGGGCTCAGCATCCAAGACAATGTAATTTCAGTCTCAGCTTTTGACCCAACAGACAATGTAGTTAGCTTGCTTAAAGAATTCCCTGAATTATTTTCAGAAGGAACGGAAAAAGCTAATAACTTTGCAGCACATGTTACACTGAAAGACAATGCACAGCCTAAGCTTTTCCAGGCCCACCCCATTCCAATTGCTTTAAAATAAAAAGCAGTCAATAAATTGAAACAATTGCAAGTTAATGGTGTAATTGCTCCCATTGAAGTTAGTCAATGGACAAGTCCTCTCAGTTTGTTGCCTAAGTCTTCTGGTCATATTCGCATTTATGTTGACTTCAAGTCTACATTCAACCCACAAACAGTAGTTGATACTTATCCATTACCTCGCCCTGAGGAACTCATCGTCAGGCTTGGTGCAGGATGATTCTTTTCTAAGATAGATTTGCATGATGTCTACTTGCAGTTCCACTGGATGAAGAATCACAGAAAGTGTTTGCTGTAAATACACACTTAGGACTGTTCAAGTATTTGCAGTTGCCATTCAGCAGTGCTTCTGCGTATTTGCAGTTGCCATTCAGCAGTGCTTCTGCACCTGCCATTTTTCAATGTTACTTGGCACTGATGACTGCAAAAGTGCCATTTTGTTCAAACTACCATGACGATATTGTCACCTCAGGTCATACACCAGAGGAACACATTGCCAATTTGTGTACTCTTTCTTGAGTGTTGTAAGAAAGAGGGCTCAAGTGTTGTCCTGAAAAGTGTGACTTTTTTCAAACTGAACTATAGTACTTAGGTCATGTGATAAACAGTCAGGGTGTGCACCCCCTCCAATCTCATTTGCTTGCAATCCATGACCTGCCTGTTCCTCGCAATGATGTATATGAACTGCAGTCAGTGCTAGGCAAGATGACATACTACATTTGGTTTATACTGAATGCCATTCAGATTGCGGCTTCATTGCATCGCTTGCGTCACAAAAATGTACCTATTGTGTGGACTAAAGACTGTCAAGACGCATTTCAGAAATTCAAAAATGCCTTGCTTAGTAACAGATGTATAGTGCATTTTGACCCTGACAAGCCAGTAGTTTTGCAAGTTGATGCTTCCTCCTATGGAACTGGCACTGTGCTTTCACACAGGACTGGTGAACAAGACAGAACTATTGCTTTTGCCTCGAAGTTGTTAATTCAAATTCAACACAATTATTCTCAAATAGAAAAAGAGGTTCTCTCTACTGTGTATGGTGTGACCAAATTCCATCACTATTTGTATGGTTGCATGTTCTTTTTAGTAAGAGGTCACATGCCTCTGCAATCCTTGTTTCATCCATCACAGCCAGTTCCTTCATGCACACCTCAGAAATTGCAATGATGGGCTTTGTTGTTGTTGCAGTATCAGTATGAAATTGTGTACAGACCTATAGCAAAGCATGACAACACAGACACCCTATCTCACTTTCCAATTGGCCCAGACTCTGATTTTGATGCACCTGCTGCATCTTATTGCCAAATCAATGTGCAGGACTCTGAATTGCTGGAATCTTTTCCCTTCCACTACAGAAAGATTGCACAGGCCATGGAAGCAGACTCAGGTTTCAAGACTTTGTTTCATTACATTCACACATCTTGGCCTCATTCACTGAACAGTGTCCAGAACTCAGTCATGCACCGATATTTTGCAGATTGGCATAACCTTTCACAACAACAAAGTGTGATTCTAATTCAAAATGACAATTTGCTTATTCCCAGAGTGTTGCAAAAGGACATGTCGCAATTGCGACACCAAGGACATCAGTGAACTGTTTTCATAAACAGTTAGCGCAATGGCACTGTACATGACAGGACATGGATGCTCATATTGAACAGATGACATCACAGGGTCGCGCATGCATGGAAAACCAGTCCACTCCACCACAAACATTTGCAGCTTGGCCTAAGACACAATTGCCATGTTAACAAGCACACAATGATTTTGCAGGACCATTTAGGAACACTCATTGGGTCATAGCAGCAGTCTCTTTCAGCAAGTTACCCTTTGCTGCCCCTATGGCTTCTACCATGTCACATAGCACCATTCAAGTGTTGTACTCCATATTTTGCATAGAAGGTTTGCCAGAAGCAGTTGTGTCAGACAAAAGACTACAGTTCACTTCAAGTGATTTTGAACAGTTCTGTGAACAAAATGGCATTCGTCATCTAACAAGTGCTCTGTTTCATCCCCAGTCCAACGGAGAAGCAGAATGCTTCGTACGCACTTTTAAACAGATGGCCAGGCTTCGCATCACCCACATATGAGAACAGGTGCTGCAATTCTTTCTCACCTCCTATCACTCCCACCCCCGAGACGGACCATCACCAGCAGAACTTCTGCATGGCTGCTGCCATCAGATGCTGCTACACTTGTTCCGCCCACTGCAGCATCTGGCACCGCCAACGGTCTGCAAGTATCGCTTTGTGCAGTGTGATCTTGTTTTTTTCAGAGTTTATAACAACTGTGAGCACTGGGAAAGTGGTATGATCCAGGAACACATTGGCTCTTTTATGTACTTTATTGCAGATCCTGATGGTTTGCAGTGCCGCCACAAGAACCACAAATTTGTACATATCAACTGCCACTTGATTCTGCTGCTTTTCTTCCCACAGATTCATGGCCTCATGGACTGTACAGCCTCCACAGCCGCCCAATAATGCTACCAGGGCAACCCAGGAGGAGTAGATGGAAGATGTACCCTCGCCCACGCTCGCCAATCCAATGGACGTAGACCCATCATTGCCGTCGCTGTCATTACCCCAGGACATGCCCTCAGGGCTGGACGTGTGCCCTGGCAGCAGTTTTCTGGAGGATCTTCCTGTTGCCTCACAAGCCAGATGGTGGGGTACAGCCTGGATTATGCCATCCTCAACTATAACGGATCCTGGCTCATCCGTCCAGTGTCCTGCCTCCGCCCTGTTGTTGTCTGCATACCCCATACCTAACAAGGGTGCACCATTTTCGGGCAGAGAAATGTGCTGGCATAAGCTCTTGCCAGCACATACGTCGGCAAAGATGTAGGGTGAAGATCGATAGTAGGCACTGGATCAAGTGTACTTATCACGAGAGAGGCCAGAGACACAAGCACTAGCAACAAGCCGCCAACACCCTCTCGACAGCAATTATTTATGCTGCCACTGCTGACCAGAGGACCTCACTGACTTGACTCATTACTCCAGGTTGGCATCTGTCATTCATTTGCGGTATGGCACAATTCAGCAGAGGCTATGACAATAGAAAGCAACCAGAATTGTGAGTATAGCAAGGTTACCATTACTGTCAGCATGAGGTCTATTACTGATGAGCTTGTACCACAACACACCGACTCTAATCAAGATAAGTAAAAACGTCCAGTACTTATAAATAAAGAGATGTATTAATCCACGTGTGCATTTGTAAAAGAGATGTATTAATCCACGTGTGCATTTGTGTTGTAGAAAGAGGATACCGGCCACCGATAACAACATCCTCTCCCTTGCTTCCTAACAGTACAAGACTCTACACATAAACTTTATTTGAGATTAAGAAAATCTTATTACATGAAGACACAAAATTAAACATAGAGACTGAAATATTTCAAATGACTCTCTGACAAAATAAGCCTACACAAAATAAATGAATGCATATCATGAGCATACACTATTGATGAAGTAAGTAAATTCCTCCTTGTGGAAATGTGAAACCTTCACAAGTTATTGTTCCTAGATCAGCAGTCTGTCATTAGCTTCACAAATATTTTAAAGCACAAAGTCAAAGTTCACTAAAAAATGGTGTAACACATACCTGGCAACCCTAATTCATGGACCTGCCGTTCAACTAACTTATGAACATCTGGAACTGGCACATATTTCACGCCCAACCACTTTATTAAAAGTCCAGTGCCTTTTAATATGGTGGAATAATTTGCACTTTGCACTGATGCACCAAACTGTGTTCTATCGCTTTTCTTGATGCAGACTCCTTGAGGGAAGAAATGTGTCACATGTTGATATGATAGGTGCCCTTCTCGGATCCATCTGTAATCAAATATAACAAAAAGATTTAGAAAGAGGGCAAATTAGCTGCTCTTCTATGAATGAAAATAATTTACGAATTCTGATACATTTCTGATGTTGTGGTTGCCACGGCTATCAGTCCACTAAATGAAAAAAAGGGTTCATGTTTGCAGCAGCAATGGAATACATGTCTAACTAAATGTTTTGTTCGAAATGAGAATAATAATGAGAGTCAACTACCAATACCCACAAGAAAACTAGTCATAATTAGCAAAATAGACCAGTATGTAAATGGAACTTGTTCAGATCTGATGAACAGGATGAACATTACATGAAAGTATACTACTGCAATGTTGTCTTTCTCGAATGTTGCTACAGTAAGCAACTGCTGTCAAGCAATAGAATCAAGAAAATAATGCACAATACCTTTTGCCAATTTTTCATGTTATAATGCTGAAACTACAGCTGCATTTTTAACATGCAACAAACTAGACTAATTGTTACTTCATTTTTAAATTGGCATATTGTTAGATAAATATGACTAAGCATTAATTTTAGGATAGCCAGTTACCAGGCAAGAAATTTTAACTCTTTTCTGTACACTTGTCACTGTGAAGACAAACATATAATGGAGAGTCTAGGTTAGAATATCAACGATATTTAATTATGATCACGATGCATTGCTACTCATCCCCAAAAATGACACATTAAGTTGCAGACAAACACAATGCAAAAACTGTTACACATTTAGCTTTCAGCCAAAGCCTTCTCAAGAAAAGAAAACATGTGTATTTATACAAGCAAGCACACCTCATGCATACATGACTCCTATCTCCGGCAGCTCCAGCTGGAATGCAACTGTCACAATGGATGAAGCAGCAATCCACAATGTGGCGGGGAAGGGGGAGGGTTAGCAGGGCATAGGTGGGGGGTGGGGGTGGGGAATAAGAGCACTGTCTGACACAGTGTGCAGGGACAGATGGCAACAAGGCTGCCAGGTGCAGCGTCGGGAGGCTGTGGAGAAGGGGATGGGGAAGGAAGGGGGGGGGGGGGGCAGGGCGCAGAGAAGGGGAAAATATGGGTGGATGCATTGGCAGAGAGTGCCACACAGTAAGGGTGATGACACATGAATAACGAGATGGTGATATGACAGAGGGTGCATAAATTGTTGTGTGGAGCATGTGGGGACAGTAGCTCACTGTAGGATGAGGCCATGATAATTCTGACAGTGTAAAATGTATAGTAGTGATAACTCTCATCTGTGCAATTCAGAAAAGCTGGTGCAGAGGGGAGGATCCAGAAAGCTTGTGTTGTTAAGCAGTCACTACAATCAATGTTCAGATGCATGTTGTGCCACAGTGTAACATTATGCATATGTAGGCAAGCGATTTGGCTGCTTGGAAGTGGTATGACGGGAGGTGAAATTGTTGTATGGCTGAACACTAGCAGGTCCACAGCTCAGAACACACTGCAGCAGGTACGGGCAATTCCAGGTACAAAGACAAGCAGCGCCACTGTAAATGGGTAAATACAAAGTTGGGAATTTGGAATGCTGTGGCTCTCATGTCCTCTGTTCAGGAGATGCATAAAAAATGGCAAGCTGAAAGATGGCTTCTTGCAGCTCTCCAAAAATCTATAATAATTCACAGTCAAGTATTAAAGCAAATCTGAATACATCAGTAACACCAGAAAAATGTGGTGCATCCAATGATGCAACAATATTTCAATGTTTTTACAACTATGAAAGTTAGTATTTCACATTAAATGAACATTTTCACAATGATCCTCTGAATTAACAACTTTTAAATGCTTCATGTGATTTCAACATATGATATCTCAGATGATAGCATTGAACTATAGCTATCATCTCTGAAAGCTACACACCTGTATCTGTTTTACTTCTTGATTTATTATGTTTTCTATATATTTTCATTATGCAAGTGTTTCTCAGAACACTGTATCCTCCATACCTACACAGCAAATGAGTACAACATGAATACCTCACAATTTGTTATACTTTTGTCTTGTATTCAATGAACAGTCTATTATTTTGCAAGTAACTTTATTTAAATGTTAATTACAATTGATAATACAAAATCATGGCAGTTTAAGAAATGGACAACTACATGTGTGAACTGACACCAACTTCGTAAAAGAGTACTGAAAGATGCTTCTGACAAGTAGGTCTGAATAACTGTTTATACAATATTTAATGACAATCTGTTGTCATTTGTCATGAGTGCACATGCACCAGAATACTGGCTTATTTAATTAAGGAGAAACCTTTATTTATATTTATTTTGAATGGTCCGAGTGTGACCGAATGCATATAACAGTTCTCTATTTAAATATTGTTGTAATATATTAGTTCAGTCTGGCAAGCGGTCAAGCTATGTCCAATCATGTCCTTAGAACTTAAGAATTTTTGGTGTGGAAGGCCTTCAGACAATGGAAAAGCAGTCAGTATCAAGACACTATGGAAGTCATGTGAAGAGGGTCACTTTTTCGAGTAAAAGGCTCAAGGAAGCAATCCTGGACACTTTTACATTAATGTTACTTAAAATCCGTCTTGATTGCAAATTTTTTATTATTCATATGACCGGTTTCGGTTCATTCAGAACCATCTTCAGATCTGATATTTCAGTTACAGGAGTAACCCGTCAAAATCCAGCAACTTTCACATGCTATGTCACATGTGACGTAGCATGTGAAAGTTGCTGGATTTTGACGGGTTACTCCTGTAACTGAAATATCAGATCTGAAGATGGTTCTGAATGAACCGAAACCGGTCATATGAATAATAAAAAATTTGCAATCAAGACGGATTTTAAGTAACATTATAAAATCACTGATTGCGGTTATCCCGTAAGACATTATGTCTGTTTTTGCAAACTTTTACATTAGTTGTGGAAGGAGGCAGACATTGGAAGTGTTTTTCTCATTGGTTTAAGTAGCTGCTGACTTGCTTCTTGTAGTTGAAGCTGAGTTAGAACACTTCATGAGATCTGTCACCCAACATAATAACTGATTCATTTACTTTTTAATACAGCCACCATAGTTGATTCTCATGAAGTAGAGGTCCTGCTAATCAGTGCCTCAGAAATCCCATGTGTAGCACAGGAAAGGCTTGACCTTTTCATGTTCTGCAGTTGCTATTGGGGGCAAAATAAGATAACTTCTACTCATATCATGAAAAAGCATGTCTGAATGGGTGTACAGGCCATTAGAGTGACTCGTAAATTAGAGTAGAACACAACTTTTTATATGACATATGCCTCAAAGGCTCAACGCGATACCAGAGATTACAATATATTTTATTTGTCACAAAACCATCTTGTATTTTGTTCTCATTCTTGGAGAGTGCGGCTGCTCCTTGATGGTCAAGCCATTGCCCAGCCATGACACCAAAATGTAAAAGGGCCCCACCCACTGCAGGTAGAGCTGTTTACTTGTCATCATACCTTGCCATTTTCTCATATTTCACACCTCCCCTTTAATGTCTGCACATACGAAAATAAAACCAGCACACAGTAATGTTCTTTGACTTACTCCCTGCTTAATATTATTCTGTCACAATCGTCTTTCCTTGTACTACATAAGTAGTGTGAAATGTTGTTTGCCTAAATGGAATGTAACAGTTCATATTCCCCCAATTAAAGGAATAACGTCAGGACCTCTCACAACCTTTAAAATAAATTATGTCATTAACATACAAATGCGAACAACATAATTACTTAAAAACACTTGATAAGTTTTCCTTCTTTAAAAGAGAATAAAAGTTCATTTTTAATAACAAGCATTTCATTTTTTTTTTTTTCAATTCAGCTAAATTGTGCTAAACAATGTTAGTCTACCTTGTGTATCTCCATCTTCTTTACTTTACATCCTGTTTGATGCAAGAAATTATCCTGTAATGGCCAGTCTTTCTATGTGGCAAGATATCACTTAAATATACATGTATATTGTGATACAACTTAAAAAAAACGTTTTCAACTTACTTATGGTTTTTATATTTACTTTTTTATTTAATGGTGCTTCGTCTTCAAGCCAGTATACTCGAGAGTTTCTTGTTTACTTCTCATTTATGTACATAGTTATTACTTTTTACTCTTTCTCACATTATTATTACCTGAGGAATTACTTGTCGAGTATGTGCCTACTATTAAAGGCTCAAGTCAATAAGTGTGATTCATTCCTGCTCCAACCATTTACGTCTCGACTGTCATGTAGTCTAGATTATGCCCTGACGATGGATGCTGGTATTAGGTGACAAAGGGGTCGCCCCATTGTAGTTGGTTCTTCGAAGTGGTGGGAGGATTGGGGGTGTGTAGGGAAATGGCATGGGATATTTGTTTTCAACGACTGGCAGGTAGTGCCTGACTGTGAATGCCTTTTCTAGACCTTTACACTGGGCAAGGGAGCTTGTGTTTCTGCGGGTAGGCCATCTCCCGGTAGCCAGGTGGTATATGAGGGATTTTTTGGTGCGGAAGGGATGGCAGTGTCGAAATGCACGTTCTGCTGGAGCTTGGTTGGCTTAATGTGGAAATGGCATGGGATATTTGTTTTCAACGACTGGCAGGTAGTGCCTGACTGTGAATGCCTTTTCTAGACCTTTACACTGGGCAAGGGAGCTTGTGTTTCTGCGGGTAGGCCATCTCCCGGTAGCCAGGTGGTATATGAGGGATTTTTTGGTGCGGAAGGGATGGCAGTGTCGAAATGCATGTACTGCTGGAGCTTGGTTGGCTTAATGTGGACAGTGCTGTGGACAGAACTATCAGAGATGTAGAGGTGAATATCCAGGAAGATGGCACGCTGGATTCAGGAGAAACAGATAAAGTGGATGGGAGACGTGTTGAGATTGTGAAGGAATGAGCACACAGCGTTTTGACCCTGAGTCCACATCATGTAGACACTATCAATCAACCCAAACCAGACTAGAGATTTCAGATTTCAAGAGGCCCATATACAGGTTGCCACAGGAGGATGTCCTGCGGGTGCCTACGGCTGTGCCAAGGATTTGTTTGTATACCTTCCCTTCAGAAGAGAATTTCTTGTGTATTAGAATACAGTTAGTAAGGTGTACGAGGAATGAGGTACTGGGTTTGGAATCCGGACATTGAGAAAGATAGTGTTCAATAGCTGCAAGACCAAACATCTACATCTACATCCATACTCCGCAAGCCACCTGACGGTGTGTGGCGGAGGGTACCTTGAGTACCTCTATCGGTTCCCTCTTCTATTCCAGTCTCGTATTGTTTGTGGAAAGAAAGATAGTCGGTATGCCTCTGTGTGGGCTCTAATCTCTCTGATTTTATCCTCATGGTCTCTTTGCAAGATATACGTAGGAGGGAGCAATATACTGCTTGACTCCTCGGTGAAGGTATGTTCTCGAAACTTCTACTGAGCATCTCTCTGGTAGATTCTTCCACTGGAGTTTATCTATCATCTCCGTAATGCTTTCGCGATTACTAAATGATCCTGTAACGAAGCGTGCTGCTCTCTGTTGGATCTTCTCTCTCTCTTCTATCAACCTTATCTGATACGGATCCCACACCGGTGAGCAGTATTCAATCAGAAGGCAAACAAGTGTATGGTAACCTACTTCCTTTGTTTTCGGAATGCATTTCCTCAGGATTCTTCCAATGAATCTCAGTCTGGCATCTGCTTTACCGACGATTAATTTTATATGGTCATTCCATTTTAAATCACTCCTAATGCCTACTCCCAGATAATTTCTGGAACTAATTGCTTCCAGCTGCTGGCCTGCTATATTGTAGCTAAATGATAAAGGATCTTTCTTTCTATGTATTTGTAGCACACTGCACTTGTCTACCTTGAGATTCAATTGCCATTCCCTGCACCATGCGTCAATTCGTTGCAGATCCTCCTGCATTTCAGTACAATTTTCCATTGTTACAACCTTTCAATATACTATAGCATCATCTGCAAAAAGCTTCAGTGAGCTTCCGATGTTATCCACAAGGTCATTTATATATATTGTGAATAGCAACGGACCTACAACACTCCCCTGCGGCACACCTGAAATCACCCTTACTTTGGAAGACTTCTCTCCATTGAGAACGACATGCTGTGTTCTGCTATCTAGGAACTCTGCAATCCAATCACACAATTGGTCTGATAGTCCATATAGAGCAGGCTAGGGAAAAATGGCTGAAAGAGGAATGTGATGAAATTGAAGAACTGGACAGGAAGGGAAGATACGACTTACTATACAACAGAGTAAAAACTATGATATGGGAACAAATCAGAGCAGGAAGTGCTACTATAGAAATTTTGAGTAAAGACGAAGAGGTAGTGAACAACGATCGTGGCGATGTCCTCCAGAGATGGGAAGAATATCTAAAAGAGCTATATGACACGAATAGCAAACCAGAAACTCTGGAACTTGAATCACACAACAGTGTAAGTGGTGATGAGAAAGGACCAACCATCATAATGGAAGAAGTAAAGTCTGCCACAGCTGCAATGAAAAATGGCAAAGCGGTAGGTACAGATATGATACCAGGAGAAATATTAAAATGCTTGAACCAAGATGGAATAAGAGAAATATCGAGGTTATGTAATAAAATATATGACAGTGGTGAATGGCCTGAGGACTTTCTGACAACAGTAATGATTCCATTACCGAAAAAACAAGGAACCAAGAAATGCAGCGAGCACAGAACAATCAGCCTCATTTTACATGCAGCCAAAGTGATGTAAAGAATAATTAATAAGAGACTTGAAAAAGTAATGGAGGAGAATCTTGGCGAGGAGCAGCTTGGCTTTAGATGGAATACGGGCACCAGAGGTACAACAGGGCTCCTACGAATCTTGGGAGAAAGGTTTATTGAAACGGGAAGAGACCTATATATGTGCTTCATCGATCTAGGAAAGGCTTTTGACAATGTGGTTTGGGACAAGTTGGCAACTATAATGAGGGAAAAGAGAGTGGACTGGAAAACCAGAAGACTTATAAACTCATTATATCTTAATCAAAAAGTTTCAATTAAAGTGAGAGGAGAAAGTACACACTGGATCAGACTAGGAAAAGGAGTAAGACAAGGATGCTGTCTATGACCTACTCTTTTCAACCTCTACTTGGAAAATATGATTGACTAATGCTCAGTAGATGACAAAGGAGTAGAAATTGGAGGAAGAAGAGTAGGGTGTTTGAGGTTAGCTGATGACATGGTCCTTCTAGCCACAGGGGAAAAAGAATTACAGGATTTGGTGGAAAAAAAACATTGAATGAAAATTAACACAAATAAAACAAAAGTACTGGCACTAGGAGGAAATAAGGAAATAAAAATTATGCTGAATGGAGAAATACTAGAGCCGGTGCAAAATTTTAAGTACCTTGGAAGCAGGATAGATACCGACTGGAAGTGCACCACAGAAATTAAAACAAGGATAGCAATGGCAAAAGAGGCGTTTTAGAAAAGGAGAATTTTCTGCAGTTGTCTGGACAGAGAACTCAGGAAGAGACTCATAAAATGTCTTGTATGGAGTGTTCTTCTATATGGTGCTGAAACATGGACTATGAGGAAGGCTGGAGGCTTTTGCAATCCAGACATGGCAGAGGATGGAAAGAATAAGTTGGATGGACAGAGTAAAAAATGAAGAGGTACTGACAAGGGTGGGAGAGAAAAGTCAGTTACTAGATGTAGTAAAGAGAAGAAAAAGAAATTGGATTGGGCATATATTAAGAAAGAATGATGGACTGATAAAAACAGTTTTAGAAGGTTATGTAGAAGGGAAAAGGAAGCGAGGAAGGAAGAGATTCCAGATACTGGATGACATGATGGATGGTACAACATACAGCAGCCTTAAGAAGGAAGCAATGGACCGCAGAAAATGGAGAGGCAAAGGACCTGATAACTGATGATGGTGATGATGATGAGACCATATGCTCTTATTTTGTTCATCAAATGACTGTAGGGAACTGTACCAAACGCCTTGCGAAAGTCAAGAAACACGGCATCTACCTAGGAACCCGTGTCTATGGCCCTCTGAGTCTCGTGCACGAGTAGTGCAAGCTGGGTTTCACACGATCGTCTTTTTTGAAACCCATGCTGATTCCTACAGAGTAGGATGTTGGTGTATAGAGGAGTGGAGTCAACAGTGATGGGTGCAGACCCAGGAGGTAATGAGGTGGGAAGAGTGGAGAGTTGGTGAAGGAAGTGGTTGGTATCTTTGATATGAGAGGCTAAATTTCAGGCAGTTGGGGGTGTTGGTCAATGAGGGTCGAAATCCTTTTAGTGGGGGCACAATAACCAGATACAACACCGCATCCAGGATTGTTGGGTTTGTAGATTTTGCGAGCATGTAGAAGGCTGGACTTGTCAGAGACATTATCTCCTTCTCCCAATCTCTGAAATGGAAACACTTCTTTGCCAACAATCTCTCCAACCAAATCCCCACACTGAACCCTGCCTCTCCCAGTTCATACCACTATCCAATTGTGATCCTCCCTCATCCCACCTAACTACTGCCTGGTCCATCTAGGAATTCCTCCAACTTGGTCCCATCATCATTCCCCAGGTCACTTCCTAAGGAAACCAACCTTTCAGCAAAAGAATGAACAGCCATATACAGCCACAAAACAAATTGTGATCTAATCATTCTACTTGCAGACAATGGTGATTACCTGATGGAAGGCCTCTGCCAATTGTCTCACCCTTCCCTCTATAAACTCTGCTACAGTGGTCCCACCCCAGAAGTCAAACGTAACCTCCCAATTCCTGCTTAAAGCCTTATGCCCTTCCCTGAACATCTTCCTTGAATTCATTCCCCTCCTCCCCCCTGTAACACTCTGCTAGTCTACGCCATGGCCAATTTCACAGGTGGGCAAGCATGTGACAGGACTGGAATAGGGAGTGCCAGCTGTGTGAATTGGGCAGGTCTTGCACCTGGGCCTTCCACACGGATTTCAAACCTGTGGCAAAGGGTTGGGATTGGGAATTGCATAGGGAAGGACTAGGGTGTTGTGAAAGGTAGGTATGTGAGGCAACACCACTTTAGGAGGAGAGGAAAGGCTCTTGGGTAAGATGTCCCTCATTTCAGGGCATAATGATAAATAATTGAAGCCATGATGAAGGATGTGATTCAACTGTTCTAACTCCGAGTGGTACTGGGGCCTTGGGCCCTTCCAAGAACCTCTCCCCTGAATCAATTCCCCTCCTCATCCCTATCATGCCCCACTTACCCACCTTCTACATGCTGCCCAACATCCACAAACCCAATATCCTGGATAGCCCACTGCAGCTGTTTATTGTGTCCCCACTCAAAGAATTTCGACCACTACTGAGAAACACTTCCAATTGGCAGAAATCTAGCCTCCCACATCAGAGATACCAACCCTTCCTTCACTGACTCTTCACCATCCTCACCTCTTTACCTCCTGGATCCCTAGTCATGACTGTGAACGCCACTTCTCTATACACAGACATCCTTCAGCCACATGGTCTTGCTGCTATTGAACACTACTTCTCCCAATGTCCTTGAGACTCCAAACCCACTACCTCATTCCTCATACACCTACTAACTGTATCATAACACCCAGCTACTTCTCCTTTGAAGGGAAGGTATACAAACAGATCCTTGGCACAGTCATAGGCACCCACATGGCACCCTCCTATGCCAACCTGCTTATGGGCCGTCTAGAGAAAACCTGGGCCTCACAAAACCCCAAGCCCCTGGTCAGAATCAGGTTCACTGATGGTATCTTCATGATATGGACTCAGGCCAAAACATCCTATCCTCATTCCTTCACAACCTCAATTCCTTCTCTCCCATCCGATCTATCTGGCCCTCCTCAACCAAGTATGCCACCTTCCTCAACAATGACCACCTCCTCTCTGATGGCTCCATCCACACCTCTGTCCACATTAAACTCACCAATCACCAACAGTTCCTACATTTCAGCAGCTGCTATTCCTTTGAAGAGGTCTAGTGCCAGGAAGGCCGAGGACGATGCTTTGTGTCACCATTCAAACAGGCAAGAATTCCAAGTTACTTTACTGCAGCTTCCCACCGTGTTTCACTACAGGTAGTGACAGTGTGGCTGTGCCAGTCCTTGGCCTCCTATATATTTAAGTTGTCCAACAATGGCCACCAAATGGTGGCGCATTGTGCAACTGCTTCTGCCAACAACAACTCGGGGTTCCAGCAGTTACAGTTGGCCCTGCCTGCATGTGCAGTGGCACATCTTGTGTCCCTCATGCTGGCCAGCCAATGTTGGCATGTGGTGTAATGGATGTGATCCACTTGCGTCGATGGGCTGGCGTGCTGTTTTGTGTGGCCGCCTGAGCCCAATGTGGTCACGGCTCTATTCCACGTGATCTCAGGGCAGGCTGCCCTGATGCAGAGTCAAACTGTGGTTCTGGAACAGCATTCTGGATGGCAACCTGAGTGTCACAGTCTCTGTGGTGGTAGAGCTGCAATACTAGCACAAGTGACTTTAGTACAAAATGATTAGGTACTTATATGCTTTTGGGCCATGCTTGTTTGTGCTTTGCTATATGTTGCAGCGTGTATACTAAACACCTCTGCAGTTACTGGTGTAGGAGTGTGTCCTTCTTCCGCTTAGGCACTGCTGTGAGGGTACAAGATTTCCCAGATGTTTTGCAGCCAAAAGTTTAGCAATAAATAATATCACAGACTGAGGGTGAAAATATTAGCAGAAGATCTGTTTGTTTGTTTGTTTGTTTATGTGGAAAAACTGTTTAGAAGTTAAAAGTTTCATTATTATGTAAGAGGATTTATTAAGGAGCAAGTCTTGTCTGCGGTATTAGCATGAGCTCCATGCTGTCCCAAGAACATTAAAGCTGTAATTGGCATCATGACAGATAAGGTAATTAGAGGTGACAAAGAATCTTCTGCACAAGCCATGAAGGCAAGGAACACCAATGGCTATACAATAAAAATGTCAGTACTGGTGTATGGATACTCTTGTTTGAAAACAAGATGTAACTAGCTGTTTAACCACTGATCATATTTTTTAATTAAAGGCATAATAAAAGTTTCCCTATAAATCAGAGTTGATGAGTACTGGTTTTGGTAGAAGTTGAATTCTTCCGTAGACACATGAAGAATTATCAACAAGTTGAGGATTTGCAGACTTCTCAGATATGAAGACCAGTGATGAGGTAATTTATAAATTAAGTGATCCCTCGCATGTGGCTACCCTGGTTTGAGATGAACTGGAAGAAGATTAAGTGATACCAGTACATCAAACTGAAAACTGAATAACAACATTCAGTGTCAAATGAGGAAGATTTTGGCACAAAAGGAACAGTAGTCTTACAGCAAGTGACTGTTAACCAGGCATGACTGAAATGATAAGGTATATATTCTTTTTTCAGAAGTAACGATTTTAAAGAAGTAACTGTCCGTACTGACACTATTCATTGTCCAAGACAAACGACTATATGGGTGTGGAACATTAAGAAACAGTACAGCCAAAGGTACAAAAAGTGAAATACAACAAACTTGAATAACGTATGTTTTTTTATACATTTGAATTTCTGTTCATGAATAAATCTGCTTATATCAATATGATTGGACTTCAGTTACTAAGCAATTAAACTCCCATGGAATTACAAGAATACATCATACAGTCAGGGTTCATTTACTAAAAGTGAAGACGAAATTTGAACCATAACAAGTAATACATATTCGGAGTGGTTATACTGACAATTTCAACCAAGTCATCCAGCGAGAATCAAGAATTTTGGCTACATCTACTGAGGTATGAACACCTGAAGCACACAAGACAAGTGGCCCTCCATGTTGTTCAGAAAATAGAAGGTTGACAGCTGTTCATGAGTTCTGCAGTTCAACGGATCACCACCAGGCAGTAAGTGGCACCAACACTTGAAGGCAGAGTTGCAGCCATCCATGACAAGCTGCAAAATGCTGTAACTCAGTGGGTTAAATTTTTTTTATTCTTCTTTTCAAAGTGGAGTGGTGCAACTACAGGAATATAGACATTAAAGTGAAGTATTTTATTATGATTACTTCTCTAAATACAGCTGATTACAATCAGGTCACTCTGACATTCGATTGTTACAATGAGTACTGTTACATACAGTTTATTACAAACAGGTCATTACAGTGTACACACACACACACACACACACACACACACAGCCATTCCACTATTACAACAATGTCCGCTGAATATAGATCACTATAGCTACGTTATTGCAATACTGTTTGTTGTTGTGGTCTTCAGCCTTAGACTGGTTTAATGCAGCTCTCCATGCTACTCTATCCTGTGCAAGCTTCTTCATCTCCCAGTACCTACTGCAACCTACATCCTTCTGAATATGCTTAGTGTATTCATCTCTTGGTCTCCCCCTACGATTTTTACTCTCCACACTGCCCTCCAATACTAAATTGGTGATCCCTTGATGCCTCAGAACATGTCCTACCAACCGATCCCTTCTTCTGGTCAAGTTGTAGCACAAACTTCTCTCTCCCCAATCCTATTCAGTACTTCCTCATTAGTTATGTGATCTACCCATCTAATCTTCAGCATTCTTCTGTAGCACCACATTTCGAAAGCTTCTATTCTCTTCTTGTCCAAACTATTTACCGTCCATGTTTCACATCCATACATGGCTACACTCCATACAAATACTTTCAGAAATGACTTCCTGACACTTAAATCTATACTCGATGTTAACAAATTTCTCTTCTTCAGAAACGCTTTCCTTGCCATTGCCAGTCTACATTTTATATCCTCTCTACTTCGAACATCATCAGTTATTTTGCTCCCCAAATAGCAAAACTCCTTTACTACTTTAAGTGTCTCATTTCCTAATCTAATACCCTCAACATCACCCGACTTAATTCGACTACATTCCATTATCCTCGTTTTGTTTTTGTTGATGTTCATCTTATATCCTCCCTTCAAGACACCATCCATTCCGTTCAACTGCTCTTCCAAGTCCTTTGCTGTCTCTGACAGAATTACAATGTCATCGGCGAACCTCAAAGTTTTTATTTCTTCTCCATGGATTTTAGTACCTACTCCGAACTTTTCTTTTGTTTCCTTTACTGCTTGCTCAATATACAGATTGAATAACATCGGGGAGAGGCTACAACCCTGTCTTACTACCTTCCCAACCACTGCTTTCCTTTCATGTCCCTCGACTCTTATAACTGCCATCTGCTTTCTGTACAAATTGTAAATAGTCTTTCGCTCCCTGTATTTTACCCCTGCCACCTTTAGAATTTGAAAGAGAGTATTCCAGTCAACATTGTCAAAAGCTTTCTCTAAGTCTACAAATGCTAGAAACGTAGGTTTGCCTTTCCTTAATCTTTCTTCTAAGATAAGTCGTAAGGTCAGTATTGCCTCACGCGTTCCAGTATTTCTACGGAATCCAAACTGATCTTCCCCGAGGTCGGCTTCTACTAGTTTTTCCATTCGTCTGTAAAGAATTCGTGTTAGTATTTTGCAGCTGTGGCTTATTAAACTGATTGTTCGGTAATTTTCACATCTGTCAACACCTGCTTTCTTTGGGATTGGAATTATTATATTCTTCTTGAAGTCTGAGGGTATTTCACCTGTTTCATACATCTTGCTCACCAGATGGTAGAGTTTTGTCAGGACTGGCTCTCCCAAGGCCGTCAGTAGTTCCAATGAAATGTTATCTACTCCGGGGGCCTTGTTTCGACTCAGGTCTTTCAGTGCTCTGTCAAACTCTTCACGCAGTATCATATCTCCCATTTCATCTTCATCTACATCCTGTTTCATTTCCATAATATTGTCCTCAAGTACATCGCCCTTGTATAGACCCTCTATATACTCCTTCCACCTTTCTGCTTTCCCTTCTTTGCTTAGAACTGGGTTTCCATCTGAGCTCTTGATGTTCATACAAGTGGTTCTCTTATCTCCAAAGGTCTCTTTAATTTTCCTGTAGGCAGTATCTATCTTACCCCTAGTGAGATAAGCCTCTACATCCTTACATTTGTCCTCTAGCCATCCCTGCTTAGCCATTTTGCACTTCCTGTCGATCTCATTTTTGAGACGTTTGTATTCCTTTTTGGGTGCTTGATTTACTGCATTTTTATATTTTCTCCTTTCATCAATTAAATTCAATATTTCTTCTGTTACCCAAGGATTTCTACTAGCCCTCGTCTTTTTACCTACTTGATCCTCTGCTGCTGCAATACTATTATAGAGTTGTTTTACCTTAGGAATAATAAGACAACCCACATAGACCACAGCATGACCATGGAAGATTTAACATGCTAGTTTTACAACAGTTGGCTCATTTAAATAATACAGTTTGGCATATGGATGACAAGTACACCCAAGTTGAAAATACGAGGTGCATTCAAGTTCTAAGGCCTCCGATTTTTTTCTCCGGACTGGAAAGAGATAGAAACATGCGCATTGTTTTAAAATGAGGCCACGTTCACTGTCAATACGTCCCAGAGATGGCAGCACCGCATGACAGATGGAATTTTACTGCCAGCGGCGAGAATGAGAACTGTTTTAAATACTTAAAATGGCGACGTTTTCCTTACTTGGACAGCATGCAACCATTCGTTTTCTGAATTTGCGTGGTGTGAAACCAATTGAAATTCATCGACAGTTGAAGGAGACATGTGGTGATGGAGTTATGGATGTGTCGAAAGTGCGTTCGTGGGTGCGACAGCTTAATGAAGGCAGAACATCGTGTGACAACAAACCGAAATAACCTCGGGCTCGCACAAGCCGGTCTAACGACATGATCGAGAAAGTGGAGAGAATTGTTTAGGGGGATCGCCGAATGACTGTTGAACAGATCGCCTCCAGAGTTGGCATTTCTGTGGGTTCTGTGCACACACTCCTGCATGACGACCTGAAAATGCGGAAAGTGTCATCCAGGTGGGTGCCACTAATGCTGACGGACGACCACATGGCTGCCCGTGTGGCATGTTGACAAGCAATGTTGACACGCAACGACAGCATGAATGGGACTTTCTTTTCGTCGGTTGTGACAATGGATGAGACGTGGATGCCATTTTTCAATCCAGAAACAAAGCGCCAGTCAGCTCAATGGAAGCACACAGATTCACCGCCACCAAAAAAATTTCGGGTAACCGCCAGTGCTGAAAAAATGATGGTGTCCATGTTCTGGGACAGCGAGGGCGTAATCCTTACCCATTGCGTTCCAAAAGGCACTACGGTAACAGGTGCACCCTACAAAAATGTTTTGAAGAACAAATTCCTTCCTGCAATGCAACAAAAACGCCCGGGAAGGGCTGCGTGTGTGCTGTTTCACCAAGACAACACATCCGCACATCGAGCTAACGTTACGCAACAGTTTCTTCGTGATAACAACTTTGAAGTGATTCCTCATGCTCCCTAATCACCTGACCTGGCTCTTAGTGACTTTTGGCTTTTTCCAACAATGAAAGACACTCTCTGTGGCCGCACATTCACCAGCCGTGCTGCTATTGCCTCAACAATTTTCCAGTGGTCAAAACAGACTCCTAAAGAAGCCTTCACCGCTGACATGGAATCATGGCATCAGCGTTGTGAAAAATGTGTACGTCTGCAGGGCGATTACGTCGAGAAGTAACGCCAGTTTCATCGATTTCGGGTGAGTAGTTAATTAGAAAAAAAATCGGAGGCCTTAGAACTTGAATGCACCTCGTATACAGACAAACTGAAATCAGACTGACAAATTTATAAACATGGTTTATTTATGAATTTATTTTTTTATTTATGAATTCACAATCCAACTTGATGGCAGTATACATATATTGGAAACAAGATTGAACATAGGCTTTGATCATGTTTCCGGAATAGACAGATGGTTAGAGATACTGGAACAAGATGGTACCTTAGAACACATACATGTTATCAAGGCAGAAAATGACAAATTAGGGAGAATAATTGAGGTGTTAGCAAAAGAACTGATGGACACTAAAACAGTGATACTTACACTAACACAAATATTGATGTTTTGTCAGTAACAATTAATGAACTAGAACTGAGATGACTATATTTGCATTATCAGGAATACCAGTAGGTCATACCAATGATAGTTTTAGTACAAACGCACATGCAACGATACCAAATAACACTTTGAGCTTAGAAGAAAGCAACAAAGAATTAAGAAAAGAGGTAGAAGACCAGTTATTAAAGAACATGACAGTGCCTAATAAGTGTGATGACTTTACCACAACACTAAGCAAAGGCTTAAATCAGAAATTTCTCAAGTTTTCACTTTCAAGTGATATTTGCCCAGTTTTATTTCTACAGTCATTTAATGTCATGGTACCCATTTCCCACTCAGATTCAAATAAGATGCTATTTGTTATAAGCCACTTGATGGGTGATGCTGCACAGTGGGTTATGCTACAGCTAGAAATCACAACTTACAGTGGTTTAGAAACAGCATTTAAGTCTCAGTATTGTAGTGAGGGGAGGCAAAGAAGAAGATTAGAACTTTTAGAATCGAAACCTTACAATAACAGTTCATGGGATGGATACAAAGTTACTGTGCACTGGTACCTCAACAAAGCTCAGATCCTATAAGAGAGAAAAATTTATTGGAAGTTATCATTAGCTGGTTACCGTGGCAAGTATTGGACATATTGTTAGGAAATGTGGGGAAAAGTGAACAACTTGTGATGAAGCAAGCTGGGATAATTTTACTTGCCCTCTTGTTTTGCCATCTGCCTCCTTAAATTCATTTTTTCACTTCTGACTAATAACCATTAACATATGCGAGTATAATCTGCATTTTCAAAAAAGAGAAAGATTGGCCCTCAGTTTTAAAGAATATAACACCAGATCTAATTTTGTGTTAAGTTTTATATAAATAATTTATTTTTTAATTTATTTTGACTATTGCTAGTTAATATCTTCCATCATAGGGCGAAATCAGTAACTGTTTCATAACTTAAATTCTATTGTTGACATATAAACAAATATAAATTCTGTACTAATTATAAACATTTGGAGGAACAACTACTACTAATCTTAAAGTACCTATTTGGCTCTCTTTGAAAACATGTTAGTAAAGCCAGCTCTTAATTAATTCCAAAGTAATTAACAGTTTTGTCAACAGTATTGTTTATGTAACTATATACATTAATTTCATGATTTAAACAAATAATTCGACTTAACTCTTGTAGTAGAAGAAACTGTTAAAAAGACGGAATCTTACGACGTATTTAGTTAATTTAATGAGTTAAGTTTTAATTGTAATTTCTGTAAATTTAACTTCGAACAATGTGTAGTTTTAGTACCTTTATTGTGAGGGCCTGATTTTTGGTCACGAAACAGTCAGTCCATGGCCGAGTTTCAGAACTATTGTAGCAGTATGTGGCTGTTCGCCTGCTAACTATTAATGAGGCTTATGGAATGTTAAACAATAGTGCACTGGCCATATAACTGTGTAATATTGGGAGGGTTGTGAACAGTGAAAGCAAAATACTGTGAAATGCAACTGAGCATTGGTCGGCTACATCATTTACAGTAGACAGTACTTGCACTTCCGCAACCCATTTTTCAGTCAGTGTAGCAACACAGTACGTCGACACTTGAGGACAACAAATGAAATTAAGCAGGCGAATGTCGTCACAAACTTACTAGAAAATCTAGAACAGGATGATACAGAGGAAAGGCAAGCAGGGAGCTGGCACACATGCAGCACTATCAACAATAATAATGATAATAATTAACACAGAAATCTTCACAGAGGATCTCTCCCCACTAGAGTGTATGCTACAAATGAAGGAAATGGGGTACACAATGGACATGTTTATAACTGTTCAGGGAAACAGAAATGGGAACAATAACAGAAAATATCACAGTAACACATTTAACAGTAATCCTACCATGGAGAGGGAAAACTAATATGCTTCCGGGGAGAGGCTTGCGCCTCTGAAGCAATACAATATTTCTCTTCTAGCTTAATTATGTACGACTGCGACCACTGATTAACAGATGTCTTACTACATGAAGATAACAACAAACAAAAAGATATAAGAAACTGAAACTGACATACATTGTACGTAATGTAACTGTAAAAGTTGTTTTAGATTCTGGTACTGGCATTTCAGTGGTTGACTGCTACTTCTTGCAGCAAAATAATTTCCTGGATGCTTTTCCTCAGTTACCAGTCACAGGAATACAGACAACAGGGGTAACAGGCATGACAGGCAAACCAGTATATGCAGAAATGTTCATTAAATTTACATTTAAAACAATAACGTGTCAACAAGCAGTGATTTTAGAGGAAGGTTTAAATGCACATTTGATTTTACGCATGGACTGGTTACTGGACAATAATATATTGTTAAACTTCCAAAATAGAACAGACAATCACATGTGGACAAGGGGATTTAGCCGCCATACATTTTGACCAAAGCAACACAATCAGATTAGAACTCACTTTAATGACAGAATCTATGCTAGAATGGGAGGACAGACACCAATTAGGTGCAGATATGGAACAGGTAAATGAAACAGATACAATTGACAACAGAAATGAATCACAGACTCTATTAATAAATGAAAAGAAGGATATGATTTCCTTATCAAGCAGACAATATTAAAGACCTCGTTTGCACGTTGAAGATTAAACCATACAACTCATTTTACATTAGATACCAGTATTGACACAGCCATTAGTATAAAAATTAACTGAATGGAACATTATAGAAATGATTGATAGTTGTTACAATAATAAATTAAATGTTAAAAAACCAGATGGCAATATACATATGGCATAGGATGGAAGGACTCTAAATGGAATAGTGGAGGAACTGTTCGCAAAGTTTGAAGGAGTAAAGTATATCAGCACAATGGATCTCGTGGCAGGTTACTCATAGATTGCCTTACATGAAAATTCACAACATTCATGTTTCAAAGAAGGTCATATCAATTCCAAGTGCAAGCATTCAGCCTAAACATATCAGTCTCTGTTTTCAAAAGAGTTTTGACTAAAGCAACAGACAATGAGTAATGAAGTAAGCTGTTGTTTTGTGTTGACAATGTGCATGAAAAACAAGGACTACACTTAGCAGAGTAAGTGTGTTTGCTGCACCTGGTATGATAATGATCAACATTGTTTCCCCCTGGTGCTGCTTCTCCCTGTACTGATTCACACACTGCACCAACGTCTCCACAGAGACTCATCCCTCCTGCTCATTAATGAGTTTGTCTATGGACTGAATTAACTCAGGTCCTAAAGCCTGCTTCAACATAGTCAGATTTGCGGCTGGTAACACTCCAATGGATTTGACTGGTCAATAAAATCGAGGCTCTAAAATGCTTAGGTGGGTTATTCTTGAATTTGTGGCACGTAGACGAAAGCAAGCTCAACTATTTCACATTATGTCGCATTTATTAACAATACACTCCCATTCAGCTCTAACCTATTCAATGTCCTGAGCTTCCCCTTTTCAAAACAACTCTCATTTTCCAGAATGAGATTTTCACTCTGCAGTGGAGTGTGCACTGATATGAAACTTCCTGACAGGTTAAAACTGTGTGCCGGACCAAGACACAAACTCAGGACCTTTGCCTTTTGGGGGCAAGTGCTCTACCGACTGAGCTACTCAAGCATGACTCACGACCTGTGTTCACAGCTTTAATTCTATCAGTACCTCGTCTCCTACCTCCCAAACTTAACAGAAGCTTGGAAGGTAGGAGACAAGGTACTGGCAGAATTGAAGCTGTGAGGACTGGTCCTGAGTTGTGCTTGGGTAGCTCAGTCGGTAGAGCAGTTGCCCGCAAAAGGCAAAGGTCCCAAGTTCGAGTCTCGGTCCGGCACACAGTTTTAATCTGCCAGGAAGTTTCAACTCTCACTTTGCTGAAGGTGGAGTACAACCAATGTGCCTCAACCTGGTGGAAGTAAAACTCAGGCCTAATCACCTCTTTCTTGCAATCATTTTCTGTTTCCTGACACAGAAACCTTCTCTTAACAATCACTGTACATTTACCCTGACAAACTTTTTCAGTACCCTCCACTTAACAGGGAACCTGTGGACTATGCAACATTGGTACTGCAGCTGCTTCCCTTTACTGGAAAGGAAATAAATGTATACCTTTGCACAATTGGTCCTTGCCTCTACCGTGTCAAGGTTAAAATAAAAAGGTAGGTTTTTACGACTAGATTCAAAAATCAACCCTAATTCTGGTGGTAGCTCCTTTCACACTTTCCATATCACCTCCAGGTACTAATTCAGTGACAACAAGTTTACTCCGAGTCATCCTAGCACAGCCTGTCACTTGCCAACCATAAGTGACAAGTGATCACTAGATGTATTACTGTTCAAAAACCTATAGATACCAGTCACTGAATGCTGACCCCTGTTCTGACTGGGCCAGAGGTGAGATTCTTCCTACACGTCCGTTAGGTGGCCTGAAGATGGTGTAATGTAGCAATGAAACCGGCTGCTTGAATAAAATAATATCTGGAAATCTTGACAGCTGAAGGTGTTTTGATTCGACATTTCCTAATGTTCTGGTTCACTGATTCCTCCGTAGTTTACACACAGTTCTTTACTTCTGCTGTCAGCTGGCATAGTAACCAAGTATTATTTAAAACACCTTCCATAAAACTTGCAATTTTCATGGTGTGTAACTCACTGCACTGCTGTCTTTGTTTCACTACTTTCACCATGTCGTCACTGATCCTTCTAGGTTCTTCTCAGCACCTGTCCAAAACACAGTTTTCAGAAGTAAGCCTCCAACATGAATCCAACCTGTCCTCCTCCTTGTATGTGGTACACTCCACAGTACCTGTGTCATCTCATCCCTTAACTTTTCGTAAGTCCCATGTATTCTCATATACAGGTTCCTGTAACTACTTTAAGCACTCCGTGATTCTCTGCAACCTGCTGAAAAAAACTATTGGATGCTTCCTTTACTCATCTCACCTCATTCTGCATCTCCCATGCGTTAAATATCACCTGTATCGCTCTGCGGTGACCAGTGCGTCACCACATCTTCTTGTTTCGCAAACAGTACTCCCCCTTTCCAGATGCTGGTTCCGCAATGTTTCCACTCCATTTACAAATAGTAGTGTGGCTATGACCCGCATCATCTCGTCTCCTGAGGCCAGGGATATGGCTTATCCTTTTCTTCCCCATAAAGTCACCTGCTACCACAGCAGTACATCTCACCTACACTATGCAACATGCTATACTTACAAAACACACACGTAAAACATAAATCTATGAGTACTCTTATCTTCTAGGTCTTAATGCATACAGACTTCTTATCACTGGTTCATCTACAACCTCTTGCCTGCACCTCCGTACCTTCTCTTTCACTTTGCCTTTCCAGTCTGACTTCCCAATTCCTGCGATAACTTCCGAATCTCCCCAAAATGGTTTCAAACATCTTGCATGTGCAACTCTCATCCTTGCTGGCAACTGAGTCTTGATATTCACTGGTGATGTAGTTTCCACAACGCGGTATGGCCCTTGACACATTGCAAAAAATTTCTTCATTTTCCCCTTTGGAGTGAAAGAAGTTGATAACATTACCCACTTGTATTGCGGCATCCTTGGTGTACAGCTTACTGTTTCAGCTTGCTTTTCCAGTGACCGTGTATTAACCATGGTGACAGCATCATCTTACAACCATATACTACCT
This sequence comes from Schistocerca cancellata, assembly GCF_023864275.1. Taxonomy (NCBI): domain Eukaryota; kingdom Metazoa; phylum Arthropoda; class Insecta; order Orthoptera; family Acrididae; genus Schistocerca; species Schistocerca cancellata. Next base: position 411,300,448 of record NC_064628.1, read on the forward strand.
CACACAGTGGCAATCCTGAATTTATGTGCTGCTTTCAGTTGTACACTGAGACCACATACACTAAATAAACACCCCAACTGGTACACTATGCATTCACATAGTGTCCTAGTGCCTTCCCTATAGTTCTATGCACCCCGTCTGTTCTACCATTAGCTTGAGGCTGTAGAAGACTCGTTCACAATTTCTTCACACATAATAGCTTACAAAATTCCTTGAACAAATCAGACATTAAGTTGGTTTCCTAATCTGTCACTGTCATTTCAGGTTCTCCGAACTTCAATATTCAATCATTTACTAGGGCTCGTGCCACTGTTGCTGCCTTTTGCTTGGTCACTGTGACCATTTCCATGTAGCTTGCAAAATGGTCTATATTTGTGAGTACACATTTCTTCCCCACAGGTATATTGTTGGAGGACCTAAAACATCAATCCTGAGTAACTGAAATGAAGCTAATACTTCAGGTAACCTCTACAATGGAACTCTCATCTGACACAAATCCACTATCTGTGCACACTGTATGCAATTCTGTACATATTTTGTCCACATCTGACTTCCTATTCTTCTACCAGTACCTCTCCACTACTCTTCTGTTGGTAGACCTACATCTCCAATGACCTGATAACACGTGATCATGCACCTCCTGCAAACCTCTGTCACCCCCCCAAGCTTCGCTGAGACTAACGTTCATGGTCCCAACATGATTTATCTGCACAGAAACCCATCCTGCACACAAAACTTTGATTGTTTACTAGATTGTTCACATTCGTCATCTGTCTTCTGTGGTGCCTGTCACTCCTTAAGCTCATTACCACCTACTTGCAACACTTCTACTTTCTACTCAAATGGTCTGTGTTCCCATGTTTCTTTCTGGGTTTATATATGACCTCAAAATGTAACTCATTCAATCATACTGCCCATCGTGGCAATCTACTGGATGGATCCCTCAACCCCAGAAGCCATCTCAATGCTGCACGATCCATTATCACTTGAAACTTTTTCACATAAGTATAACACTTGGAGCAGGTAATTCCATTGGTAAGGCCCCATATTTATTTTTCTGTTGTGAAGTAACTCCTCTCGGCTGAGTTCATCTATCTTGATGCATAGGCTACAGGAGACTCCATGCCATCTATTTTTTTGAGACAACACACAACCAAGTACATGGTTGGACACATTGCAGAACAGACAATTCTTTATTCAAATCTGGAAACACTATGATCAGAGTTGGTGTCAAAGCTTCCTTCAGTTTCTCAAAAGCGTGTTGACAATCCTCTGACCAAACAAATTCTTTCAGAAAATACATCAATGGTCTGGCAACATCCACAAATCCCTTTAAAAATTTTCTAAATAATCCATGATTCCAAAAAATGACTGTATTTCCTTCACTAATTCAAGCACCGAAAATTCATGTATACCTTCAAACAACCTCAGGGTCCACCTTAACACCTATACTTGCTTATCATGTGACCAAGGCATGACATGACACCTCTTGTAATGCAAATTTACCCTTCTCTGTACTTACTGTTAAATTTACAGCCCTCAATCTCAGGAATACTTCCCTTACGTATTGAATATGCTAGACCGTATCACTCACAAAGATGATTGTCTCTATATCATCAAGATACACCATACATTGGCATGATTACAATCCATTAAGAAGTTCATCCAACAACCTCTGAAATGTTGCTGTTGCATCCTTTAATCTGAAAGGCATACTCTTCTATTGATAATGTATCCACAACAAAGAAAATGCTGTTTTTGGTCAATCCTCCAGAGTGACTTTTTAGTTGATGGTAGCTACTCCTTAAGCCCACTGTCAAAAAAGACTTGCTCTGGCATAAATAGTCTATGGTTCCTGTAATGATTGGCACAGGGTAGACATCCATTACAGTCTTAGCATTCAGATGTTGATAATCACAACAAAACCTATATTTCCTTGATGCATCCACTGATTTCTTGTGCCCAATGACCATTCCTGACCTCCATGTGCTATTAATTTCCTCAATAATTCTATCCTTCAGCTGTTGATTGATAAATTCCTCCAGAATCGGGTGTAAGTACCTTGGGACTCTGTATGATTTATGGCAAACAGATGATTCATTTCCTGTTGGTAATCAGCACTTCGTAATAAGTGTTAATAAGTGTTGCTGGCAATGGTCCTCTCAGAAAAAACAAAGCCCCCAATACCAACTGTAACTCTTCCATCCATTCTTATCACTTCCTTTTAGATGCTTCACCTTTCTTGTAATGCAGTTTCAGTGGCATTTGGCACCTGCCCAAGGCCAACACCCCTTATTTTCCACTCCTTCTTCTTCAGGATATCCAAGTTAGCAATCAACAACACCTTCGTTAACCTTAAATCCTCAACACCGAAATCATCCACAAACACAAGTAGCATTTTCTCACCATTTGCCCCTTGTAGGCATACAACAATTCTTTTCACTAAGCAATCTGCCTGATCCAATACTTCAATTACTTCCAATGGTTCTGCCACAAACAACATCCATACCAGTAAGTTAGACCTAACATTGACTAAAAGTGATTTCCTAGTACCCTTAGAAATACAATTGTGTGAGACAAGTCTTAGTGCAATTTCTTGCAATTTAAATGGTTCATTATATGCAATAGACTCACCTCATGACATTGCTACATTGGCAGCTGTTTGACCCAACTAAAACATTTTTCTATCAAAACCCACTATGTGCTGCTGAAAATTGATTTTGGCAAAATGCTGATGCAAGAAATCCAACCCTAGAAACATATCATAGCCCTCACTCACACGTGGCACTATCTCTACACATTGTCTGAACTGAACTGTAGCCAAGAAAAATCTACATCTGCCAAACTCAAGGGAGTGACATCATCATCCCCCACTCCATGTAATCATTACCACGGTGGATTCCATTGTGTATGTTCCACTAGATCACCACTGGCAACTATCACATTTGCTCCTGTATCCAACAATATACTGCAATTCTTTTTCCCTACTATTCCCATGACTGCACAATCCACCTCTGCATATGATTTATTAGCATCTAGTATTACTTGGAATGGTGGTAGGTGGACCTTGAATTCCTTTTGGCATTTCACATCTGCTTCTTTGCCAGCCCCCTAACCATGAAACTACTGTTACCATTACTTAGGGCTCTGCCTCTACTTAAACTATCCCATGGCTGGTGCCATTGCTTCCACACATGCCCTATCTGTCTGCACCTATAACACCTTATATTGGTAAAAAAAACTGTCTGTCCAACTTGGAATTCGTTTGGCATACCGGTTTCCTCGCATTCTACCACTAACTTGACAGCTGTTTGCAAATGAATCAGAACTCCTGTTTGTACTCTCCTTGATATTACCAAGTATCAATCGCCCTCTGCTCAGCCACCTGCAAAACTGGTTCATTCACCAAGGTATTCTTTGTCACCTCAATGAACAACCACTGATCTTCCTTATCCTATCTGTACATTCTTTTACTGATTCTGCATGCTTCTTTGTTACCATGCTCAATTGTTCCCTTTAATGTCTGGCACTGCTTTGTTTTGTATAACTTTGAACTAATCCCTTTCTAAATTCTTCAAATGTTCCAGCTCACTTGAGAGCCTCTATATAATGTGCATAAACTTTGCTTCCACCATTAATCTTAGTTTTTCTATTCTCAAAAGTTCCATGTCACATCATCCTTCCATCTCTGTCAAATTCTTAAAATCCTCCACAAATTCCTGCACTTCCTCAGTCGATTTACTAGAGAAAGCAGCAACTAAACTTGCAGCTGACAAATCTATACTTTGCTCTGGTGACTGTGTCTCCACTAGAACACATAACTCCATATTGCCTGCTGTCAATTGTGCTACCTTTTCCAGTAACATGTGCTGCTTCTGGTTCCAATACACCTTGCATATCTGATTCTGCCGAAGCCTTGCCCTTCTCAGCACTCATTTTGAAACATCAACAATTACAAGACAGACAAAATAAAATACATTAATTTAATTCTTGTATCTGATCATTAATTATTTCCATTCTCTGCACTGTCTAACTAAAGGGCCATAATGCTTACATGTAAAACACACTACCAACACATGGTGCTGAACCATCTTCTAAATTACAAAGAGTGCATCTAACAGGCAAGCCTACTATCTTATCATGACCTCCATTTCGTCTAAAGTGGGACAAATCCAGTGACTCCTTACTTTTAACAAAATTCATCTTACAAACAGCATGGCTGTCAAGCTCCTTTTCTGAGAACAAGACATACTGTCAACAACAATTCAATTTCTTGATTCATTGTACCATACGCTGTAGGTTCAGACTTTGTACAGAATGGCGACATAAGTACTCTGACAAATAGTGAAGAGGTCTGGAGTCAGCAAGCTGCAGGGGGCAGTTTACAGCACAATTTGCTACAGGCAGCAGCACTGTTGCTGTAGCATTCTGTGGCCTCCTGTGTATGTGTGTCATCTGGCAATGCTAACGGAGCGTGCAGAGCGTGACGTAGACTGAGTGGTGATGCATTACACGACCACTTCTGCCATCAATGATCCTGGATTCCAGCAGTTACGACTGGCTATGTCCACATGCACAGCAGTGCATCTTGCATCCTTCATGCTGCGCAACAGGCAGTGGCAATTGACATAACAGCTGTTATCCACTGACTCATGATGACAACCGGCATTGCTTCCTGGGGCCAGATGAGTCTAATGTAGTCACAGCTCTATATCCTGTGATCTCAGGGCAAGCTGTCCTCACGCAGAGTCGATCTGTGGTCCTGGAACAGTACCTCAAGTCTCACAGCCGCTATGATGATAAGAGCTGTGATACTACCACTTTAGTACAAAATGGCTAGGTATTTAGACATTTTTGGCCTGCACTTGCTTGGGCTTTGCTATGCCTTGTGACGCTTATACTTAACACTTCCATGGTTGCTGATGTGAAAATGCTTCCAACTACTTCTGCTTAGGCACTGCCGCATAAAAAATTTCCATACCTATCCAGGCCAGTTCACCTTGCAACATTGCGACAGCTATGGTATATTTTGTAAGGCATAAAATAACACCTTGAAGCACTAGAGACAGGATGTTCATACTCAGAGGACATGTATGCTGATATGTTCTGCAGCAATGACTAGCATTTGAACCATGTCGCCCCAAGGGTTCAAAGCCAGTATCAGTATTGTGGCACACCACCACCAACTGGTAAAATGTGCCTGTTGCTCTTATCACTATAAACCAAAGGTAATAGATTAGTATGACTTGAGCAAATGTGCAGGATGCCTCACACATGTATGCAAAACTGTGCCATAAAATCAGTTAGTTGAAACAGACAGCATTACTGGCATGAGAGAATGTGATGCATCCATCCAAACAAATTGCTGCGCATATGGGACGAAGCATTTCAGTGTGCAACGGGTGTGTGCAGAATGGTTCATGTAAGGCTGTAGAACACAACAAGATGGGTCAGGTCGCACTACCCAGACCAATCCCCAAGAAGATTGCCACCTCATCTGAAAGGCATTGCAGAAAGGTCTGCATCCTCCTCAGCTCTAGCACAACAGTGGAACACATTGTACACTGTCAGGGATGATAGTCCACTGCCGTCATTTAGGCGTGGGTTACGTGCACATCATCCACTTCTCCACCTACCTTTGACAAATGTGCTGAACCACAGTAGATGGCAATGGTGTATGGAATGACATCATTGGGGACATGAATGGCATTAGATAAGCGGCATCAGAGTGACTGAATTCACACATGACATACAGCACCAACTCAAGTCCTTATGGTGTGAGGTGCTAGTGGGTAAGATCACAAATCATAGATGTTGTGTGTCCAGGGCACTGTGACCAGTGTGACCTACGTGAAAGACATCCTGCGACCCATAGCCATACCCTTTCCGCACAACACTCCAGACACCATTTTTCGGCAAGACAATGCATGAAAACATGATGTTCCATGAAGATATGGCTTCTTGGTGTCACAGAATGTCACCCTCATGCCCTGGCCTGCTGTATCACCAGACTTGTCACCAGTCGAAAATGTGTGGGATATGGTGAAACGATGGTTGCAGTGCTTGACCCAATGCCAACCACCACAGATGAACTTTGGAAGCAGGTGAATGCAGCATGGATGACTATACCACAGGATGCCATTCATGCCTTATAGTGTTGATGGCATCATGGGTGGAATGAGTTATCAGAGCCCACAGCAGATCCTGAGCCTACAAGGCAACAGGACACACGCTGAACCGAAGAGACAGAAAAGCTAATCATTTCCGTAGATCATACTAATGTACATGTCCTGTGAATATGAACATCCTATCTTGAGTCATTCAAGGAGTTCTGTTTTTCTGAGCGTGAGTGTACTTTCCAGTTTGTGTGTTTGTTGCTGAATATTGTTCGTGCACTATGCCTTCCACACCTAAAAATCTCTCCCATACACCCTGGCCACCTGGTGATGAAGCTATCTTGACCAGTATGCTGACTGTCTCACCAAGGCCTTCACCTCCTAGTCCATCCCAATGCTGCTCCCAATCCCAACCTCTTGCCATTGGGTTCATATCCCTGTGGAAGGCCCAGGTGCAAGACCTGCCCAATCCACCCATCCAGCACTTCCTATTCCAGTCCTGTCACAGGTTTATCCTACCCCATCAGTGGGAGGGCCACCTGTGAAAATGTAGTCATGTCATATAGCACCTCTACTGCAATCATTGCACAGCTTTTTATACTGAAATGACTACCAACCAACTGACCACTGCCAAACTGTAACCAAGAGTAAAGTGGAACACCCTGTGGCACACCCTGCAGCTGAATATAACACACTTGATTTCAGTAGCTGCTTCACAACCAGAACCATCCAGATGCTTCCCTCCACCATCAACTTTTCTGGACTCTGCACATGGGAGTTATCCTTAACACACATTCTCTGGTCCCAGATTTATACCAGCCTCACCCTATAGCACCCTACTGTCCCCGCACCCTTCTCCTAACAATTTCTGCCCCTCTGTCCCATCACCTCCTCCAATTCACATTTCCTCACCCTCATTGTGTGCTGATCCATGCCAACACACCTGCCCAACTTTCCCCCTTTTCTGCTCCTCTCCTCTTCCATTCCCTGTCCCCCCCCCCCCACCATCCCTCCCTCCTCTCTCCCCTTCAGCCTCCTGAGACATTGCACCTGGCAGCCTTCTTATGCGGCCACCTAGTCCCTGCAGGCTCTGCCAGACAATGCTCTTCTCTCCCCCTACCTGTACCCTGCTATCCCTCCCCCTTCCCTACCCCACTCTGGATTGCTGCTTTCATCCAATGCATTAAAGCCAAACCTACCAGAAATAGCAGCCACATGTCTGTCAGGTGTGCTTGCTTGTGTTAATGTGTGTGTGTGTGTGTGTGTGCGCGCGCGCGCGCGCGTGTGTGTTTTCTTTTCTGAAGAAGGCTTTGACCGAAAGCTAAATGAATAACAGTTTTTCACTATTCCTGTTGGTAGTGCAGCTGAACATCTGCCACATTAGTTCAAAATATTAGAATCAGAACATTTTTTGCAATGTTGCAAATGATGAATGTGCGGCAGAACACTGATTGATAGATGATCAGTTTGAATATTTTATTCCTCAAGATTATGCTGCTGGTAACACTATGTGTAGAAGTGAAGGAGAGAATAAAGATGACTAATATTTGTTAGAGATGGTGTAATGTTTTCTAACATAGATGATAACTCTTACTGTACTGTACTAGATGGAGAATTTAGTTGTATAAGACTTGCAAGAAGATATCTCCTTTGGCATGATCAACTTTTTGAAATCATCTATACAGTTATGTAGGTTAAGATCCCAGATATCACACACTGCAGCCATTATGACAAAAAATATCAGAAGTTTGCTTGATGCTCAATAGCATTGAAGAAGTAGTATTATATGGACTGGTTGCATTGGGTAATGGATATGTATAAACTACTAGACTTTTTCATTTGTTCTCATTTTTTCTTTGTATCATTATTTTCCCCATCTGGAATTTTTATGAAAGAGAATTAGTTACATTTACCTATTATAATATTCAATTATTTGAAAATGCCAATTTATCAGTTAAAAATGTAAGATGAAATAACCTGTATATATCAACTGTGCAATGGTGTGAAAAACATTTTTTGTCACAGAGATGTGCATCCTTTTCACATGGTAATCATCATATAAACATTTAAAACATAGCCTAAATTCCTTTTGCACTATTGACAAAATAATGCAGATGAAGATTTAAATGAAAGAAGGGAGTGTAGGTAAAATGAAATTCAAGTAAAATAAGGAATAGAAATATTGAATGCAATAACTTGGACCAAAAAATAGGATGATAAAATGAACGAAATTAAATAGCAATTAACACACAAAAAGAATTCAAATCACATAAAGAAAGATTTCCAGTGGAAAAAGAATGTTAGGAAGAAAAATGAGAGGAATGAAGAAGCTGATATGATGATTAAAATGATGTGACACAGGAATGGAAATAAAGAATTATATTTAACTTAATTAACTGAACAAAAATAATAATCAAAGCCATCTCTATGAAAATTTATAAATTTAAAAAAATTACCGCACCTGATCAGGTTGAATGCATAACTTTCTGCAGGTGAAGGTCTCCTCACCCTTTCCATTACACCACACAACCAGTGTATGCAATAATACATTTTTTAACGTCATTGAGAGTCAAGCAAAATTCTGATTTCCCCCCCACCCCCCCCCCCCCCCACCCCAATCAATTACTCACAAATGAGGGCCCATGAGGGCAAATGGCTGAAGGGCATAATACCTAGGATCTTAACCTACATCAACGCATAGATGGTTTCAAAAGTCGATCCAACTGCTGTGGATCTCTCCTTGTTAGTACAGAGAGTACCGTAATTGTTAATTCGTACAGATCTCCAGGTAGAGACGTAAATATAGTTCTTGAAAGATTTGAGCTGTTTATTAAAAAAAATTTTAAATCTAAAACAAAAGTCATTATCTACAGTGATTTCAAAAATGAAGTGACAAACAAAATTATGAGCATCTTACAAGAACCTTTTTTTAATACATTTAAATCTCTAAATTTGTTGTTGTGGTCTTCAGTCCAATGACTGGTTTAATGCAGCTCTCCATGTTACTCTATCCTGTGCAAGCCTCTTCATCTCCAAACAACTACTGCATCCTACATCTTTCTGAATCTGCTTATTATATTCATTTCTTGGTCTACCTCTATGATTTTCACCCACACTGCTTTCCAATATGAAATTGGTGATCCCTTGATGTCACAGAATGTGTCCTATCAGCCGATCTCTTCTTTTGGCCAAGTTGTGCCACAAATTTCTTGTCTCCCCAATTCTATTCAGTACTTCCTCATTAGTTAACCGACTGATACATCTAATCTTCAGCATTCATCTGTAGCACCACATTTCAAAAGCCTCTACTCTCTTTTTACTTAAACTGTTTCACTTCCATACATTGAAATTCTTCAGAAAAGACTTCCTAATACTTAAATCTATATTTGATGTTAACAAATTTCTATTCTTGAGAAAGGCTTCTGTTGCCATTGCTAGTCTACATTTTATATCCTCTCTACTTTGTCCATCATCAGTTTTTGCTTCCCAAATGAAAAACCTCATCTACTACTTTAAGTGTTTCATTTCCTAATCTCATTCCCTTAGTATCCCCTGATATGATTTTCCTACATTTGCTTTTGTTGATCTTATGTCCTCTTTTCAAAACAACATCCATTCTGTTCAAATGCTCTTCCATGTCCTTTGCTATCTCTGACAGAATTACAATGTCACTGGAAATCCTCAAAGTTTTCACCTCTTCTCCCTGGACTTTAATTCCTACTCCAAATTTTTCTTTGGTTTCCTTTATGACATGTTCAATGTACACATTGAATAACATTGGGGATAGGCTACAACCCTGTCTCACTCCCTTCTCAACCACTGCTTCCCTTTCATGCCCTCAACTCTCATTACTGCCATCTGATTCCTGCACACATTGTAAATAACCTTTCGCTCCCTGTATTTTAACCCTGCTACCTTCAGAATTTCAAAGAGTGTACTCCAGTCAACACTGTTAAAGGCTTTCTCTAAGTCTACAAATGCTATAGATGTAGGTTTATCTTTCCTTAAGCTACCTTATGAGCCGCAGGTTCAGTATTGTCTCACAGGTTCCTACATTTCCCGAGAATCCAAACTGATCTTCTCTCCTACCAGTTTTTCCATTCTGCTGTAAAGGAGTCTTGTTAATATCTAGCAATTGTGACTTATCAAACTAATTGTTCAGTAATTTTCACACATTTTTGGAATTGGAATTACCACATTCTTCCACAGAATGTCATCTACTCCTGGGGCCCAGTTCTGACTTGGATCTTCCAGAGCTTTGTCAAATTCTTCTTGCAGTATCACATCTCCCATCTCATCTTCATCTACATCCACTTCCCTCTCTATAATATTGGTTTCAAGTTCATCCCTCTTACATAGAGCCTCTATATACTCCTTCCACCTTTCAGGTTTTCCTTCTTTGCTTAGGACAGGTTTACTATTTGAGCTCTTGACATTCATACAGCTGCCTCTCTTTTTCCCAAAGGCCTCTTTAATTTTCCCGTAGGCAGTATCTATCCTTCTCCTCATGAAATATTCTTCTAAATCCTTACATTTGTCCTCTAGCCATTCCTGTGTAGCAGTTTTGCATTCCCTGTCAATCTCATTTTTTTGATGTCTGTATGCCCTTTTGCCTGCTTCATTTGCTGCATTTTTAAGTTTTCTCCTTTCATCAATTAAATTCAATATCTCTTGTGTTATCCAAGGATTCCTACTAGGCCTTGTGTTTTTACCTGTTTGATCCTCTGCTGCCTTCACTATATCATCTCTTGCAGCTACCCATCCATCTCCTACTGTTTTCCTTTCCTTTGTTCCTGTCAAACATTGCTTGATGCTGCCTCTGAAGGTCTCAACAATCTCTGGTTCTTTCAACCTACTCAGGTAACATCTCCTTAATTTCCCACCTTTTCTCAATTTCTTCAGTGTTTATCTACAGTTCATAACCAATAAATTTTGGTCAGGGTCAACATTTGCCCCTGGAAATGTCTTACAATTTTAAATATGATTCCTAAATCTCTGTCTAACGATTATATAATCAATCCAAAACTTTCTGGTGTCTCCCGGTCTCTTCCACGTATACAACCTTCTTTCATGATTCTTAAACCAAGTGTTAGTGATGATTAAATTATGCTCTGTGCAAAACTCTACCAGGCGGCTTCCTCCTTCATTCCTTTTCCCTGATCTTTATTCACCTGCTATTTTTCCTTCACTTCCTTTTCCTACTATCAAATTTCAGTCCCTCATCACAATTAAATTTTCATCTCCTTTAACTATTTGAATAATTTCTTTTATCTCATCATACATTTCTTCAATCTATTTCATCATCTGTGGACTAATTGGCATGTAAACTTCTACTACTGTGATAGGCATGGGCTTATGTGTCTATCTTGGCCATGACAATCTGTTCATTATGCTGTTCATAGTAGTTTATCCGTATTCCTATATTTTTACTCATTACTAAAACCACCCCTGCATTACCCCAATTTGCATTTATAACCCTATATTCACCTGACCAGTAGTCCTGTTCCTCCTGCCACCTAACTTCACTAATTATCACTATATCTAACTTCAAGCTACCCTTTCCCCATTTTAAATTTTCTAACTTACCTGCCCGATTGAGGGACCTAACACTCCATAGTTCAATCTATAGAACGTCAGTTTTGTTTCTCCTGATGATGACATCCTCCTGAGTAGTGCCCACCAGGAGATCCAAATAGGGAACTATTTTACTTCTGAAGTATTTTACCCAAGAGGACATCATCATCATTTAACCATACAGTAAAGCTGCATGTTCTCGGGAAACATTGCTGCTGTAATTTCCCCTTGCTTTCAGCCGTTTGCAGTACCAGCACAGCAACACTATTTTGGTTGATGTTACAAGGCCAATTCAGTCAATCATCCAGACATTTGCCCGTGCAACTACTGTAAAGGCTACTGCTCCTCTGCAGGCCTCTCAACATACAGCCTTCTTTTGTGGTTGTACCTATAGTACAGCTATCTGTATTGCAGACGGAGACAGGCCACCCCACCGATGGCAAGGTCCATTATCCTAAATTTACATTGTACAAATTACAGTATCACATGGAGTAATGCCTGCTCAGATAATATTACAGTTAATTTTGCTAGAGATGTGTATGATGTCAGACTTGTTAGTGGTGTACTAGCAGACCTTTAATAATAACATTCTGCTGTGATCAGTTGTCTAATTCAAATACATAAGCCAGAATCATGTCTAATGCTACATGGCCATAAAGATGAATATATTAATATATTGACAGATTAGCTGATGTTAGCTGGCTCTCTGTATACAACTCACAACATGGGAAGTGTGCTGAGATAACAGTGTTTCATAATTTCCTGAAAAAACTCAATGATTTATGGTACTCTTGTTCATCATTAATCCAAAATTAGCCCTAAGCATAAACACAAAAAGAAACAGCTAAAATGGTGTACAGATGTGGTGGCTCACATTAAGGAAGAGATGCTCAGACTGTACAGAACACACAAAAACTTTGTAAAAAGGGCCTGAGCTGGATGATACTTCTTATAGAGGTTATTTTCAATATAAAAAAAACTACAAAGACAAACTGATCCTGGCCAAAAAAACTTGCACGTGAACGATACATAGAAAGAGCTCCCAACAAATGTAAAGTGACACGGGATATCATCAATGAAGAAAAGTCCCAAACCCACACAAAGGATGCAGTGTTGGACCCTGAAGAAGTAAATGTTTACTTTCTAACGTCATTGAGTAAGCTGAAAAACAAAATTAATCAAAATGGCACTATTCCTTTAGATCTTCTTGATTCTGAGTCAAGGTTCGCAAACTCCAGATGTATGGACTGTTACAACTTATCCAACTACATAATCAAAAAAATAATACATCTCATCTGTCAGTCTCTTTCTATCACCTTTAATATGTGTTTAGAATCTTGAGTTTTCCTTGATGCACTCAAAAGTGCTAAAGTGCTGGCAGCTGCCAGTCTCTAAAAAGAGAAATAGGGATCTGCCCCCAAACCACCAACCAATTTCTACTTTCCCAATTTTCTCCAAAGTTTTCAAGAAACTAACTTACAACCAGCTAAATAACTATTTCAGAAACAGTGAAGTTTCCAAATGCATCAATATATTAGTTTTACGTGGGCACTGAAAAGCAGCCTGTCCTGATTTTAGTTATAAAGGAAAACTGTTGCAGTCAGCATATAGGCTCTGAAGACAGGAGATTGTCGGGGGTGGTATCAGTTAGTTGTTTTATGGTGCTGCCATGTAGAATGAACTATGGTGTTGGAAGATGTATGCAAGACATTGTTTAAGGCATAACTGAGATGAAAGGATTGTTTTTCTACTTAAGACACATGAAGAGGTAAGTACTATTAAGTGCCAAAAAGAGTGACATCACACTGAAGAGAGATTATGTAGTTAGAGGAACAGCTGTACATGCACATCATTAAGATCATAGGAGATACACAAAACTGGGACTGGTTTGACTCTCTTACACAGATGCTACAGGTCCTATTAATGCTAGGAAACCACACTTCTCCCTACAAACATACCATAATACGCGATGTCACACTCCATGCTTGAAACCCCGGGCAGGGCATTTCACTGACACCCACCATTATGCCAGATTCCAATGATGTATTGAACATAATGTGCCTATCAGTGCCTTAGCATCTCCACTACATGGTGAGTAGCAAATTTCCTTTTCATAATGTTGTTACATATTGAGTGGTGTTATCCTTGAAGCTTAACATGAAACTTAATTTTTTGTTGGTTTCCACACATGTAGATTGGTCCTCTTTGTTCTTGTCGTCCTATTTTGGTTGAAAACCATCCAGCAACTCTAAAGGTTACATGGTGACAAGACTTCTGAGGGTAAGTGTCAGTTTGCATGACCCAATGATGACTGTGATTTCAAAATGCATGTGTCACAGATGTAACATGGAGGCTTCAAGGCACATATGTCACACCTAAACTTAAGCAGCCTGACAGGAAATTGCTGCATGAGCATGATGCTGTATCTTGGAAAAATATAAGTGACTCAATGATTTATGAGGTAGATGTGTTTGCTACTCACTACATAGGGAGGCATTGTATCGTAGACAGTGATGAGTAGCATTGTATCGTATCCGCATTGTTGTTATTCCATCCTAGATTTTCAATTGTTAGGTAAAAATTGAATCTTGGTGTATTAGGATCATTGCAACAGACAGAGCCAATGATATCAGATGAATCCTGGTTCAGAACTATTACCCATTGTATTTGACCTCTGATGGGGAGGGAGTGAGAATAACATTTACATGCATCTACTAGTGTGTGGAGATCACAGTAGATGTGGTGTCATGATCTCATCGAGTATCAAGGTCACCTTAAGAATACAACTGTATAATTCTGCAACAACGGCAGTCACGGGGAAGAAATTATTGTAACAAAACAGTGGAGGGGTATGTTTAGGTCATATTTTCATTTCGTGAACAACACCATGAGCCCTCCCTGCATTTTGAAGCACTATAAACTGAGAAAATTACTCAAATGTTGTAGCCTTGATATAAAACTGGCCTGTATCACCAAGAATGTTGGTGAGACACTCTCAACAGTCACTGCCTCAGACCCTTTGGGACTCATAAATCCTAGTGATGGGTGAAAGCATCTGTCGACATATAGGTAGTAATGTCTGTTCTAGGCATCACACAGTACTGGGGTGAGGGAGGGTTGGGGGGGGGGGGGGGCGAGTAGAGGGTGTAATAACCTTGTTTTCCCCCCTTCCTTTTTATGTTCATCTAGGCATCTCGATTCACGTAAATATAACAATTAAATGTTTATACAGTTCTTTAATGACCCAGTTCCCAAGTCAAAAACACAATATATGATTTGGAAGAAAATTCAATATTCAGTTTATTCACCACCAACCACTTACAGCAGAATAGGTTTGAACATTAAATATACAATTAAGAATAATTTTCAGAGAGGAGTTTTTACAATGTAGTTCCATATCTTTCAGAAATATCTGTAAGTACTAATGTTAATCATGTTTATTTCAAGTAGTTCGTCTAACTTGTAAAAGGGGTCTTTGAGTAACCAATCATATATCTTAATGTCGAAAATATTATAGGACAGTGTCCAAGTGGATATTGGAAGTTTATTAAAAATTTTTAAGCATGTTATTTTGCATGAGTTTGCAGTCCTTGTGGGTGCCCCGGTGTATCAAGGTTCAGTTTGCCTCTGGTGTTGTGAGGGTATATAGTCTCTCTGGTGTTGAACTCATTTAAGTTGCTTTTGACGTAAGCAAGACTGTGCAACTGTAATCAGTATTCAGATTTTTTAAAATAATTTTCAGAATTTCATTGACGTAGCAGGAGTGCCCCCATAGCAGTATGCTGTAGGAAATATGCTTTGGACCTGTCCAGGAAGGGAGCTTGTGGAGACGTAGAAAAAACCAAGAACTGTATGAGCTGATGAGGCAACCGAACATACGAGGGTTGTTTTTTAAGTAAGGGCCGTTTTTATTTTTAAAAAAAGATACAAATACTTTTGTAAAAAAACTTTTATTTTCTGATTTTACACACTTTTACCTATTTTTCTACATAGTTGCCTTGTTTATTTAAGCACTTGTCATACCGTACAACTAAATTTTTAATTCCCTCTTCAAAGAATTCGGCCGCCTGCTCCGACAGCCAAGAGTTCACGGCTGCTTTCACTTCATCGTCGTCATTGAAGCGCTGCCCGCCAAGATGGTGTTTCAGGTACCGGAAAAGGTGAATATCGCTAGGAGCAAGGTCGGGGTTGTATGGTGCACGGTCCAAAACTTCCCAGCCAAAAGAATCAATCAAATCCCGAGTCTTTTGAGAGGTGTGAGGCCAAGCGTTATGGTGCAGGAGCAAAACTCCTTTTGTCAGCATGCCGCGCCTTTTGTTACGAATTGCTCTGCGGAGCTTCTTTAGAGTTGCACAGTAGGCATCTGAGTTGATTGTCATTCCTCGTGGCATAAAGTCCACTAGCAAAACACCGCACTGGTCCCAGAACACAGTTGCCATAATCTTGCGCTTTGACAGCGTCTGTTTGGCTCTGACCTTGACAGGTGAGGTCATGTGTCGCCATTCCATCAATTGTCGCTTGCTTTTGGGAGTGATACGGGATACCCATGTTTCATCTCCAGTGACAATTTGACTCGACATGTCATCCCCTTCTTGCTCGTAACGAATCAAAAAGTCCAATGAAGTGGCAAATCTCTTCCCTTTGTGGTCCTCTGTGAGGAGTCTGGGTACCCACCGAGAACACAGTTTCTTAAAGTTTAGGTTTTCAGACACAATTTTGTACAAAACCGATCTTGAAACTTGTGGAAATTCCAAAGAAAGAGTGGAAATTGTGAATCTTCTGTCCTCACGAATCTTTGTTTCGACTGCAGCCACCAAATCATCAGTGATCACAGAGGGCCGGCCCGAGCGTTCTTCATCACGGACGTTTTGACGGCCATTTTTAAACTCTCTAACCCATTGACACACTTTACCTTCACTCATTGCATTCAAGCCATAAACTTCTGTTAACTGATGATGAATTTCTGCAGCCGATAGGCTTCTCGCGGTCAAAAAACATATCACTGACCGTATCTCACACGCGGCAGGCGATTCAATAATCGTAAACATTATAAAGTAGCACAGCGATGCGTACACGTCAGCTACAGAGCTGCAACTTGCATCAGTGTGAACGGGAAGGATTCCGGCAAGTGGTACGGTGGCTTGTTGCGGCGTCCGTGCAAACTACGGGACTATACGCGCGAACGGCCCTTACTTAAAAAACAACCCTCGTAATTCAAAAACTGAAAGTGGGGAGAATAAGCTTGGCAGGCCACATTGCTAGAAGACCAGACACCTCTCAGGCAAAAGCCATACTTATGGGAAGACCTGATGGTACCTGTCCAGTCAGAAGACCCAGGAAGGGATGGGAGGATGAGCTACAGAAAGACCTCTGCCAGCTGGGAGTCCATGACAACTGGACCCAAAGTGCATTGTGAGGTCAGCGCATGATCTACAGGGTCCTCGATCACAGATTTGTCGATGATGATACTTGCAGACATGGCTAATACAGTATGTTCCTCCCAGTTTAATTTCAAATCAGTGTGAAAGTCTAAGAATTTTACTGATTTACTTTCCATGACTATAGCCAAATCCAGAATTAGCTCCTGCAGACATGGCTAATACAGTATGTTCCTTCCAGTTTAATTTCAAATCAGTGTGAAAGTCTAAGAATTTTACTGATTTACTTTCCATGACTATAGCCAAATCCAGAATTAGCTCTTGTGTTTTATTAGGATTACAAAGGAGTTCTTTGAAGGGGGAAAAAAGAAAAAAAAAGAACAATTCATTGTGAGCTCTAATCTTTCGTTTGTTGCCTATGCATCTCTGTTACATCATGGTGGGTACTGACCAGTGTCATTTGTGTAACACACTGCTGAACCTGCTCCTACATGGTTCCAAACTTCCCTCAAAGAGGAGCATCTATTATTAATTGATACACACTGTCTCCTCTTGCTTAGATACAACTTGATCACAGCTAAAAGCAGTTTGTGTTTGCCATAATATCCCAGTTTTACAAGTAAGGTGTTAAAACAGTATACATCTGAAGGCTTGTCTTGAGATCACAAAGCACAACTGATACTAAATCCTTACATTCAAATGCAGTTGATACCTGGCTAATAACTTTAGTGATAGCAGTAGTGGTATTTTTGCCGTGTTGGAACCCAAATTGTCTGTTGGAGAATCATGCAGAGTATAGAGCTCACACCTTCTATCGCATACCTTGTAACCACAGGATACAATCTGCATCCCTTAACCAGGATGTGTGGAGATGTGAATGTGCTTTCAAGGCCAATAAGAGATGTTAAAGTAGAATTATGCACTCACATTATGACGAAGTGAAGAAAACATTTACCTTAATAGATCACTGAGTTGTTGTTCACTGCAGTCAACAAGAAGGCCGAGATGAATGAGGTTAAGTAATCTGGTGCGACCAAGAAAGTTTGGATCTGCTGCTGAACGGAGGTCCGAATTACCAACACGTTTGTGCCCTTTGTACATTCCTCGAGCACCACAGATCTTCCTTAGCAATCTTTTTCGCTCTTTCAGTAAGACTTCTGATCCACAACCCCTGTAAACAAATGACATAACATGAAAATTCATTACAAATATTTTCTGGCTGGCTGGTGAGGATGAACGAATTGTTACTGCAATTATGAACACCACTTTTCTACTGTTAGATGTTTCATAACAAGAAAAATGATGACATGATAATACAATACAATGATGACAAAAAAAGACAACCAAGATATTTTACATACAGTTCATGATCAAAACAGATTTCAGAATTTCAGTTTTTTTAATGTGTGTTACTAAACGACATGTAATAGGCCACTCATCGCATTTAGTAATCTTCTCACATTTTCCAAAACACACCACTGAAAACCATCATGCTCTGCACAATATTACTTTTACAACATGTTTGACATGACCTCATTCACCAAGAGCCAAATCAGCCAAAGATGTTACATGACATATACTGCTCATATTGCAAACAAAAGCAGCTTACACCTGTTTCACTAATAACTTATTTTTAATTTATTATTTCATATTGTTTCAATAATCAATATCAAAACTGACACTTGCAAATTTAATTTTAATATCAAAAACTTCCAAATGAATTAATTACTGCAGCAAGTTATTGAAAAAAGAGCCTTCCCAACACATCTAATTAACTTTGTAAAGGATTTTACAAAGAGACAAAAACTATAATCAAAGAAGGAGATAGCTTCTGTAAACAATTAACAACAACACAAGGAGTTACACAATGATGTGGCCTGTCTCTAATTCTTTTCAACGTCTACATATGTGACTTAGTCAGGGCTTGGAAATAAGATATCATCTATGGCATAATAATCAACAGACAAGTGTTTTAATTCTCTGCTATACACAGATGATCAATCAAAATTCAAGAAATGAAGATAATCTTCAGAGAACTGCCAATCAGTTTAGTTTCTTGGCTTCTAAAAATAACATGAACATCTGCATTATTAAAACAAAGATTATGGCATTTAGGGAAAATCTCCTACAAGATCTTAAAGTGGAGTAAACAATGTTAAAGTGGAACAGGTAATACACTTTCAGTACCTCATCTGTGACATAGGATGAAATAAGATCCTAAAATTTAACACAATCTGTGGAACAGTTAAAAGTACAGAACAAAAAAAATTGCGGGAGGGAGGGAGGGGGGCATAAGAGACACAGATCAAGTTTTACGTCATTGCAGTACCTACTATTCCCTTTGGATCTGAAACCTGAGCGCCCAGCCAAAAGGATGTGACTAGGATCCAGGCTGTGGAAATGAGATTTCACTATAGAGTTTAAAGGTGTCCCAGAGAAGATTACTTCAGAAATGAAGACAATAAGAATGAATTATAAGTTGATTTGATCCACAGCAAAAATAGATCTAAACATAAATAAGGATCTAAACAGAAACAGACTGCGGAAACATGTAGATAGGTTGGATAGGATGTATGAATATAGACTTTCATAATAAATTCTTCATTATAAATGTAGGGACAAGACAGAAGACCACAGAAGATATAGCTGGACCTCATTGACCGGAACAGGTGAAATCACTTAATCCATGAAGGGAGAAGGAGAAGAAGAAGGAGATGGAGGAGGAGGAGGCTCCGAAGAAGAACAAGAATTAATTACATACAAAATGACACTTTCCAAATTATTTTTGAACCAACATGATTCAAGTACAGATGTCACTTAACTATATATCTCACTTAAGATTCATGCCTATACTTTGTTTAGATGTCATTTAAGTTATAAATTGTGGATTTAAAAAGAAATTATATATGAAGCTTCATTGGATTGCCGTGTGAATTAAGTAACTGTATCATGTTGTTTACTAAACAGTGAGAGCACAGTTCAATTAAAAAGAAGAGCATGTTCTCTCACTTAATCCCTGTGGAGCCCCACAGGTATGCTATCTGGTCCAGTTGCTTTTCCAAAGTTGAGCAGTTTTAGCCAATTTTCGATTCTGTGATCAGCTATCTCACTATCTGTCATTCCAGCTTTTGTGTAGTGGTTGAAGGGAGGGAGTCCATTACGATTTTCTGCAGCGAAACAATTTCAGAAGAGCAAATTGTATTCAGTCTTCTTTCTGTCAACTTCTGTTTCAGTGCTAGTATAGCCACTGAGCAACTGGAAAGATGATTTCAACCTGCTTATGGACATTACACAGGATGGTTTGTTTGTAAAAATTATATTTTCAAATTCACTGAAAATTTCTTGCATTGCTTTCCTTATGCTCTTTCTGGCTTCATCCATCTTTTGTTTGTTTACTAAGCTTTGGCTTTGTCTAAATGGAAGACGAAGCTCGCTCTATTTTTGCAGCAACTCGAACCTTGGTAGGTCTTTTCCATCCCTCATGACTTTGATTGGGACATACTTTACCTGTTTATCCCATTTATCTATTAGTGCTCCACATCTTTATCCTCAGAGTTTGTAATGTTGGCTACTTAAATACTCTGAACTTTGTATCCTGTAACTTCTGCGATAAAAATATTTTCCTACTTTTTTTAACAATCCTTGCACTACTTGATGCTATGACAGCCTTATGATCACCGATTCCCTCCTTGATGTTTAATGATTCCAAATGTATGAGTCTGTTAGGTACTAGGAGATCTGCTTGAAGTAACTGTCAGACAAGATATTCAGAACGATCTCACACGAATCCCTGTCTGTCACAAGTTTTAATGGCACTGTCACAAGTTTTAATGGCATGACTCTTACCATTTTATAGCTGACAAAACTGTTACAGATGTTCTCTTTCCACTATTTTTTAAACTACATTAATCTAGGCTCAAATCTTCCTCTATTACACCTCATCCACTTAATAGTTGCCGTTATTAATGGGTGATAATGACACTGTCTTTTCAAGACATGCACATGAAAAGCAAGAATCTGTATTAAAGCCCCAACACGTAAAAATTTTAATTTGTCATTAAGTTTTAATGATCTAGCTTTCAATTAGAACCATGGCAAAGGTAAAGTAAAACAAAAGCAGAATAATTACATATTTTAAAATGTTTCAGAAATTCAAGGCACATCCTTTAAATAATGGCATCTTAAAGTTATCTGTTGCAATCACGTTGAAACCTGTCTGGATAATCAAGTGCATTAAAGAGCCCACTTCTAAGGCACAGGGAGGCATGCTGGCCCCAGATCAAATCTGCCCAGTGGATTCATGACTGTTCCAATTACAAACACAAGGAAACACACAGCCATAAAAGAGATACAGTTTACTGGGTCATGGAATACAATGAGAATGATTTACTTGTCTCAAACAGATTTAACAACTGAGGTCCTGGAAGCCCATGCATGCCCTTTAAAAATGCCATCTGAATCAGGTGGCTTACCACACAACTCCCTCAGAGCTTCTGGCGATAGAGATCCAGTTTCCATAACCACTGATAGTGGCGCATGCTCAGTGCAGTGGGAGCACCAGCACTGGCACCAGCTGCAAGAAGCAAACCAGCTGTCAGTGCTGACACATCCCTCACCACTGGGGTATGTGGAAATGGCCAGGCTTGCTCGACCCCTAGAGTGACCGGGGCCAACGAAGAGTACAGTCGACTCATGGCCCAAGGAAGGACACCTGTGCCCGTCCAGGAATGCAAATGATTTTGATGGCATATCATGAGCCAATCTTCGGTGCATACCATGAAGATGTGGTGACCACACTGACTCCGAATGATGGCCAGAATCCTGTGAGAATGCCTCTCAAATGCTCTGACCCAAACTGGAGTGACAGGTGTGAACATTGGCAAAATTGACATCACTTGCGAACACATGCCTGGGACCAAGAGGCTGAGCAGTGTTCACAAGTGACAGCTGTGCAGGAGCTCAATGGGGTCCTTAACTCCTATTGGCATCATTCTGTACGAGCTAAATAAAAACGTGAGAGCCTCCACGACTGGGGAATATTCTACGTGTTTGTACATCAGTGCCTTAAACATTTAGACAAGACATTCTGTCTCATCATTTGACTGTGGATGGAAGGGAGGCACCGCTGTGTGTATAAAAGTCCTTTAACGACTGTTCCACAGACAATAAGTTTGACAGAGCCTTGACAGTCACTATCACAGGTGGAACATAAATGCCATACAGGAAAAAGAGAAAAAGCATCTATTGCCAATAATCAGAAAGTGTCTAAAAAAGGATCAGCAAAATCAATGTGGACTCTTTTCCAAATCTGTGTAAGAGCTGGCGGGGAAAAAACAGTGTGCAGTGTCACCTGCTGGCCCAAATACTTGCGGCAAGTGTCTGGGCAAAATACGTGGCAGTGTGCCAACAGTTTTGAGGGAGAGATTCCCCAGCAGTGCTGGTGTAATAGGTGGGCACCTCCCACAGCAGAGCCGCTGGAACCATGACATACAGAGTAAACCCTTCTGCCAACAGGTAAACAATGCCATCCAATATGGAAAGATGATGGCGTAACACACAAAAATTCTAAGGCAGATGCAATGCCTGATCTGGCAGAAGGTCATGTCACCCATGGTTTATCACATGTATGACCTGCTGGAGCACCGGATCTGGCACCATAGTACAGGCAATATGTGAACTTGTGATGGGGAAGCGGGAGACAGAGTAGAGATTGACATACTGCTGTTATGTGATCTTTTTTTTACATTTTTAGCAAGAGGCCCGCTGCTTGGGGCCGGCCACCCTCTCATGCTGTATAAAACAAGAGGGGCATGAAGGAAGTAGCATTCACTGTCCCTGTTGCTGATGACGGGTTTGTGCTGGCCTGGTTGGCTTGTTTGTATTGTGACTACCTCCTCTTCTACCAGAACAATAGGCTCCATGTATTGGTGCTGCAAGCTGTCAGCATCACCCCAAGACTCATAATTGGTGGGCCGCAGTGTGAGAGATATCAAACTATTTCTAATATAGGGTCCTCAAACTGAAAGGCATGCTGATTTACCTTGTTATCTGGAGCTGAACAGATGATTGCACCTCTGAGCATGATGTCCACATAAGCTCCTGAGATTTAGCTGACACATAACTGAGACCGTGGTTGCACAAGCTTTATTGCTGCAGCCATTTGCGACACTGGTAGAACTCAACAAATTCAACACACACACAGGGACTGTATGCATACATTTGTGGTGTAGGAGAAAGAAAACAACACACAGCATCCAAAGAAATCAATGCTGAGTCTTGTAGAGGAGCTAACTGTACAGAAGTGAGAGATGCGGGAGTGTACTCATGGCCATGATAAGAAAAGAGCCTTACAGAACTCCATGTTGAGTTGACCACCCAGAACACCACTTCCCATATGTATCCTATGTATCCCAGTGTACTGTAGATTCATCATAAATGGTGGTGGTGGTGGTGGTGGTGCAGGGGGGGGGGGATGTTAGAGGGTGATCAACCAGTGTCTGAGCCTGGGTGACATGGCCACATGTTGTTGCACCAGTGTATGGAGGAAAGCCTCTATGGAAGAGGCCAAATAATGAAACACACAAAAATTCACCCCTCAACATCACCCCACCTGTGTTCCAACTAGGAACAAAAGGACACACAAGGCCATGAAAGAGACAAAATTTATTTGGTCACAGAGTGACATCAACAAGAATACAAAAAGAACCATTTACACATCTTGAACACATTTAACAACTGAGGGTCTGGGGCCTGTGTATGCCCTTATAAAAATTCAATCCCTGACAAGTGTTGCTGGTGCAGTTCTGTGCATGCACAGCAGACTTATGATGGTAGGTAATCAGGCTGACCCTGCTGGTCACCTCAGCAGTTGGGGGAATGACATTTAATGGCAGTGTCCACTGCACTTGAGGTGGCTCGATTTATGTGTGCTGCGGGTGGTTGGAGCAGTAAGATGTGGTTACTTAAACAACAAAATAGTTTTCCATATACAACGACAGGAATATTGGTGTCATGCTGAAAAAGAATATCACAACAAATTCTAATAAGTTTTACACCCTACCAGTCACACTAATACTTTATGTTGGTAAACTATTTTTCTGTGGTGGTATTAATAAGATTATTTTTCTCACCTTCATTTTTTCCCATATTTAATTATATTCCAGTAACTGCAATACCATTACAAAATTAACATTGGCTCATTTGGCTGATTAATAATAAACAGAGTTTCACAAAAAGAATGTCGCCTTCCCTCCACGGATTACAACATAAGTTCACTAAGCACCACCATAACACTCACATGTTGATTTAATCTTCTGGTAACAAACCTAGCAGCACACTTCTGAATTGCTTCAGTGTCTTCTTTAATCTGATCTGGCGTGGATTCCAAAAATGGGTTGTGCAAGTATTTTATAGATGGTCTCCTTTCTAGATAACACACTTTCCTAAAACTCTCCCACTAAACTGAAGTCAACTATTTGCCTTCCCTACAACTGTCCTCACACACTCATTCTGTTTCACATTATTTTGCAACATTACACCTAGATATTTAATAATTGTGACATTGTCAAGCAGTACACCGCTAATACCACACTCAAACATTACAGGATTGTTCTTCTTCTGTTCAGCAGCAGTAACTTACATTTTTCTACATTTAGAGCAAGCTGCCATTTGTCAACCAAATAGAAATACTGTCCAAGTCATCCTATATCCTAGAAATAGAAATTCTGTCTAAGAATAGAAATAGAATAGAAACAAAAAAAAGTCATTCTATATCGTGTGTGTGTGTGTGTGTGTGTGTGTGCGTGTGTGTGCGTGTGTATTTTTGACAAAGGCCTTGCTGGCTGAAAGCTTATTGTGTGACAAGACTTTTTTATCCTTTTCATAATACTGTTACAGTCCATTCCAGATTTTCCATTGTTTGACAGATCCTTCTACAGGCACTCAATGACAATGCTTTCCCATGTACTACAGTGTCATGAGAAAACGGTTGCAGATTGCTGCTCACCCTATCCATCAGATCATTTATGAATGTAGAGAACAAGAGTGGTCCTATCACACTTCCCTGGGGTATTTCTACAGTTACCCTTGTCTCTGATTAACACTGACTATCCAGGACAAAAAAACTGGGTTCTATTACTTAAAAAGTCTCTGAAGGACTTACTTATCTGGAAACCTATTCCATATACTCAGACCTTTGTTAACAGTCTGTAGTGGGGCACTGAGTCAGATGCTTTCCAGACATCTAGGAATACAAAATCTGCATGTCGCCCTTCGTTAATGATTCACTGGATATTATGTTACAAAAAGAGGAAGGCAAGTTAAGCAGGGTAATAATTTCTAAATACATGCTGAATTGTGGACAGAAGGTTTTCTGTCTCAAGGATTTGATTATATTCTAACTCGGAAAATTTTGAAGAACTATGCAGGAAACCAATGTTAAGTTAATGGTCTGTAATTCTGTGGGTCCATTCTTTTATTCTCCTTATATATATGAGTCACCTGCACTTTTTTCTAGTTGCTGGAACTTTGCACTAGGCGAGAGAATCGTGATAAATACGAGCTAGGTAGGGCACCAATCTACATAAAACTGACCTGGTTCCTTTCTAGGCTTGGTGACTTATTTGATTTCAGTTCTTTCCTCCACTTCTCAATGCCAGGGATGCATATTTCTATGCCCTCAATAAGGGAGCCTGTGCGACAGTCAAATGATGGTATGTGTGTACGGTCCTCCTGCATGAATAATTTTTAAATGTGAAATTTAAGACTTTAGCTTTCATTTTGCTGTCTTCTATTGCCACGGAAGACTGGTCAACGAGTAACTGGATAGCAGTCTTTTCCATAGGACCAGAATTTTCTTTGGTTCTCCACAAGATCCTTGGCTAAGGTATGACAGTGAAATTTGTACACTTCGTGCAGCGATCTTTTCACACACACACATGAATTATTGCTAAATTTTGTTTGTCAACATGTTTTCTTCTTTAGCCTTTTCCAAAATTGTTATAAATCACATTGGGACTAACTCAGCACATACTTCTCCAGATCATGATTTACAATCAGTTCAAACCTTGGCTATAATTCCTCTATGTCCATCATACTGGAACTACATTATGTCCATTCACTGTACAAGTTAAAAGCTAACTGCTTAACTGCTCTTTCCAGCCTAACTGCTATCCTAGCTTTCTTAGCAGATTTATTAACTTCAGTAACCATAATCACTATGATGTCATCATGATCACTAACCTCTGTCTGTACTGACACTCAATATAGTGACATCTGTTTGTAGCTACAAGATATAAAATATGTTAGATTTCTGCGGGTTGTCGAACAAGCTCCACACAACAGCTTTTGGAAAACATGTTCAGGGCTACATCACAAGCCTGTCTGTCTGAACCAACTGCAATGAATACGTAGATGTCCCAGTCTATACTGAGATCTCCAGCTAATATTGCATGACTGGAGTACTTCTGCACTACAGAGCTTAGTCTGTCTTCGAATGATTCTACAACCATTGCGGCAGAATCGGGTGGCCAGTAAAAACATCCGATGATTAACTTGAATTCACTTGGGCTGGTTACTTGTATCCAGATAACTTCACAGTTAAGACTCAATTTAAACATCTATAGAAACAGTATTTTTGTCAACTGCAGTGAACACTGTGCCTCCAATCACGTCTAACCTCTCTTTCAGCTATACATTCTGTGCCTCGTTAAATATTTCAGAGCTTTCTACTTCAAGTTTCATCCAGCTCTTGGTTCCGAGAATAATTTGAGCGGACAAATTTTCTGGAGGTTAGTAAATACAGTAACTTTGTTATGAATGCTTTGGCAATTTACTTTAAAATTTTGGCAGTGAAAGTGCCTTTACTTTGTACATGATCTGATTTTGCTTTCTTCATATTGACCAATGAGCACTCATGAGAGGATCTCAATCTGTCACCTGGCATAAAAAACCCTCATGTGCACTGAACAAGTATTCTGCTACCGGAGTTATCCTTTCCTGTACCCAGGACCTCACAGAATGATCAAAACTATTGAGTAAGATGGTTACAAAAGACATATTATCACTGAATATGTAACAGAGTCAAAATAACTAAACTGGGTGGTTTCCACCATATGCTGTTAGCAATATTAAAATCGAACTGTGTTAAAATTGCTACGATGACTTACAATAGAAGACAGCATGCCAGCACTTGCACAAAGTTGTATCTCCATTGGGCGGAAAAACAGTGACTGACTAACAATGCAAATAATGGTGAAGCAATGTATACAAATAACAGAAACAGTAATTGTGATTAAACAGAAGCAGTTACAAAAAAGTTATTGGCACTGAATCTCTAAAAGAATTAAAAGACCTTAAATGAGTAGTTCCAGTTGTGTGTTGCTAACAAATTAAAAGCGAGCTGCATTAAACTTGTTACAGTTCTGTACAATAAAAGAACAAATGCTAGTTCTTACACAAAGTAGTATTGTCATCAAACAAACGAAACAGTGAGTGACTGATTACACAAACGATTATGAAGTAATTATACACCAATAAAAAAAGTTTTGCATCACTCTGGTTCCCAGAACTCCTGGAGATGAACATTGACTGTGGATACTGTATCAGAGACACAGTCCTTTTGACTATTCAGAGATGTTACTAAACACACCCAAGGATGTAAACAACCATGCATGAGCAGCGCCTATTAGACGGAGGGGGTCCGACAGTCGATCAGTTACAGTCATTCCACCACGGAGGAGGTAAACGGTCCATGTTGTCTGTAGTTCAACCAAGCCTAGATGGTCAATACCGCGGTTCAATCACATCCGCAATGTTTCTTTGTGCCAGGAAGCACTCCAAACAAGAGAAGTGTCCAGGTATCTCAGAGTGAACCAAAGTAATGTTGTTCAGACATGTAGAAGATACAGAGAGACAGGAATTGTTGATGACACGCCTCGCTCAGACCGCGCAAGGGCTACTACTGCAGTGGATGACCGCTACCTATGGGTTATGGCTCAGAGGAAACCTGACAGCAACGCCACCATGTTAAATAACACTTTTCATGCAGCCACAGGATGTCATGTTATGATTCAAACTGTGTGCAATAGGCTGCATGATGCGCAACTTCACTCCCGCCGTCCATGGCGAGGTCAAACTTTGCAACCATGACACTATGCAGCTCGGTGCAGATGGGCCCAACAACATGCCGAATGGACCAATCAAGACTGGCATCACATTCTCTTCACCAGTGAGTGTCGCATATGCCTTCAACCAAACAATTGTCGGAGACGTGTTTGGAGGCAACCCGATCAGGCTGACCACCTTAGACACACTGTCCAGCAAACGCAGCAAGGTGGAGGTTCCCTGTTGTTTTGAGGTGGCATCATGTGGGGCCGACATATGCCGCTGGTGGTCATGGAAACGCCGTAATGGCTGTACAATACATGAATGCCATCCTCCGACCGACAGTGCAACCATATTGGCAGCATATTGATGAGGCATTCACCTTCATGGACGACAATTTGCGCCCCCATCATGCACATTTTGTGAATGATTTCCTTCAGAGCAACGGCATCGCTCAACTAGAGTGGCCAGCATGTTCTCCAGACATGAAACCCTATCAAACATGGCTGGGATGGATTGAAAAGGGATGTTTATGGATGAAGTGACCCACCAACCACTCTGAAGGATCTATGCCGAATTGTCGTTGAGGAGTGAGACAATCTGGACAAACAGTGCCTTGATGAACTTGTGGATAGTATGCCACGACGAATACAGGCATGTATCAATGCAAGAGGACATGCTACAGGGTATTAGAGATACTGGCGTGAACAGCAATCTGGATTATCACCTCTGAAGGTCTCACTGTATGGTGGTACAACATGCAATTTGTGGTTTTCAAGAGCAATAAAAATGGTGGAAATGATGTTTATGTTGATCTCTACTCCAATTTTCTGTACATGTTCCAGAACTCTCGGAACTGAGATGATGCAAAACTTTTTTTGATGTTTGTATATAGCACAGGAAAACCTAAAATAGAGGTCACACAGAATGATCACCACCAATGAAAAAAGTGATCATGAAAACTCAGGTTGTCATTAAACAGGTAAAAGACTAAAATTGATCACATTTATTCTTGTGACCACAATTACTGTTTCTTGTAAAGTGTACACAATTATTTCACAATTATTTGTGTAATCAGTCACTTACTGTTTTATCTGTCTAATGACACTACAACTTTGTGTAAGCACTGGCATTATCTGTTCTACTGTACATAACTGAAATAAATTTACCACAGCTCAGTTTTAATATTGTCAATGATACGCAACAGAAACCACCCAGTTTAATTATTTTAATTCATTTACATTTCACTATTATGATACCACAACAGATATATTGCGCATGACAGGGGCGAGCCTCTTTGGTGGTGTGACTCTACCTGGACAGTCTAGTGTACACAGCAGGTCTTATATGCACTTACTGCTCATCATGCTCCTGCCAGATGTTGGCAGAAAGTTTATGTGATCATCATTTCAATATTTTTCCTCTAACACTACATCACTGAAACTTGGTCAATGCAACACACTTTGACCGATGACCTTGCTGTCTGGCCCCTCCCTCAAATCAACCAACCAGCGAAGCAACACACTTCACTTATTGCAAAGACTGTTGAGTCCCTTGTCTAGAGGAAGCAAGTACAAAATGATACAGAGTGGGGAGGGTTTGTTAATCATTGGCAGTTCAAGGTGCGACAGTGGCTTGCGGCAGCGGCAGGAACCCCAGTGACCAAAGGGGTTGCCTGCTTGTGCGTGCGCAGTTTGAGCTTGGGCTGCAAGGCGCTGACGCCTTCACAGCAGTGCACCAGTGAGCAGTGATGGGAGACAAGCCATGAGACTGAGGTGTGAACCTAGTGTTGTCAGATGACGTCTACACAAAGAAAACTATAGCCCGTTTAAAATTACTGATAGTTGACATCTATCACTTGCAGCGACAGTGTTGCCCCATCTCTTCCGGCAGCTCTGTTGCAGACAAAATAGGGGGCGTCACTTCACAAGTGCTGTTAGTGGGCCTGCACATGTTCATCATTTATTGACGTATCAGTTTTTTATACCTTCAAAATATTAAAGTGACCCTCACAACATCAATAATATTGTAGTATTGTCAGTGGGTAACTGGCCACATAGGCACGGCACATACAAATAATGTAAAATGTTGAAAGGTAAAGAAATTTTTTTGTGTGCATACTCCACTGATTGCTGGCTACAGGCAGCTGCACTGTCCAAAAGAGGGTGGATACCACTCTGGAACTTTCCGAATTGGATGAGCAGCTGGAAGTAATAATAAGTTCTGTAACACTAGCTTTGATAAGACCTTCATTATTCCACACTTCGTCAATTACTTGCTCCGTAAGCATCACAACAGCCCTCCAGTCCATTTCGGCAACATTTTCCTGGCTCTGAAAAGTCAGAACCTCACTCACAGTAATTTTTTTTATTTTCACGAGCAACATACCCTTTCCCTTGCACCCAAAAAGTTCAATAGTGTTAAAGTGGCAGTGATAAGGTGGTAATCTTATGACTCTAAGTCCATATTTATAAGCTACCACATCAATAACATAGGTTGGAAACTGTGGCTAGTGAAGTGGCACAAGTCCTAATAATTCCACTTTTTTCAGTGAATGATCCATAGTAAATCTGTGTTGTCGTAACCACTAAATAATGTCTTCCTTTCAAGAGGACAGGGTTGGAGTCTTATCGTTTAAAGCTGAATGGTATGGCACACTATCGATAATAATTACTGATGGATTTTCTAGACTAGGTAATAACGTATTTCCAAACCAATTTAAAAATGTTTCATGATTCATTTCCTCATGATACTCTGATGTTTTCTAGGACCTGAAAATCAGTGCATAGCTGTGAAAAAGCCTTTGTAGGTACCAGCAAGCAAAAGAATAATTCTACCACCTTTACTAGTGGCGAGTGTCATACCCACTCCTTTATCATAATTCCAACCTTTCGTACCATTATGATGGGGATTCACCCACGTTTCATTGATCCAAACAATGTCCTTGAAATTAATGTCTTTCATTTCATAAAAAAACCTGCATCACCAAGTGGCTATGTCTTCTCTTTACATCAACATTTTACGGCCTAAAATATATTTGTATTTAAAGCCGAGACTCTGCAGAACTAGTTGCAATGACAATGTGCTGCCTTCAAAACGTTTGGCCTCACACAGTGTTGTAAGAAGTTTATCTAATGCAGGCCAATCTCTTTTATGATAATAATTGCATATGTGACGCTGGGTCGCATCTTGTGCGAAATTATCGAGACCCGTTACGCTGTTTCTGCATATTTATTTTTTTGCCCGGCTTATGAAAACAAGAGGGTCCTGCTTTGCTTTTTTCATTCTTATATTTCTCTTTAATAATACGAAGTATGGTCAGATCACTAACCTCAACCGTGGTTGTTGCTCTTGCGACTACTTTGGAAACTGGTAAGAGAGGGCCTCCATTTTCCACCTCCCTCAAACTGTTCCTGTACAATGCACAAGTTGTCACAATTGTCCTTTAAACACAATTCCTTACCCAACTTTCTCTTCTGATGTGTTTGCATCCCAGATCCTGGGTCCGCCCCTTTTATTTTGGATTTCATCAGACATGATAAACCATACAAAAAAATACATGCACAACAATGGTTACAGAATACACGTGTTTGATACACAACACTTGCCAAACAATAGAAGTCAGCTGAGCAATTGTTGTGGCAATCTGCCAACGGCAAACAGTTCGAGTGTGACATGGAGTACTCTCATTGGAGGAAACCAACTCCAGCCCATGAAGTGACAGCTATCCAGTAATTTAAAAACAGACTGTACAATGAGACACTCACAGAAAGTGATACTCTGTGAATTAGTCACTCAGATTTAACGCATCGTAAGTACAAGGGCACTTTGTTACAGTACCTTCACAGTTGGAAAACTGCCATTTGGTTGAAAATTCCTCTGCTTGTTCCAAAAGTTTTTCTGTTCAAGGAACTGGAAATATGTAGGAGAAAGTTTGCAGACAATCCAAAATTCTGATGACATCTTGTGTAGAGATTTGGAAGGAAAATATTACAAGATGGGAAAGATTCTGATTTTGGTAAAAACCTGAAAAAAAGATAATTAAGCTACTATGCTTTTATTTTTAGTAAGTCAATATTTCATGGCATTTAAGTGATATTTTCAAGGACATATAAAGAAACGTTAGGGACTCATGTCATAGAGAAGAGTAAGAATCCTTGAAATAGGATCAAATGTCTCAGTGAGCCCATGCATTCTGTGTGATCACTAGGTAAATTGTTTGATTTTAAGCATACTACTTTCCTCTGCCAATAGTTTCTACGTCTTTGTCTTTGGGAAAAATAAATTTCAGCTGCTTAAGTGCTTGAAGGAAATTTAAGGACAGGCCTAAATTTTATTGAATCCACACGTGTCCCTAAGGCAACAGCATTTCAGTCATTGTTTTACATAATGTTATTAGACATCTTAATTACTGTTCTTCAGTTAAATTTAACTGCTGTAGCTCTAATGATATAATGTTTTACCATTTAATAAACAAAGCCAAAAAGTCCTGTTTTTCTGACTATAATGTTACCTTTCTCGAAAACTGCTACTCCTACACCTATGAATTTTTTACTGTTGTTCTATCACAGCAAAGAAATCATACAAATGCTAATTAATCATTTTGTCGCCTCTCAAACAAAACTTTTCTCCAATAAATTCGCTGGAATAATTAGTCAGTTTAGTTCCATAATAAATCCCGATTGGCAACAGTTAGACCCACTTTGACTGCTGATTCCATTACAAACAAGAAATGGAGAAAACAAATGCATGTTCAGTATTCGTGTAAGTGTTGCCAGCCGGTATTTATCGTCAAACGAAACTGACCAGTTTTGCCGCCAAATTCACTGGGGAAAAATAATCTTACTATTTCTCCATTTTGGTTGGAGGAAACCACAGCTGTTTTCGTAAATTATGCTGTAGGTAATACAGCAACAAGACAAGTTTTCTTGAAATGATTTTATTATACAATTAGCAGTTCTGGGCCCGAGTCCGTCATCAGATGGTAGCATTGGCTTCTTTTACACTTGTGTCATCCTGATAAGCCCTCATTTACAGATTATATAGGAGAGCTTTTTTAGGATGACATAAATGTAAAAGAAGCCAATGCTATCACCTGATGATGGGCTTGGGCCCAAAACTATTAAAGGTATAATAAAATCATTTCAAGAAAACTTGTGGATGATTACAATATTTCCTATGGTGTAATTTAAAAATAATCTTGTTAGAGAGGTAATCAAATCAGTAGCAACCTTTTCCCCATGTTTTATTATCATTCTTGTGATTTCTATGGTGTAATGAAGTGGCACGTAAAATTTAATAGCAGTTTTAGAGAAAAAAAATCATCTTAGTCAGAAAAATAGGATTTTTTTTTAGCTCCGTTCACAAAATGGAAAAATGTTTCATCTCCAAAAGTATTAGAGCATATTGTTACACATGTGGATTCAACGAAATTTAGATGTATCTCTAAACTTTCTGCAAACACTGTATTGATACATTTCGAGAACTAAACAGGAAATATTTGGTTGCAGGTCTGTTTCCAATATTTAATTCTTTCAGTTGGGTGAAAAGACCGACAGTAATGTTTCAAATATTGTGTCTGATTCCAGAGACAATACAGAAGTTGTATCCATATCACTTTACCTGGGACAGCCTGAGATAAGAGATAGATACAAGCTCCATTAACTGTTTCAGATGGACATACCAATTTCCATGCAAATAAACAAAGGTCTTAATCCCACTGGCACAAGTTTACATAAGAGGAAGAAAATGAGTGCTGAAGACAAGATGTATCTTCTGCTCGAAAGAAAAGACAGACTGAAAGGGAGAAAGCATTCACAGATTTGAAAATAAAATACTTGGAGGCACCTACGAAGGAATGTATAAATTTATTTCTACTGAGCTTGGGTATGGGTGTGGCTATGAGAACACCCTACCCCACTACTTTAGTTGAGTCAAAAAAGCAAATGGAGTTTAGGAATTAAGTGATGGATACAAAAATCAAAAACGAGAAGTTCAAAAGTGTCAGAACAAAGTGATTTTACATGAGAATGGTGATTTTGGGAGGATGATGTATTTCCTTTCAAAATAAAATTGAAGTTATGTTTATCCATTACAGACATTTTAGAAACTGTGACTGTTAACTGAATGTAAATATATAAAACTGCAACCAGTCACTTTTTTGAATAGTTATTTATTATTTATATAAAGAACAGTTGTATAGTACAATCTAGATGCTGGCAAAGTTTCACTAACACAGTGTAAATGAATACAGACTGTGAAAAGGGGTGTGGAGTGATGTACCAATTGGCCATCAAAATGGAAGTAAGACAGATGGACACTAACGGAAAAAAGCTGCCCACACTGTCGCAAGCCAGCATCCAGCATTGTGCTAGAAATATTGATGTAACTTCCAGAAAACCATCTGAAGATGAACCTGAAAAAGGTTCAAAAACCATTCATGGAATAACAAATAACAATTCAAAAATGTGACTAGTTCTTGTTTTATGTATTTAAATAAAATTAAAGTGTTGTTTAATTTTTTACTACATTATGGAGAGCAAACAAGGGCTTTTATCACAGTGATTCAGTACTATGCAAAGTTATTACTAAATGATACGCAAGAGTGTTAATAAACATTTTCCAAATGTTTCACTGTTTTCACCTTAAAGGAGAAATGTGACAGCATGTAGCAGGAAGGGTTTCAATTACCACCTGAAAACATTCGTTCTTAACAATAAATGAGGAATTACTTGACGCTCCATGATGTGTTACAACGTTACGAGTTGTTAAACTATTAGAATTGTGACAAAGAGAAAAATTATTTTACTAATTTTAGCCAAAAATTTGAGTATTACAAAACAAAATAAGCGTCACCGCGAGTTCTTCAGATGATGGTTTCTTGAACAGGCTGCCTTTTTTTCCTGCAATGTGCAAAATATGCGCATACTAGATTAAAATGGAGTCTGAATTTGGAGTCGTTGTTTACAAGGAGCCTGCTAATCAAAATTTATAACAACCTTTACTGTCAGGTGCTGCAAAAACACTATAAATCTTCTTCTTCTCAAGTTGAGGAACCACTATAACATTACCGTGTCATTTTCTTCTTGTAGTACAATATCTAAGTAGTTCAGTCAGATTCAAATCGGCCGCCGTTTCTCTCTTTCGCATTGCCGCTGGTGTCACAGCTGCGCCTGAGTCATGCCTGAGCCATGCCTTGGGAAACAGCGACGACTGCGGACAAAATTCTGTTGCATCGCCATATACCTGAGTGTGCAGACAGCCCATTTTGCTGCATGGGGTCTGCGCTGTCACGCCTTGGACACCTTTAAAGAAATGTCAGCAATGGGAAGGATCATCTCTCTCTCTCTCTCTCTCTCTCTCTCTCTCTCTCTCTCTCTCTCTCTCTCTCTGTGTGTGTGTGTGTGTGTGTGTGTGTGTGTGTGTGTGTGTGCGTGCATGGAGGCCTCATTCAACATGTTGAAGAGGCTGTTCCAGCAGCCACTGATACTGATGAAACAGTGTGCAACTTGCAGACAGTGGTGCACATTTGTACAGAAGATGCCTGTCATCTGGCTCCAGGGTCATGCTTGGTGCTCTAAAGTAACTGGGAAGGTTGGTTGAGAAGACCAATTTCATTTGCAGAGTTTCAAGGAAACTCACAATTTACAGCACTGTCCCAGAACTTACTGGGGAAACCTGGTTCTTAGCCAAATAGAGGACTTGAACCAGGCACTTCCAAGGTTTTGTGACAAGCTAGAACGCGATTTCCTGCACTTGCAGCATAAAATTGAGAACTGTAGGGTCGGCACAAATGGACAAGGGATATATTCCACGTTATAGGTTGCTAACCAGGTACATGACTGTGTGTGGAGAACACATTAGGATTATGTTGGTAGTGACAGCTGTAAGAAACCCCAAAGTCTTAGTCTAAGACACAAAGAAATTGAAATTCACGACTACATGTTATCTGGATAGTGACAATTGTAAGAAATCCCAGTCTTAGTGTAAGACACGAAGAAATGGACCCCACAGATGAAACAACTGAAATTCACAACAAAGTCCCAGAGTTTGAATCAGTCCTAAAAAGCACTGTAGGGAGCTCATATAATACTAGGTAAAGAGCACTGACAAGAACCTACCAATTAAAACTGCTTTAAGATTTTGGGGATAAGTCAAAGTGTACATCAAAAGGGTAGGCTAATGGGCAATGAAGGTGATGTATTCACCACAATGAACAACAAAATCAAATTGACAAAGACAGAAATTGAAGATGCAAGTGAGACTGTTTGCGCATATCTCGGTACAAATCACAGGAATAAAATTATAATTGGATTCTTTTATCGACCACCTGACTCACTCTCAGATATACCTGGAAACTTCAGAGAAGTCAACAGGTTGCCAATATGTATATTAACCAATCATACAGTCATTACTGGAGGAGACTTGAGTTATCAAAAATGAAATGGGATAATAATAGTTTGAAAGTGTTGACTGTGTCAAGACATACTGAGGAATAATACTAAATGCTTCCCTGAAACGTATGTGGGACAAATGGTTTGGAAGCCATTCATGATGGAAATAGATAGGTGGGAATATTGATCCCTACATGGGATTCAAACAAGTCTGGCCAATGTGGAGTGGGCAATCTTTGGACTGTGGGAAAGGAGAGAGCGCATTCTGGGCGATTGTTTGATGTAGCTGTATGTAAAGTGGCTCTTGTGAATAAAGTATCCATTACCTTAACTGTGTAATTTATGAATGGAAGGAGTTTTTACCTTACCAAGATCCTCTCTTCCTACGCTGGTGACACCATGTCTGTCACGAAATGCACAATAAATTGAACACACAATAAATTCACAAATTCGGATAATCTCGTCCAGAAAATCATGAAAATGCGGGTGTTACACAATGTGTCACCCATTATGCCACATCTGGATTATGGTACTAACAGGATTGCACTGCAGGATGTGTAGTGTCGTCATCATGCAAATATGACAGTCGAAACTGAGGACACCGACAATTTGCAACCTGTATCTACAAACAATACCAGCCTAACTACACATCAACAGTGGCAGCCAACAACGAATCTGCTCTTGGACTTTGAGCATAATGCCACCACAGACAGTGTTTTTAACCAACAAAGTTTTGCAACATGATCACCATGTCACTTTTGCACCTCTCGTGCCACAAACTGTATATGAACTACCGCTTACGGTGTCATCACAACTAGTTGCGTGCCATGAACAATCGGCAGCCATGTTGCCTCCGGTGTTGAACAATACTGCAAGTACCTCCTCAGCCTCATCAGCCAGGTTCAGCCCACATCTCAAAGTACCACAGTTTCACTCTACCCACCCAGATTTGTAGTTTGCTACAGTGAACTGCAATTGGAATTTCAAATGATGATTTGAAATACATTAACCTACTCTGCCATCTAGCAGGAAAGTCTGAACTAATCAGCAACCTTATCCTGTTGCTGTCACACTCAAACAAATACAGTACAGCAAAGACTGTTCTCCTGCAGAGATTCTCCTGAACACTGGAACAGCACCTGCAAGAGGTCATCTACAGACAGCATGTCCATGATGACACACTTTTACAACTTTGGAGTCACCTTTGCACAATGACTGATCACACTTTCGTGTGAGATTTGACCTTACGGATTGTCAACTTACCAACCGAGTTGCAGCTGGCGCTGATTGCGCACAAGTCTGAACCTCTAGAAAAACTACTTGCACTGGCAGGTCGCATGTCCTTGGTGATACACCACCAGTGTCTTTTAAGCAGGTAGATGAACACCAGCACACATAGCAACGCGAATTCAGCATCTCGCACAGTGTCCTTTCCCACCTAAGCCAATCTCACCTGCATTACAGAGTAATGATGCACTTGCCATTCAGCCAGGCCATGGCCATCGACATGCTGGTTCCACAATCAATTCAGAC
The DNA here is from genome assembly GCF_023864275.1 of Schistocerca cancellata. Lineage (NCBI taxonomy): Eukaryota > Metazoa > Arthropoda > Insecta > Orthoptera > Acrididae > Schistocerca > Schistocerca cancellata. The sequence goes on from NC_064628.1 coordinate 411,338,545, forward strand.
ATGGCACTTGCAAATGATGTGCTCCCTGCAAGTTCCAAAATGATGTCAGTGGAACAAAACAGGTGCTTTGGCCCACTCAAATAAGCACAGTCAACTTCTCACACATGCAGAGCACAACTGCACATCACTTCCAAAACGACCATGCACAGACTCTTCTTTATGCCAGACCTTGCTACATAACACTACATTTTAGTGGATACAGGCTCTGACATCATCTCCTTATCACACAGCTGTACATTAACATTCAAGTCAACATCATCGTTCCTGCTTCACTCAGTGAACAACTCACAGATATCAGTCTACAGCGGTTCACGAACCGATGAACCTACATTACACCTGGACTTTCTACTTACCTGTAACAGATGTCTGCAAACTCATCACTGGTATGGACTTCCTACAGTTCTTCCAGCTCTCACTCGACAGAGTGTGAGCAGCAATGATGCGCCATACTATTTTGTGTCACATCAAGAGACTTGTCGCCTTCCCGCCAATGACTCCTCTTCCCACACCCTCTGCACATGTGCCCAGTTGTTAAGATGTTGTTCTTGCTACCCAATACAGACATGCTGACAGCAACACACAAACATAGGCACTACACATTGAAAACACAGATCTCCAGGTTCACATCAGTGAGGATAAGGTATTGCTCACATTGCTGCACAAAGACTTATGTGCCCTACACTCTTACAGCCAGCTGCAGTACACAAAGCACTGCCTATAACTTCTCTCCCCCACCACTTCTCCCCCCTTAACCCCCCATCCCCACCCCCACCACATTCTGTGCACAACAGAACATTGCCACACGACATGCTGACAGTGGCTGACAGCAACCACTATAAGGTCAGTATAAAGCATAGCGCAGTGTTTGTAAACAGTGATATGCATCTGCCCACTTTCCATGCTCAGGTCTGCACGTGAGAAGTGCAAGATGGAACTATGCACAGAATCGTGACCAATGACGATCCTTCCTTTCACCACAAGCCCCACAGTTTGTGTCCTGCAGGCTGCTAAAAACACAATACCAGAACTTTTACCAGCGGGCATTGCCTGACCCTCAGACAGCCTATAGACTTTTCGCACCAAGATTGTTCCTAAAGAAAGAGAGATCAATCAGACTTTGTGGAGGCTACACTGTACAGGACTTTCCACACATGTTCGCCAGTGGAAATGTATTCAGAGTTATTGACTGATTTACAAATGGCCTGATGACATCCCAAAAGCAGTGATCATTGCCCCTTTTTGACTGTACTAGTATTTGTTCATGGCTTATGAACTTAGAAATGCTCCACAAATGTGGCAGCATTTCATCGACGGACTACTTCATCCATTTCTGTACTGCTACCCCTATCTCAATGACATACTCATCTTCTCTAGCACCCATGAGGAACATCATCTAGAAAAAGTTACAGCTGTCATTAACAAAACAAAGCTGCAGCTCCAACTGATGGAGATGAATTCTTAGGCCATACACTCAATTTCTCAGGCATCAAATCAACTGCAGACTGCAGGTACATGGTGAAAAACCTTCCCTTTCCAAAAATTTCTTCTGACCTGCATCGATTCCTTGGAATCCTTAATTTATATCAACAAAACCTTCCCCACGCAACTGCATTGCAATCTGCTCTCATGGACACCTTGGCTGGCAAAGGTAAATATGGGAAAAATAAAGTCGAGTGGACCGCAGAGATGACAAAAGCATTCCATCAGATGAAAAACTGTTTAGCACAAGCCATTACTCTGACACAATCTCACCCTGAATCAAAACTCATTCTCATGACTGATGCGAGGGAAAGACATCTAGACTTTATTGCATATTACATCAACATACATTGTATTGAGAGTGCAGATAATATCATTGCAGACTACCATTCAAAAATTAATGCAATTTCTCTTCAATACAACCAGAGCATGTGGTCAATGAGCAAACAAATGATCCAAGCACTGCACACCATTACTGCAGGACATAATGCAATAGTATATAATATCTTTCATCATGATGCAATTTTCATCTACACTGTATTAAGGTGTGAGAAGACTGATCGACCAAAAACTGTCATGACATCTTGCAATCTGTTCCTGCTGCCTTTGCTTCAGCTTACTGGTTTTAGTGTATTTTTTGTAACATTTTAAAGAAGTGAGGTTGGAATTATTAATGCAGTTTTCCAGGTTTGTGATTACATTTGAAAATGATGGCTCAGTGTGTCAAAACTAGTTATGTAATCTTTAAAAAGTTCATTGTTTTAGTGACTGTGGATCTTAATTTCTGCATGAGGCAGTTTGTCTCATGCTATTACATGAAGAAGGTGGACGATTTGCTTCGATCTCATCATCCAACAATGAACCTCGTCACGTGTTCACCAGTGACACAAATTACAGATGATGCCGATGACCAGGTCATACCACTGACAGGTGTCATGCACCTAGTTGCCCTAATTGCAGGGAGATTGTAATTTGTGTGTTAACTGCCAAGGGTGTGAAGTAGATCCAATTGTGGCTGAGATGGATTTCACAATGATAGAGGCAGAGGCAATGGGAAGCTTAATCAAGGAAACAGTCAGAGATAAGTGTTAGCTACCCTTCTGTAGCCCCAATATGGATAGTTCTGCTGATGTGAAACCCAGTCCACAACGTAAAAAAGTGGTAGACAATTTTCCTGCTTCCACCAATGTAAAGGAATTGTGATTCTTTCTTGATGTTGCGAATTCTTATCATAGGTTTGTCAAGGCTTACGTCACAATTGACCAAGCCACTGACAAAATTTTTAAAAGAGACAATGGAATGCAACACAGCTTTGCAGCAGACTGAAGATGTCTTGACAAGGCGTCCTCTAGAAATATACCCTTATTCTGAATGGCAAGCAATTTTGCTGCAGGATGTGTTCTAAGCCAGGAACAGAGTGGCAAGGAGAAACCAATTGTTTACACCTCCCACCAGCTTAATATGAGACAAACTAATTATATTAGAAAAGATATGTTATTAGCTCTCCAGTATCTGGCTCAAAGGAAGCTGAATATCCACGGCTATGAGAGGCTACAGTATCACCACAACACTGCAAAAAAATGGTTCAAATGGTTCTGAGCACTATGCGACTTAACTTCTGAGGTCATCAGTCGCCTAGAACTTAGAACTAATTAAACCTACCTAACCTAAGGACATCACAAACATCCATGTCCGAGGCAGGATTCGAATCTGCGACCATAGCGGTCGCTCGGCTCCAGACTGTAGCGCCCAGAACCACACGGCCACTCCGGCCGGCCACAACACTGCACCCGCATAGCAAATGTACTACATGTATCACCACATGAATACGCCAGCCAGCAGAGTTCTGGTGTTTGGGGTAAACTATTTCACATGTTTCCAACATTGTAGAAAGTTTACAGTAGTTACTTATCACATAGCGCTTCTGCGGCTACTGAATTTGAAGGGTCCAAGAAGTTGCTTGATACAAATTTAGATAAAGTGTATACAGTGAAAAAAGTCAGGAACTTTCACCAGTGAAATGTGAATATATTTATCTCGAAACTTAATTAAACTTCTTGGTCATTCAGCAACCAGTGTTCAGTGAACACCAACTACAATGCATTTGTCCAGAATTCATGAGCATTTTAATGAGAGTTTCCCCTTTATAACAACACATGACACACACAGTAAAAAAAGACTCATGGGTAGCTGAAGAAGTTGGGATCTCTAGTATTACAAAGAGGAAACTGCATACTGAAGCAAAGAACAATGGTGATGTAATTCTTGAGTTACTCCCGGCGTATTTGATAATCAAAATATCCACAGGTGTACTGCCAGGCTACAGTGTCCAACGGGCACAGTATTTCGGCGATAATACATGTCGCCATCATCAGATGAACTGACGAACTGAGCTCCTGTGAACATGCCGGCACAGAGATCCGTACGCTATGGCTGCTCAGTTGGAACTGGTTTCGGTCGTGGCGGCGGATGATTTAAATACCCTCCACCCGCGGCGCGCTCCTTCCGCCGTCTGTGTCCCACGCCACGGACGCACGGTGGAACAGATTGTGACGGCATCTGACGTGACGTCGGTGTGATGGCTCTGTCCGCCGTGGTCGTCACAACTATATGTTTCCTCGATTTACTCTTGATTAACCCAATCGCTGGTTCCCAAGCCTTGCTAAGATTATAGCCACAGTCACAGTTTATGAGGTCGTCATTGGTGCGAATTTCGATGGCCTCTCTAACAACGCTGTCCCAGTATCTCAACGTCTGTACCAGAATCCTCTTGCGTTCATACTTCATAGTGTGATTTTCCAACAAACAATGTTCAGTGACCGTCAACTTGCTCGGATACATTAGTCGAGTGTGCCTCTGGTGTTCACTGCATCGATCCTCGACGGTACGCATCGTCTGATCAATATACGACTTGCCCCATTGACACAGAATCTGGTACACACTGGCCTTCCTCAAACTGAGGTCATCTTTGGCGCTCCCCACCAGTGCACGAGTTTTATTGGGAGGACAAAACACAGTTCCGACCCAGAGTTTCTTCAAAATGCGGGCGATTTTCCTGAGAGTGCACCTGTACATGGAATAAACGCAGTGCCTACCTCCTCCCTCATGATTTCATCCATCTCCACAGGTTGTGCTGTAGTGGTTGGGCAGAGAGCATGTTGAAACTGCCACTCTGAGTACCCATTTTTTCGAAATACAATTCTCAGATGTTCCAATTCCTGGGGTAGGCTCTCTGCATCAGAGATAGTGCGCGTCCTATGTACTAGAGTTTTAAGTACCCCATTCCTCTGTGCAGGGTGGTGGCAGCTGTCTGCGTGCAAATACAGATCAGGGTGCGTTGTCTTCCGATACACCCCATGACCTAGGGTACCGTCAGCCCTTCTCTTGACCAAGATGTCAAGGAAAGGTAATTTACCCTCCGTTTCAGTCTCCATAGTGAATTTGATGTTGGGGTGTATGGAGTTTAGATGTGTAAGGAAGTCAAGGAGTTTATCCATACCATGTGGCCAGATGACGAACGTGTCGTCCACGTAACAGAAAAAGCAAGTAGGTTTCCATTCAGATGACGACAGGGCTTCCTCCTCGAAGTTCTCCACATACAAATTCGCTACCACTGGTGAGGGTACCCCTGCGAGAGTCACTAGAATTGATTAGTCAAAAGTTTGACGAGAAGACCAATGAACTTTTTAGGCATGTCTTGACTTCCACATATTTTCTTTTTAATGGAGAATACTACGAACAAACGGAGGGAGTCGCCGTGGGTAGCCCACTCTCACCAGTGGTAGCGAATTTGTACATGGAGAACTTCGAGGAGGAAGCCCTGTCTTCATCCGAATGGAAACCTTCTTGTCTTCTGGTAAACCTTCCGGGATGTAAGTTCGTGGTCCATGAAACTCTTCAGCTCCTAACGTTTTGTCCAGAGCAGCGCTGGACATCTTCAGAGAGGTGTTTCTCCTCCGGTGAGTCTTGCCGACTGACGGGTCGGACGTCTGAGAGCGACTTATATATCGTAGAAAGTGGGCGTGGCCAGAGTTACACGTGACATGCAGAGATAATCTTTGTCAGAGATAAAACTTAACTATCGATCGTAATCTCGTCACGGATAAAACTGCCTAGCAATTCTGTAGTGCTACTGTCCAAATATCACTAAGTTTCATGGTCTCTTCTTTCCGATTAAAATTATCCCTATGTTTATATATTTCAATTGCTTCTCTACAAAGCCGTGGGTAATAGTTCGTTGTCGTAGATAAAATTTTTGTTTCAGAAAACTTCACTTGATGATTTCCTGACTGAAAAGCGTGTTCTGCTACAGTCGATTTATCTGTTTTTCCTAATCGGCAAAGACTTCTGTGTTTTTTTAACCGTGTATTTACGCTTCTTTTTGTTGTTCCAATATGAACTTTACCACATGTACACGGAATTTTATATACGCCACTGGCTGATAGAGGAGCGTGTTCATCTTTTACAGACCGGAGAACATGACAAATTTTCTTCGTTGGTCTAAAAACAGGTCTAATATCATGTTTACTTAAAATCTTTCCAATCTGATCCGTTACTTTCTTTATAAAAGGGAGAGAGACTGTATTCTTCCATCGTTTTTTGGGCTTGTCCTTAGGCTTTTTGTTGTTTGGGTGCAGAATTCTGCTTACTTCTTTCTTTGAGTAGCCATTTTTCTCAAAAGCGTGCTTCAGATGTTTTAATTCGGCGTCTAGATACTCCGGCATGCAAATCCGTCTGGCTCTGTCAACGAGATTTTTAATCACACCTCTCTTTTGTTGTGGATGGTGGTTAGAGTTTTTATGTAAGTATCTGTCTGTGTGCATTATTTTTCTAAAAATCTGTTGTTTCAATCTTCCATCTGTCTGTCTCATAACTAAAACATCCAAAAACGGTATTTTGTTGTCATTTTCTCTCTCCATGGTAAACTGGATTCTTGGATTTATATTATTAAGGTAATCAAAAAATTCATCTAAGGCTTCTCTATCATGTGGCCAGACCACAAATGTATCGTCTACATACCGATACCAGCGAGATGGTTTCTTATCTGCTTTTTCCAAGGCTGACTGTTCGAATTTCTCCATGTAGAAATTAGCTACGGCAGGACCCAATGGGTTACCCATTGCTACGCCATTAAGTTGCTCATAAAATTCATTATTCCACTGGAACTGACTGGAAGTAAGACAATGTCTGAAAAGAGCAGTCAGATCTTCTGGAAAAATATCCGTTATAAAATCCATAACTTCGTTAACTGGAATCATAGTAAATAAAGATACTACATCAAAACTTACTAAAATATCTTCAGGAGTCAGAATTAAACCTTCAATTTTCTCTATAAAATGACGTGAGTCCTTTATATATGAGTCAGTTTTTCCAATATATGGTTGTAAAGAAGTTGCTAGATATCTTGCTATTTCATACGTAGGAGAATTGATAGCACTAACAATTGGTCTCAGAGGAAGGTCCCTCTTATGTACCTTGGGTAGGCCATAGAGTCTAGGACACATAGCTTCAGTCTTCAATAACACACCCCTCTGAAGATGTCCAGCGCAGCTCTGGACGAAACGTTAGGAGCTGAAGAGTTTCATGGACCACGACCTTACATCCCGGAAGGTTTACCAGAAGATATGTCATCCGGTCGTGAAAGCCTTCATACTATGAAACCTACTTGCTTTTTCCGTTACGTGGACAACATGTTCGTCATCTGGCCACATGGTAAGGATAAACTCCTTGACTTCCTTACACATCTAAACTCCATACACCCCAACATCAAATTCACTATGGAGACTGAAACGGAGGTAAATTACTTTTCCTTGACATCTTGGTCAAGAGAAGGGCTGACGGTACCCTAGGTCATGGGGTGTATCAGAAGACAACGCACCCTGATCTGTACTTGCACGCAGACAGCTGCCACTACCCTGCACAGAGGAATGGGGTACTTAAAACTCTAGTACATAAGGCGCGCACTATCTCTGATGCAGAGAGCCTACCCCAGGAATTGGAACATCTGAGAACTTTATTTCGAAAAGATGGGTACTCAGAGTGGCAGATTCAACGTGCTCTCCGCCCAACCACTACAGCACAACCTGTGGAGAAGGATGAAATCATGAGGGAGGAGGTAGGCACTGCGTTTATTCCATATACAGGCGCACTCTCAGGAAAATCGCCCGCATTTTGAAGAAACACCGGGTCGGAACTGTGTCTTGTCCTCCGAATAAAACTCGTGCACTGGTGGGGAGCGCCAAAGATGACCTCAGTTTGAGAAAGGCCGGCGTGTACCAGATTCCGTGTCAATGTGGCAAGTCGTATATTGATCAGACGATGCGTACCGTCGAGGATCGATCCAGTGAACACCAGAGGCACACTCGACTGATGTATCCGAGCAAGTCGACAGTCACTGAACATTGTTTGTCGGAAAATCACACTATGAAGAATGAACGCAAGAGGATTCTGGTACAGACGTTGAGATACTGGGACAGCGTTGTTAGAGAGGCCATCGAAATTCGCACCAATGACGACCTCATAAACCGTGACTGTGGCTATAATCTTAGCAAGGCTTGGGAACCAGCAATTGGGTTAATCAAGAGTAAATCAAGCAAACGTATAGTTGTGACGACCACAGCGGACAGAGCCATCACACCGATATCATCTCAGACGCCGTCACAATCTGTTCCACCGCGCGACTGTGGAGCGAGGCGTGGACGGCTGAAGGAGCGCGCCGCGGGCTGAGGGTATTTAAATCGGCCACCGCAGCGACCAAACCCAGTTCCCTCTGAGCAGCCATAGCGTACGGATCTCCATGCCGGCACGTTCACAGGAGCTCAGTTTGTCAGTTCACCTGATGATGGCGACATGTATTATCGCCGAAATATTGTGCCCGTTGGACACTGCTGACCGGCAGTACACCCGTGGATATTTTGATTAACAATGGTGATGTTAAGTTTCTCATGTATGTAAACATATACCGAAGAATAGTTGAGAGAATAGTTGAATAGGCAATACAATGGCAAACATAAATTCGTCTCAGATGCCATAATCAACACATCACATCAAAACCTGTAAGGTAGATTATGAACACTAAAGCAGATTCTGAGAAAACAAATTATTTAAACTCTAAAACTAGAAACTGATGGTGAAACTTTAAAAACCCCAGAAGATCAGTGAAGAATTCGACAGTTACTTTATAACTTCAAACAAAAGTGGGGAATTCTCTGCTCCTCACATAAATCCCTATACTGTAATTGCAACACAGATGTGGGAAATTTAAATTTACTCATTTACCCTGCCATGAAGTGGCTAGCATTATAAAATCCTCAAAAAATCTTAGTCTGTGGGCTGGGATAACATTCCAACAAAAATAATAAAAAACAGGATATCATAATACTGCACCCCTCTACCACATACTAAATCAATCATTGATGAGGGTTCCTTTCCCTAGAGACTGAAATATGTGGAACTTTGACCTATCCACACCAAAGGGTGGACAAGATGAAATAGAAAATTTCCATCCAGTATCATCTTATCAATTTTTTCTGAAATAATTGAGCAAACACTGTGTTATCAATTAGAGAAGTATAACAAAAAACATCACATTATTCTGAATAATCAATACGGATTTAGTAACTGGTGAAGTACTGTGCTTGCTGATGATGAACTAATCACAAAAGTAAGCAAATGCCTTGATAATAAGCCACGCATGTATACTATCTTTTGTGTGTTCACTAAATCATTTGACATGGTAAACCATAACCTGCTGCTTCACAAAATGGCTGCTTATGGTTAACATTGAAAATGTATAATCCGGTTCTCATCTCATCTCAAAAACAGAAAACAGAGTGTACCCCTGAGGTGCTAGCCCCATTACACCATGTCTTACAAGACAACCTCCAAAACAATTCTGTATGCAGAAGATTCAACAGTAGGAGTATGCTGTAAATGAAAACTAGCACAGAATACAAAACTAACTCTTCAAGTACTTGAAATCTGTATATACATGAGGCATGTCCATAAAATAAGGCTTCCAGTTTTCTTTTACACGGCAAACATATTTACTGGCAATGAATATTATATTGATGGAAAGGCTGGACTTTCAGCTATTTTTCAACATAATCATTGTTGCAATCGATGTACATCTGCACATGCTGTGGCATTTTTCGTATACCCTTGTCACAGAACTCTCCCACTATGTTTCACAGGTAGCTCTCGACCTCATTTTTCAGCACGTTGTCTGTCAGGAAATGCATACCACCCATGTGTGACATCAACTCAGGAAACAGATGAAAATCACTAGGTGCTAAGTCTGGGCTGTAGGTTGCATGGGTGATGATGTCCCATCTGAACTGGGCTAGGATATCGACTGTTGCATGGATAGTATGGGGATAAGCATTGTCATGATGAAAACACACTCCCTTCGCCAGAATTCCCCTCCTACGATTTTGAATGGCATGATGCAGTTGTTTTTAAGTCTCACAGTAGCAAGCAGCGTTTACTGTTGCGCAGGCAGACATAAACTCACAGAACAATACACATTTTCTGTTCCAGAACATAATGGGCACTCAGCTGGCAGACAAGAGTGTTTGAAGTTCTGTGGCTTCGGCAAATTCGAGTGCCGCCACTTGTGAGACTTTTCCTTATTTTCAGGTATCACACAGTGTACTCCAGTTTCATCACCAGTGACAATTGAATCCAAAAATTCCTTGCCCTGTTCTTCATAGTGCTCCATGATTTTGAGGGTCACTTCAACATAATGGCCGTTTATGATCTATGGTGAAGATTTTGGAGACCCATCTCACAAACACTTCATGATAATTCAAATGTTCAGTCAAAATCTTGTCAATTGTACTCTTATTGATTTCAGTGATCCATTCGCACAGCTCGCGAACTGTCATAGGCTGATCTTCAAGCATTTATTTCTCCAGTTTTGCAATTGTTTTGGCCAAAACGGAAGGTGGACCACAGTGCTCTTTTGCATGGAAATCTGTACATCCGTCCTTGAACTCCCTGACACACTCTTGCCCCATGTTTATGACATCCTTACACTGTGGCCCATAGACTTCTCATAACTGACACTGAATGTCAGTGGGATATTATTGCTTTTGGCACTCAAAAATCAGATCACTGCACACAACTCATACCTGATGGAAGAAGCAAGGAAACGCTCCAACACGAATGCCTGTCCAGTCAAGACAACATTGCTTGGGCTTTGTTTGGTGGGGATTTGAACAGGACACCCAAGATCCACACCACTGTCACCATATCTCACGTATTAGAGTCCCTCACAGCACGCACGCCTTGGAGACAGACACTTCTTGTAATAATACTATGAAACTGAACCTTACAAAAACATAAATTGTACATTTCAGGAGCAAACAAACTGTCGAACCCACACTCTAAGAAAAAAGGAAAATTATGCACCACAAAGGAATTATCCAAATGGGACTGAAATTGGCAGGTGTGATTTACATGTGCAGACAAATGATTACAATTTCAGAACAAATGGATGATATATTCAAGAGAAAGCGCTTCACACATTGAGCAAGTCAATAATGTGTTGGTCCACCTCTCATCCTTATGCAAGGAGTTACTTGGCTTGGAATTGATTGCAGGAGTTGTTGGATGTCTTCTTCAGGGATATCATGCCAAATTCTCATTAGATCATCAAAATCATGAGCTGTTTAGAGGGCCCTGCCCATAATGTTCAAAACATTCTCCTTTGAGGAGAGGTCTGACAACCTTGCTGACCAAGGTAGACACATGCACAAAGACAAGCAGTAGATACTCTCATCATGTGCAAGCAAGCATTATTTTGTTGAAATGTAAGCCCAAGATGGCTTAGCATGAAGGGCAACAAAATGGGTGTAGAATATCAACAATGTACCACTGTGCTGTAAGGGTGTGGTTGATAACAACCAAAGGGGTCCAGCTATGGAGTGAAGTGGTAACCAAGACTATCAGTACTGGTCGTCGGGCCATATGACAGGTGAAAATTAGGTTGGTATCCCACCACTGTTCAGGGCATCTCCAGACACATCTTTGCTGGTCAATTCAAAGCAGGGCTCATCTTTCATGAGTCTCACTTCAAAGTCCCTATGATCAGTGGAAACATGTCCAGTGACACGTTGGACAGCACTGGGAAACCAACCCGATGTCATGTGCATATGGCTCAACAACCAGGAGTGATATTTTATTTTGTAGCAGGACCTCTTCGGCTGTCAGCTGCAGTAGCCTTACAGCACAGCAGTACTTCAATGATATCTATGCCCTATTTTGTTGCCCTTCACAATAAGCCAACCTGGGCTTACGTTTCAGCAAGATAAAGCCAGTCCATACACAGCAAGAGTTTCTACTGTTTGTCTTCGCACTTGTCAAACCCTACTTTGGCCAGTGAGATCACTGGATCTCTTCCCAATTGAGAATGTTTGGAGCATTAGGGGTAGGGCCCTCCAACCAGCTCAGGATTTAGACAATACAATGCCACAACTGGACAGAATTTGGCATGGTGTCCCTCAGGAGGACATCCAACAACTCTACCAATAAATTTCACACTGAATAACTGCTTGCACAAGTGCCAATGCTTTACTGACTTGCTCAATTTGTGAAGCTCTCTCTCTTGAATAAGTTATTCAATTTTTATGAAATTGTAATCATTTGTTGTCTGTACATGTACATCCACCTACCAATTTCTGTCAGATTTGGACTGTTCCTTCATGATGCACCACATTTTTTTTTTTTTTTTTTTTTTTTTTTTTTTTTTTAGTGTATCTATCAGTTAAATTATGATGGCAAAGAACTGATGACTGCAGACTCTCTTAAGTTTCTTGGAGTTACTATAAACAAAAACTTATCATGGACTCATCATGTGGACTGCTTAGTGAAGCAATTAACAATTTTGTTTATGCAAGTAAAGTGTGGCACTTATGCCACAAATCAACCCACATTTTATTAGATTTCATCATATAGCGCAGGAAAGCTTATGCTGCTGCACGCCAGCAAGATCGGTAGCAATCTGCCTGCCATGGTCATGCAGCATAACAATGGAGGTGTGAGTAGGAGCCATGTGATACTAGAGCATGCAGTGATTCACACTATGAGGCTTGGCAGCAAATGCATAACTCTGTTTATTAATATTAAAGATTCAAATGTTTACACACACTACCGGCTAATATTTCAACATTTCCTAGTCATCATTTCATAACTCCAAAAGTAAGCTCACATTTTAAATCATCTTACAGGATTGATAAAAAAAATTCACTCACCTAGTAACGGCTGAGGAATAAGCATATAAAAGTACAGAAACCTGCAAGCTTCTGGAGCCAGTGGCATTTTCCCCTCACAGAAGGATTGGAGGGGAAGGAAGAGAGGTGAAGGTGAAAGATTACAAGCTCTCTGGCTTCCCTCCTTTCATTTCCATGTTGAATTCATTTGCCCGTTGTCACAACTGCTGATAGACATGACACTTTAGTTTCATCGTGTTACAGTCTCATGATGTTGCTTAATACTGGGGAATGTAGTGGCTGTCAGTCAAGGCTTGTAGTTCCATTCTAAGAGTGCATGAGAACTACTCAGTTTCCACAGAACTCTGAAAGCAACACAGGAGACCACACAGCATTCAGAGGCTTTGTTCTGGCTTATGCAAGTGAAAATTTATGGTGAGAAGCCACAAATCTTGGAATGTCTGGGCCCACACAGTGGGAGGAGGAGCCTCGTGGAGTTCCCATCACAGTGGTTAGGCTTCTGGAAATTCAGAAGTGTATAAACACTGCTCTGATTTATTCATCACCTACTGATGTCAGAATTGAGAATTTATAGAGCAAACTGGCGAGGAAGATGTGGTCTCACTAGCCGGTGTCTGGAGATATTCTGTGGTGGGAATTTATTAAATGTGACACTTTTCACACTATTGGCAGAAAACAGGAACATTTTCCCATATTGGCAGTTGCGGCCAGAATGGTGCAAACAGCATAGTCAGAGGCAGGGACATGTGAAGATAGAAACTCTTGGCTTGGATGTGGAATGTGAAAGGTTGCTGGTTTTAGACATTGAGGACCCTGAGCTCAGACGGTGGATGGGACTTCATGGTGTCCAAGTCCTGATAAGCGCTATTCTGGTTTTTCACTACAACCATGCATGGTCGACTTTCTGCCACAGCATATTCATGAGAATTTGCAACAGCACCTGCAATAGGTGGGCACTGATGTTTTAAAAAGGGGACATAGCATTGCTGCAGTACTGTCAATCCCAGTTTCAGTCATAGTATCATTTTCATTTATTATTCAGTCAACCACCGGAGTAACCAAAACATTTGGTGGGTTGCATTTGTATTAGTGATAGAATGTCCAGCTACGATATGGTAGTCCTCTCCCAATTGCTTCATACCTTTATCGAAAACACCTTTCTTACTAGTCATGTCACTGAGTCTTATGCCACGTCATTTCTTTTAATATAATAAAACATAAATTTAATTTAATTTAATTTATTTTATATTTGATGTAACTTTTAGTTTCCTTTACTTTATTATTATTATTATTCTTTCCTTTCTCAGACGTTATGTCTGGTTAAAAATGGAAAGTGACGCGGACCTTGATCAAGCGTGACTTCCTTTTAACTGTACGGTATACGTTACATTGCATTTAGGAACTTTCGGGTAATTGAACATGTACCAATAATTACAGATTTCTGTAGTTGTATATATAAGTTTGGATGTAGCTGTATTGTGTTGATGTACTGGTGGATATTGTGTGGTATGACTCCTGTAGTTGATGGTATAATGTCAACTTTATCCTGATGCCACATGTCCTTGACTTCCTCAGCAAGGTGGATATATTTTTCAATTTTTTCTCCTGTTTTCTTCTGTATATTTGTTGTATTGGGTATGGATATTTCGATTAGTTGTGTTAATTTCTTCTTTTTATTGGTGAGTATGATGTCAGGTTTGTTATGTGGTGTTGTTTTATCTGTTATAATGGTTCTGTTCCAGTATAATTTGTATTCAGTACATTTTGTGGTGCATACTTGTATGTGGGAACGTGTTGTTTTATTAGTTTATGTTGTATGGCAAGTTGTTGATGTATTATTTTTGCTACATTGTCATGTCTTCTGGGGTATTCTGTATTTGATAGTATTGTACATCCACTTGTGATGTGATCTACTGTTTCTATTTGTTGTTTGCAAAGTCTGCATTTATCTGTTGTGGTATCGGGATCTTTAATAATGTGCTTGCTGTAATATCTGGTGTTTATTGTTTGATCCTGTATTGCAATCATGAATCCTTCTGTCTCACTGTATATATTGCCTTATCTTAGCCAAGTGTTGGATGTGTCTTGATCGATGTGTGGCTGTGTTAGATGATACGGGTGCGGGTGCTTGCCATGCAGTGTTTTCTTTTTCCAATTTACTTTCTTCGTATCTGTTGATGTTATGTGATCTAAAGGGATGTAGAAATGGTTATGAAATTGCAGTGGTGCAGCCGATTTATTTATATGAGTGATTGCTTTGTGTATTTTGCTAGTTTCTGCTCTTTCTATAAAGAATTTTCTTAAATTGTCTACCTGTCCATAATGTAGGTTTTTTATGTCGATAAATCCCCTTCCTCGTTCCTTTCTGCTTAATGTCAATCTTTCTGTTGCTGAATGTATGTGATGTATTCTATAGTTGTGGCATTGTGATTGTGTAAGTGTATTGAGTGCTGCTAGGCCTGTGTTACTCCATTTCACTACTCCAAATGAGTAAGTCAATATTGATATAGCATAAGTATTTATAGCTTTTGTCTTGTTTCTTGCTGTCAATCCTGTTTTCAGTATTTTTGTTAGTCTTTGTCTATATTTTTCTTTTAGTTCTTCTTTAATATTTGTATTATCTATTCCTATTTTTTGTCTGTATCCTAGATATTTATAGGCATCTGTTTTTTCCATCGCTTCTATGTAGTCGCTGTGGTTATCCAATATGTAATCTTCATGTTTAGTGTGTTTTCCCTTGACTATGCTATTTTTCTTACATTTGTCTGTTCCAAAAGCCATATTTATATCATTGCTGAATACTTCTTTTATCTTTAGTTAATTGGTTGAGTTGTTGATTTCTTGCTGCCAGTAGTTTTAGATCATCCATGTATAGCAAATGTGTGATTTTGTGTTGGTATGTTCCAGTAATATTGTATCCATAATTTGTATTATTTAGCATGTTGGATAGTGGGTTCAGAGCAAGGCAGAACCAGAAAGGACTTAATGGATCTCCTTGGTATATTCCACGCTTAATCTGTACTGGCTGTGATGTGATATTATTTGAATTTGTTTGGATATTAAGTGTGGTTTTCCAATTTTTCATTACTATGTTTAGGAACTGTATCAATTTAGGATCTACTTTGTATATTTCCAATATTTGTAGTAACCATGAGTGGGGTACACTATCAAAAGCTTTTTGGTAATCAATGTATGCGTAGTGTGGCGACCTTTGTTTAGTTTTAGCTTGATATGTCACCTCTGCATCTATTATTAGTTGCTCTTTACATCCTCATGCTCCTTTGCAACAGCCTTTTTGTTCTTCATTTATAATTTTGTTCTGTGTTGTATGTGTCATTAATTTCTGTGTAATGACTGAAGTTAATATTTTGTATATTGTTGGCAGGCATGTTATGGGGCGATATTTTTCTGGGCTTGCCATGTGGTGTCACCACCAGACACCACACTTGCTAGGTGGTAGCCTTTAAATCGGCTGCGGTCCGCTAGTATACGACGGACCCGCGTGTCGCCACTGTCAGTGATTGCAGACCGAGCACCGCCACACGGCAGGTCTAGAGAGACGTCCTACCACTCAGCCCAGTTGTACAGCCGACATTGCTAGCGAAGCGACACTGACAAAAACGCTCTCATTTGCCGAGACGATAGTTAGCATAGGCTTCAGCTAAGTCAATTGCTACAACCTAGCAAGGCGCCATTACCAGTTTATATTGAGATTGTAAAACATGTACCGTCAAGAGCGATGTATACCAATTATGGATTAAAGTTAAGTATTACATCAACTACGTAGTTTATTTGCTATTATAAATTCCCATAACTGTTCCAGACCTCACGCCAGTCTGCGTGAGCTTAAACGCGTGCATTTCGGCCTCCTCTAGCAACACGGTGTTGGCTCTTCTGCCAACACACCATGCTGTGTCTGCTTGATCTTTATGTTTCAGATAAGTTATTCCTTGTGTAAGTGTATCAGGAAACGTGTATGAGTCTGCAATGTAACTGTTAAATAATTTAGTTAGATGTGAATGTGTTGAGGTGAACTTCTTTAGCCAGAAATTTGCTATTTTATCTTTTCCAGGGGCTTTCCAATTGTGAGTAGAATTAATTGCTTGGGTTACTTCATGTTGCAAAATTATCACTTCACTTCAGGCATTTGTGGTATCATCTTGTATGTGTCTGTTTCTGCTTGTATCCACCGTGCATGCCTGTTATGCTGTACCGGGTTTGACCATATGCTGCTCCAGAAGTGTTCCATGTCTGTTATGGTTGGTGGATTGTCTATTTTAATGTGTGTGTTACCTATTGTCTGGTAAAATTTCTTTTGATTTGTGTTGAATGTTTGGTTTTGTTTCCTTCTATTTTCACTTTTTTTGTATCTTGTAAGTCATTTGGCCAATGCTTCTAATTTCTGCTTCTTTTCATCTAATTGCTCTATCGCTTCTTGTTGTGAGATTTTAGCTAACCTTTCTCGTTTTTTGTCTGATATTTCATTTCTTATAAATTGTGTTAGCTGTCCGATGTCTTTTCTCAGTTTTTCTATTCTGATCTGTAGCCTGTGTTGCCATGCTAGTTTTGTGGGTTTCTTCTGTGTGTTGGTTGGTTCTGATCTCTGCCTAGTGTGTATATTTAGTGTAGTGAGTGCTCCTACATAAACCAATAGTTGTAACTCTTCCATAGTTGTATTTTCATTTATTTTGTTGTGTATGATTGTGTTGATAGTTTTTATTGTTGTTTCGACTTGTGGGTTATTTGGTGGTCTATGTAAGAATGGTCTAACGCCTGTATTTGTGTCTTTGTATTCTATATATGTCAGCTGAAATTTTTCTTCTATATCTAACATGTGTGTCACTTCGTGTTCTATTTGTGCTTGTTCTGGTGGCCGTCTTAAGATTTCGTTTTCCTCTGATTGTTTAATTGATGAATGTTGTTCTTTGTTTGTTTGCTCTGGGATGTTTGAGTCCATTACTGCATTTTCTTCTTCTTCTGACTGCACATTACTTTGTTCCAGTATTTGTTGTACTTGTTGTTTGATGTTTTCTAATTCTGACTGGGGCATCCTGTTATTTTTTATTATTACACGGATCTGATCAGCTAGTCGTTCTTCTGTTAAAAATTTTAATTCTGTGTATATGGTAATAAATGTTGTGTATACTTGTGATCTGTATCCAGTTGTGTTGGTTCCTAAGTTTGTTGCTTGGTAATAACAGAACATGAGGTGTCGGTTAACTTCATTTGACCATCTCATCCTCTGTCTTTGTTTTCCTTCTAGAGTGGTTGCAGGAAGAATATCCTGCAAAACACCTCTATTTGGATTTCAATCATTTTCCGTGTGGCTAGCAGTGTCGTTACCATTGTGGACGGACATAGGGTTCAAGCATCGTCCCCGACCATGACAGCGCTTGTCCGAGGCTTCATTAGTTCTGTCCTGAACCAACTAATCACACTAAAAGGGGGGTTAGCTGTATTTACGACTGGCATAACATACCGGAGGCCTATTCTGCTCCCAGATCTCCACGGGGTTTATTATGCCGTACTGGATCCCAATGGCCTCGTATCACTAGCAGTTGAGATGACAGGCATCTTATCCGCATGGCTGTAACAGATCATGCAGCCTGATTCCTGAGTCAACAAATGGAGAGGAATGCAAGACAACAACCATCTGCACAAACAGTTCGACGACATTTGCAGCAGCATGGACTATCAGCTCGGAGACCATGGCTGTAGTTATCCTTGACGCTGCATCACAGACAGGAGCGCCTGTGATGGTGTACTCAACGAAGAACCTGGATGCATGAATGGCAAAACATCATTTTTTCGGATGAATCTAGGTTCTGTTTACAGCACCACGATGGTCACATCCGTGTTTGGCGACATCGCAGTGAACCCACATTGGAAGTGTGTATTCATCATCGCCATACTGGCGTATCACCCGGTGTGATGGTATGGGGTGCCATTGGTTACACGTCTCGGTCACCTCTTGTTCGCATTGACGGCACTTTGAACAGTGGACGTTACATTTCAGATGTGTTACGACCTGTGGCTCTACGCTTCATTCAGTCCCTGTGAAACCCTACATTTCAGCAGGATAATGCACGACCACATGTTGCAGGTCATGTACGGGCCTTCCTGGACACAGAAAATGTTCGACTGCTGCCCCGGCCAGCGCATTCTTCACATCTCTCACCAACTGAAAATGTCTGGTCAATGGTGGCCAAGCAACTGGCTCGACACAATACATCGTCACTACTCTTGATGAACTGTGGTATCTTGTTGAAGCTGCATGGGCAGCTGTACCTGTACACGCCATCCAAGCTCTGTTTGACTCAATGCCCAGGCGTATCAAGGCCGTTATTACGGCCAGAGGTGGTTGTTCTGGGTACTGATTTCTCAGGATCTATCCACCCAAATTGCATGAAAATTTAATCACATGTCAGTTCTAGTATAATACATTTGTCCAATGAATACCCATTTATCATCTGCATTTTATCTTGGTGCAGCAATTTTAATGGCCAGTAGTGTACATAGACCATTATGACAAAATTGCAAACGACTTTACAAAATTACAGGAGTGCTTGGAACAGATATCATGAGATGAACGAACAACGGCCATTGCAGACAACTGCATACCATTCTGCAGAACTGATGAGCACATGAGCAATATGGCAAGTTCTGTAGTAAGCAATGCTGGTTTTGTAAGATTGGAATCAGCACCAGATAGCCTTTCAGGAGAGACTCTTCACAGATGAACAGGCGACACATTATGTCCGTCACAAAATTTCAGAATTACAGAGATAAGAGTTACACTTTGAACCCCAAGGCCTTCATCTCACAATTTGACCTCTAACTACCTCCGAAGTCTCCACCCAAATGAAAATTAAATTTTGTCTGTGGACATCTCAAGGGCAGTGTAGCAAAAAGAATGTGTATGATCGCTGCAACATGCACATCATACAAAGAATTGTGGGATGCTTCCTGGTGAACTACTGGTTTACCAAGATGCTGGAAGGCATCAAACACGAAATCATATTTTGCAAGGATCTGGTTGCCTCATGAATCAAGAGACCTGTCAAATTCTTCGAGGCTCTGGTCAAAAAGAAACATTTCCGTGACGATCTGTGTAGCGATGCCGAAATAATCCACTTCTGTCGTGTGAAGCTCTCACCATACCACTAACAAACGCTGATTCGCAAATGTGGTAATGATATTGAATCCTTTACAGATACCCTGTGAGAATTAGAATTCACACTTGATGAACAGAGCACAAGGCAAGAAGACGTGGGCCTTATCACTGTGACAACTCCTGGCGGAAAGAAACAATTGTAAGAATGGCACACAAATGGAGATAGAACCGCAGGTGGCAACAGACACAACAGCAACCACACCTGCCGAACAGGATGCTGCAACAACCAGAACTACCACCAAAATGATAATAGGAGACAGTTCAGGCAAAATGGGTTTGCTCCTGAACCAGACAGAGTACGGGGGGAGGTCATTTAATGTTGTCCACCTGACCTTAACAGCAGTCATCAACAGGGAAGGAAATTATAGGCAGCAATGACTAGAGATATCCATGGGACAGGCTATGCAGTTGCCCATAAAGTCAATTGGAAAAAATCGCAATAATGCACTCCAGTAAATGGGGACTTCTGATTTGAGGAAAAGGACATGATGGAGTCCCACGAACTGCAACCAATTATTAAAGTACTGGCAGGTAACAAAGAACTGAAAGGAAGTGAAATTTAAGCTAATGCTGACACGGTTTTTAAAAAGTATGCTTTGGAATTCAACTGTCTGGTCCTATTGGTGATGAGAGCAGAAGTGAAGGATGTCACTGTAAGCAAGGTAGCAGAAGTTACACAACAGGTGAGGTTAGACTTCAAGTATCAGGAACATACATTAACAGCAAACTTCCTAGTAGTGCCGAAACTGGCAACTGACCTTGTCATCAGGGTTGATTTTCTAAAAGATCAACAAGCCATACTTGATCTCAGAAGCAGTGGTTTGACATTAAAAAAGGATAAGAAGATTCAGTTATTATCTGAGAAGAGGCCATTTGTACTCAAATTCAGGCAAACTGCTTGAAACTTGGCTATGTTCAGGAACACTCTGCAAGAACAAGAGAGGACATTTGTGATAACTCTTGAAAACAAGTACAGGAAAATGAGATTACACAAGTGATTATGAGCAAAATCGACGAAAGAATAGAGCAAATCAACCACATTGATCACCACGTTAAACAACAACTATGTGACATACTACACTCCAACATGGAGGTATTTGCACTGACAGTTGGAGTCACTAAGAATTTACAATATTTATTTAAAACAAAAGAACAAAAAAATTTTTTGTTCCACCGTACTCGATACCAATGATGTAGAAGAAGAAAGTAGCACTCAAAATACAATTTATGATGAATGATGGAGTGATCGAACAGACTGTGTCTACATATGGCAGCCACCATTGTGTTGTCGAAAAGAAAGACAGGTCAATACAACTTGTATTTGATTCACAACAAATCTATATGATGATCATGTCAGAGACAGATCACTTAGAGAAACTCAAAGAGTTACTACAAAAATTTCATGGGGTGAAAGTATCCACTGATCTCTGTTCAAGTTTATGGCAGGTCAATTGCATCCTGCATGTAAACAATACATGGCATTTCTTGTTTTTGAGCACTGCTATCGGTTCAAGCCCTTTGGTCTGAACATTTCCTCGCCCGCATTCATATGAGGACTTGATGGGATTCTTTGTCACATATTGAATGAGAGAATTACAAGTTATGGGACGACATTTTGATCACTGAAAGCACATGAGGGGAACATAACAGAGTCCCAAATGAACTACTCTTCACATTACAAGCTCAAGGAGTCACTAGCAATGTGGGCAAGTCACAATTTGGCACCTCCGAAGGATAATTCCCTGGCCACATCATCTGTGGTGAAGGTATTGCTCTGTGTCCAGACAAAGTAGAAGCTATAGCCATATTTCCAACACTGATGATGAGCAAGCAATTAAGAAGGTTTCTGGGTCTCATCAACTTCTACAAACAGTTTATAATGGTAAAACTGCTGAGAACTCCATGTCTCTGCGAACTTACTGGCAGAAAGACACCTTGGGTGTGGGGCAGTGCTGCAGGAGCGAGTTCTCATCTTTGAAAGACATGTTACAAAAAGCACTTATATTGTCACACCCTGATCTCTCACAAGAGTTCTGAATGGCAAATGACAACTCCACATTGGGCGTGGGAGTTTTGATCTTCCAGGAGATCGCAGCAGATAGTGAGTGGGTTCACAAAATAATAGCACTTGGTAGTTGGTTTTCAACCAAGAACAAAAGAAACTACTTGATCACTCAACTGGAGGCTCTGGCCAGTGTCTGAGGCCTTAAGAAGTTTCAGTACTTCTTGTATGGTTGGAGGATGTTGGGCTTCACTGATCATAAAGCCCTGGAATTCCTCTTGATTGCCAAGCTGAGCAGCGAATGGTTAATCAGATGGGTGCTAGCTTTGCAAGAGTTTGATGACTTCATGATTACATATGTGCCCAGAGAGAACAACATCATTGCAGGCATACTGTCACGTGCACAGATAGATCTTATGGATAACATTCATGATTCTCTGGGAAAAAATCACTTCAGTCTCTTTTACTTGCATAAAGTTGCTTTTGACATTGCAAGAGAGCAGAATAAAGATCTGACTCTCACAAGTTTAAAAAATATTTGGAAAAACAGGACCAATTCTGACATTAAATAGTTCTACCTTCTCAGAAAGAGTATTTTGTGTTATCGCAGGAAGGTGGTGGGCTTAG
This sequence comes from Schistocerca cancellata, assembly GCF_023864275.1. NCBI lineage: Eukaryota > Metazoa > Arthropoda > Insecta > Orthoptera > Acrididae > Schistocerca > Schistocerca cancellata. The sequence goes on from NC_064628.1 coordinate 411,361,058, forward strand.
TGAGGGTGGTGTGTATCCTGGATGCTCTAATACTAAAGATAATTTGGTAAACACAACACAGCTATGCACATTTTGATCTGCATAAATGTGTTCTCAAATTGAAGATATGCTACTTTGAAATTGTGAAGAGATGTATCAAAAAGGTATTGTTCATGTGCAACGATTGAAAAAAGGCCAAACCTTCAATGCAGGCTCCTCAGGTTTCCCCTCTATCCAGTCATTCCCATCAAATTGCTTCAAATTGGGGCCACAGATCTTATGATACCTCTTCCCAGAATTAGGTGTGGATTCTGCATCACAAAGGTGGTGATGAAATTGATGTCCAATTTCCTGATACTGACACCATTATACAAAAGGCAACACGACACATAGCCTCCAAAGCACACTGCAAAGATACTCTCACGCAGGTCAGTCACGTAGACATGATGATATCTAACAATGGCCTGCAATTCCAATCGAGGGAGTGGTAGGAGACCTTGAGACTCTTCAAACCCATCTTTATACAGCCTATCACCCCACGTCAAAATGCATGCAACAGATCATAAACAAAATAGGTAACTTATGCGTGAAACAGCACATGATATGGGATGTCTCTGAACAGAACTTCCGAGGTGTGATGAAAGAGTATCACACTGTTGCCCCACATTATCCACCCAGAGCACAACAATGCCATGCTCAGATAGTGGACCAAGCATTGAGCAGAATCTGGGAAGCATGCTGACAAAAGGGCAAGGATTCAGCAGTATCAGGTGGCACAGGAAGTCCCCCTGAAATCCTTCCATCTCTCCAATAAACAAAAGCGAGTATGCCACAATTTTTTCCCAGAATACAATAGTTCATTACATGTTAGAAGAGGTGTGCATCCAAGTGCATACAATTTGGAGACACTAAAGACTGGGAAATCAGTGGGCATTCACCACATCAGTCACCTGGAACACTTCTTTGAGCAGCACAGTACTCCTTCTTCTTTTCTTCTTCTCCTTTAGCATTTGTCCCATGTGCTGGTGGGGTCAGCTGTTTTGGCTCACTGTCACCACTTCTTACGATCTTGTGTCTGATCAGGGTGAAGGACTGAGATCTTGAGGTCTTAATGCAGGGTGTCAAGCCATCGCTGCCTTGGTCGTCCTGCTGGCCATTTCCTATGTACATGTAGGTTGAAACTAGTCTTTGCCACTGTTGTCTCGTCTGCTCTATGGACATGCCCATACCAATGTAGACAGCTTTCTCATTTTGCCTACTATTGTTGCAACACCGTATGGAGTGTGAACATCATTATTTGTGACATGGTCATGTAATGTTAATTCCAATGTCCACAGCCGGCCGGGGTGGCCGTGTGGTTCTAGGCACTACAGTCTGGAACCGCGAGACCACTATGGTCGCAGGTTTGAATCCTGCCTCGGGTATGGATGTGTGTGATGTCCTTAGGTTAGTTAGGTTAAAGTAGTTCTAAGTTCTAGGGGACTATTGACCACAGAAGTTAAGTCCCATAGTGCTCAAAGCCATTTGAACCATTTGAACCATCCAATGTCCACCTAAGCATTTTGTCTCCATAACAGCAAGTCTTTCCTTTACTTCCTTTGTTGAAGGCCTGCATTCGGCCCCATACAGTGCAACTGGATGGATTACTGATTGGTGTACTTCTGATTTGAGCCTGTTTGGTATTTCTTGTCACATAGTACTAAATTGTAGAAACCCATAGTAAAGAGAGCAGTTATGTTAAGTAGATAATTTTGAGATATTTTTCTGTTCCAACCTCTATTATATATCTTGTGTTTGTTGAATACTGATATACATTTACAACTCGTGTAAATGGAGCTTATGTGGTAGTGACTAGTAAAATGTGGGGGATCCAAATAATATATCTTCTTGTTACAACACCCCAGGAAGGAAAACTGTGAGGGTGAACCTCCTGATTCCTGTAGATAATACAGATGAAGCTTTTGTGTCTACAGTGAATAGGAAGTTTCCTAAACTGTAGGTTTTTCTTTTGTTGTTTGTTGTGGATGTCCATGTCTGTAGCACATTCACAGGGCATTCAGTTCTGATTTGAAACGAATCTACACCACTGCTGCAAGGACCCCTATCTGGACACTGGAGATTTTGTTTTGTTTTATGTTGTGTGATCCCACGGAGCACTGGCACTTATCACATGAGTTTTATCCCTGCTGTAGGAGGACAGAGTATGCAGTATTGTAAGGGAGAAGATGCGGCCTACGAGGAGAAACAAAACACCAAAGTTTACAACAGCTTTAATTCCAGGAACAATCCACCCTTTTACATAACAGCTTAGGTTAAGAAATTAACTAATGATATTTTTTTAATGTATGTTCTATATATGTTTCTCCACAGTAACATCATAACAGGAGATAAGGTCACTACCATGGTGAAGTTGGTTATGGAAGATGTTCGTTGAGTCATTCTTACCCACACGTTATTCTATTTGCCGGGTCACATACAACTAACATGGAAGTAGTAGGTAGTTGAATAATAACTGTAGTAACAGTCCAAGTGGTATGAATAATGAGTGAGTGAACATGTACATGTTGCATTGTAGCCACGGCTTAGTTTACTTATATAGCTTTAGAATAAGTTCTACCATTTTGGTAATTCTATGATCTCTCATGTAGCTTGTCATATAATGTGTTGTACAGCACTGCCGTATCTTAGCATGCTGCTTCAGTATTGTGCACATTTGGCCAGATGATGGCATGCTGAAAATGGCTGTGCTGGCAAGGGGGAGTAGCACGGTCGGCAGCTACCAGGGATGGGGGCTGCCACCAGATATGCACCACAGCAGCCATTAAACTGCTGACTACTTCAGGCCTCCTGACCTGGTTGCGTGCTGATAAGAACAGTGTGACTTGATCACAGGCATTGATAATTGAAGTTGGGATGATGGCAATCCCCCTCCCCTTAAGAAGCAACAAACTATCCAGGTTGCAGTCCTGCTGCCCTGTGCCTTCAATGGTGTCCACACATTTTGTCTCTACAAGATTGCCCCTGCGAGGAATACTTTCAGTGGCAGTCCTCTAGATACATCACACATGTTGTGGACTAATTCATACCCTATTTGGCTTGCACATGTGCTCTCAGTAATTTTCTGTCAGTACAGATGAGTTAACTCCACAGGTGGTGCCGAGCTGGGCGAGACTCCACATGATGAGAGGACAGTGAACAGATGATAATCGTGATGTTCGTGTCAGCTGCCATGACCAATGGATGGCGCTATGCATTTTCTATAGCTGCCCTTGATAGTGCTGGCCTAGGATGCGCCCACCATTGTCCAGCCCTTTGCACATAAAAAGCAACAGCTAATGGAGGCTATGGGTCTCACTCCAGCACCACACACACTAGAGCACAGCCACACTCCAAGAAAACACACACTGACCTAAGTGCAGTGAACCACATCCTGTTGCGTGATTGTGTGGCAGTGACATGCACCTCTGATCTTGATATACTTGACACAAGTCTCAGTGTACATTAGTACTTCATTATAATAGAGGGAAACATTCCAAGTGGGAAAAATATATCTAAAAACAAAGATGATGTGACTTACCAAACGAAACCGCTGGCACGTCGATAGACACAGAAATATACACACAAAATTCTAGCTTTCGCAACAAACGGTTGCTTCATCAAGAAAGAGGGAAGGAGAGGGAAAGACGAAAGGATGTGGGTTTTAAGGGAGAGGGTAAGGGGTCATTCCAATAACAAACTCTTTGCCTCTGTATATGTCCGCTTGTGTCTGTATATGTGTGGATAGATATGTGTGTGTGTGCGAGTGTTACCCGTCCTTTTTTCCCCCTAAGGTAAGTCTTCCCGCTCCCGGGATTGGAATGACTCCTTACCCTCTCCCTTAAAACCCACATCCTTTCGTCTTTCCCTCTCCTTCCCTCTTTCCTGACGAAGCAACCGTTGGTTGCGAAAGCTAGAATTTTGTGTGTATGTTTGTGTTTGTTTGTGTGTCTATCGACGTGCCAGCGCTTTCGTTTGGTAAGTCACATCATCTTTGTTTTTAGTACTTCATTATTTTCTTTATGGCAGATCCTGTGCAACTGTACACGTCCCCTTTTATCAAGAATACTAAAATCATTTTCGATATATGGTTCATAGTTGTTGCAAACTGGGACATGGAAATGAGCATGTCTATAAGAAGACTCTTGCAACAATCAACTCTAACCAATACTCATGATCAATGCAATATGAGCACTTCATATCCACAATGTAAACCAATAATTTGCTTTAGTATGGCGCTGTTCTCTGTATATTTTTGGTGTAACCTTAGATACCTTTACAATGTTAGTTTAATAATGTCTCATTTACCTAAATCATACCATGTGCACAACATCAGTCAACAACAAAATCACAGTTGTGATATTTCACTGTACAGGCTAGATAATTTGCATAACATCATTTGTATGTCCACAACTTAATCCTCCATGACATAAACTGTGTCACATTTTTCTCATTAAGTTGCTTAATGCTAAGCCATTTTGTTTAACTGTAACTTCATTTTACAAGACTTACTGTTCAACATGTTTGTAGTCACCTATTTAACATCCAATTCATTCTTTACACCTATCCCACCTGTGGTATGAGTGAAAATGTATCACATCTTCCAGTAAGCAATAGATCTTAAAGCTTATCACACTGTTTTTCAGTCTTACATTGGCATGACTACCACAAAGTTATCAGTTAAGATGAAAGAGCATAGGCAGAGGGTGCGTACTAGCAACACGCAATATCCTGTTAATGAGTTTGCATTAAGCTATAATTCTAAGCAATTTGCAATTGTACTAACAGGACAGCCATACCTTGATATTTGGTCACTGATATACTAGTTAAGTATGCTGTGGCAGATACTGCATATAATCAACGTTTGACCAGTTTATATTTATTCAAATTGTGTACTTTAGAGGGATATCCTGTAGCTGAATGTGGAGATTCTGTTTCCATCCCTTTTATACCATTCCATGCAGCACATTTCAGTGTTGTCTATGGGTGCCACGATCAGTCTTGAATGGTGGCAGTTTCTAGAAATTTTGCTTAGAGTCGCCTCGCTACCATGCTTCGGCAGGACAACTCCCACTCAAAATTATAGGCACAGGCATGACACTTCAATGTCATCATGCTAGAAGTCATATGACGTAACTTAGTACTGTGGAATGTATTTGACAAAACTACAGTGGCTGTCAGTCGGGGCTTGCAGCTCTGTTCTAAGAATATATAAGAACTGCTCAGTTCGCACAGAACTCTGACAGTGACAGAGGAGGCCACAGGGAAATGAAATGCTTTGTTCTGGTTTATGCATATCATGGAGCCAGCTGAGAGGGCTCAACGAACTCCCCTGTCAACCAAGCTAAGATGGGGACACAGTATTCAGCATGATTCGGCACTTGTACAAGGCTTAGGGCAGTAGTCCCAAGTGTTGGCAGCCACCTAACAATTTATGCTAAGAAATCATAAGTCTTGGAATGTCTGGATCTAAGCAGTTGGAGGAGGAGCAACATAGAATTTCTATCACATTGGTTAGGCTTCTGGAAACCCAGAAGCGTAAAAACAATGCTGTGACTCACCCATCTCCTACTGGTGTCAATCAACTTCTAGAGCAAACTGGCAAAGATGATGTTCTGCGATTGGCTGGCGTCTGGAGGCATTCTGTGGTGGGAATTAATTAAACGTGGCAGTTCACACTATTGGTGAAATACAGAAACATTTTTCCTTGTTTTCGGTTGTGACCCTATGGCACAAACAGCATACTTGGGAGTAGGGACATATGAAGATAGAAACTCTTGGTTTATATGTAGAAGGTGAAAGGTCACTGGGTTTAGATGTGAAGGACTCTGAGTTTAAATGGTGGATGGGGCTTGGTGGTGTTTATAGCCTGACGATCAAGATTCTGCTTCTTCACTATGACCACATATGGACGACTTTCTGCCACAGCATATTGTTGAGAAGATGCAACGGGACAACAACAGGTGCTTGTTGATGTTTTAAAATGGGACGTACCACTGCTGTAGTACCATCAATCCCAGATCCAGTCATAGTATCATATTTATTTATCATTCTATCAACCACTGGAGTAACTAAAGCATTTGGTTAGTTGCTTTCGTATTGGAGACTGAATGTCCAGTTAGGATGCAGTAGTGCTCCCCCCAGCTGTTTAATACCTTTATTGCAATCACATTTCTACCAGTAACATCATTGAGTCTTATGCCATGTCTGCTTTTAGTATACTCAAATATCAATTTAATTTTATTTATATTCTATTTGAAGTAACTCATAGTTTCTATCATTTCATTATTATTATTATTATTATTAATTATTATTATTATTATTCCCTCCTATGAACCATGGACCTTGCCGTTGGTGGGGAGGCTTGCGTGACTCAGCGATACAGATAGCCGTACCGTAGGTACAACCACAACGGAGGGGTATCTGTTGAGAGGCCAGACAAACGTGTGGTTCCTGAAGAGGTGCAGCAGCCTTTTCAGTAGTTGCAAGGGCAACAGTCTGGATGATTGACTGATCTGGCATTGTAACAACAACCAAAACGGCCTTGCTGTGCTGGTACTGCGAACGGCTGAAAGCAAGGGGAAACTACGACCGTAATTTTTCCCGAGGGCATGCAGATTTACTGTATGATTAAATGATGATGGCGTCCTCTTGGGTAAAATATTCCGGAGGTAAAATAGTCCCCCATTCGGATCTCCGGGCGGTGACTACTCAAGATGACGTCGTTATCAGGAGAAAGAAAACTGGCGTTCTATGGATCGGAGTGTGGAATGTCAGATCCCTTAATCGGGCAGGTAGGTTAGAAAATTTAAAAAGGGAAATGGATAGGTTGAAGTTAGATATAGTGGAAATTAGTGAAGTTCGGTGGCAGGAGGAAGAAGACTTTTGGTCAGGTGAGTACAGGGTTATAAACACAAAATCAAATAGGGGTAATGCAGGAGTAGGTTTAATACTGAATAGGAAAATAGGAATGCGGGTAAGCTACTACAAACAGCATAGTGAACGCATTATTGTGGCCAAGATAGATACGAAGCCCACACCTACTACAGCAGTACAAGTTTATATGCCAACTAGCTCTGCAGATGACAAAGAAATTGAAGAAATGTATAATGAAATAAAAGAAATTATTCAGATAGTGAAGGGAGACGAAAATTTAATAGTCATGGGTGACTGGAATTCGAGTGTAGGAAAAGGGAGAGAAGGAAACGTAGTAGGTGAATATTGATTGGGGCTAAGAAATGAAAGAGGAAGCCGCCTCGTAGAATTTTGCACAGAGCACAACTTAATCATAGCTCACACTTGGTTTAAGAATCATAAAAGAAGGTTGTATAAATGGAAGAACCCTGGAGATACTAAAAGGTATCAGATAGATTATATAATGGTAAGACAGAGATTTAGGAACCAGGTTTTAAATTGTAAGACATTTCCAGGGGCAGATGTGGACTCTGACCACAATCTACTGGTTATGACCTGTAGATTAAAACTGAAGAAACTGCAAAAAGGTGGGAATTTAAGGAGATGGGACCTGGATAAACTGAAAGAACCAGAGGTTGTACAGAGTTTCAGGGAAAGCATAAGGGAACAATTGACAGGAATGGGGAAAAGAAATACAGTAGAAGAAGAATGGGTAGCTTTGAGGGATGAAGTAGTGAAGGCAGCAGAGGATCAAGTAGGTAAAAAGACGAGGGCTAGTAGAAATCCTTGGGTAACAAAAGAAATATTGAATTTAATTGATGAAAGGAGAAAATATAAAAATGCAGTAAATGAAGCAGGCAAAAAGGAATACAAACGTCTCAAAAATGAGATCGACAGGAAGTGCAAAATGGCTAAGCAGGGATGGCTAGAGCACAAATGTAAGAATGTAGAGGCTTATCTCACTAGGGGGATGATAGATACTGCCTACAGGAAAATTAAAGCGACCTTTGGAGATAAGAGAACCACTTGTATGAACATCAAGAACTAAGATGGAAACCCAGTTCTAAGCAAAGAAGGGAAAGCAGAAAGGTGGAAGGAGTATATAGAGGGTCTATACAAGGGCGATGTACTTGAGGACAATATTATGGAAATGGAAGAGGATGTAGATGAAGATGAAATGGGAGATACGATACTGCGTGAAGAGTTCGACAGACCACTGAAAGACCTGAGTCGAAACAAGGCCCCCGGAATAGACAACATTCCATTGGAACTACTGACGGCCTTGGGAGAGCCAGTCCTGACTAAACTCTACCGTCTGGTGAGCAAGATGTATGAAACAGGTGAAATACCCTCAGGCTTCAAGAAGAATATAATAATTCCAATCCCAAAGAAAGCAGGTGTTGACAGATGTGAAAATTACCGAACAATCAGTTTAATAAGCCACAGCTGCAAAATACTAACACGAATTATTTACAGACGAATAGAAAAACTAGTAGAAGCCGACCTCGGGGTAGATCAGTTTGGATTCCGTAGAAATACTGGAACACATGAGGCAATACTGACCTTACGACTTACCTTGGAAGAAAGATTAAGGAAAGGCAAATGTACGTTTCTAGCATTTGTAGACTTAGAGAAAGCTTTTGACAATGTTAACTGGAATACTCTCTTTCAAATTCTAAAGGTGGCAGGGGTAAAATACAGGGAGCGAAAGGCTATTTACAATTTGTACAGAAACCAGATGGTAGTTATAAGAGTCGAGGGACATGAAAGTGAAGCAGTGGTTGGGAAGGGAGTAAGACAGGGTTGTAGCCTCTCCCCGATGTTATTCAATCTGTATATTGAGCAAGCAGTAAAGGAAACAAAAGAAAAGTTCGGAGTAGGTATTAAAATCCATGGAGAAGAAATAAAAACTTTGAGGTTCGCCGATGACATTGTAATTCTGTCAGAGACAGCAAAGGACTTGGAAGAGCAGTTGAAAGGAATGGATGGTGTCTTGAAAGGAGGATATAAGATGAACATCAACAAAAGCAAAATGAGGATAATGGAATGTAGTCGAATTAAGTTGGGTGATGCCGAGGGAAATAGATTAGGAAATGAGACACTTAAAGTAGTAAAGGAGTTTTGCTATTTGGGGAGCAAAATAACTGATGATGGTCAAAGTAGAGAGGATATAAAATGTAGACTGGCAATGGCAAGGAAAGCGTTTCTGAAGAAGAGAAATTTGTTAACATCGAGTATAGATTTGAGTGTCAGGAAGTCGTTTTTGAAAGTATTTGTATGGAGTCTAGCCATGCATGGAAGTGAAACATGGACGATAAATAGTTTGGACAAGAAGAGAATAGAAGCTTTTGAAATGTGGTGCTACAGAAGAATGCTGAAGATTAGATGGGTAGATCAAATAACTAATGAGGAAGTATTGAATAGGATTGGGGAGAAGAGAAGTTTGTGGCACAACTTGATCTGAAGAAGGGATCGGTTGGTAGGACATGTTCTGAGGCATCAAGGGATCACCAATTTAGTACTGGAGGGCAGCGTGGAGGATAAAAATCATAGAGGGAGACCAAGGGATGAATACACTAAGCAGATTTAGAAGGATGTAGGTTGCAGTAGGTACTGGGAGATGAACCAGCTTGCACAGGATATAGTAGCATGGAGTGCTGCATCAAACCAGTCTCAGGACTGAAGACGACAACAACAACAACAACATTATTATTATTACCATTATTAGTATTGTTATTAATTGTTAGTTGACTAAAACAGTCAGTCAGTAGGATTTTGTAGCAATTCCCCACATTAAGATCCATGTTAGGGTCAATTTGAGATAGCAATTCCACTGGGCAATAAAAATTTCACATCAGGTTTTAAGGGGTGTGTGACGGAGTCTGAACATTTTCGTCATTTCGGTACAATTTCACACCTACGCACCATGGGGTTTTGTAAAAGAAAGGGACTCGTGAGGTTTAGGAAATGGGGACAGTTAAGTCAAGCCACCCTGAACTCCTTGTCAGGGGAGACTTACCTGGAGGAGATAAGAACGAAGGAAGGAAGACTGGGTTTAATGTCATGTTGACATCTAGGTCATTAGAGACAGAGCACAAGCTCAGATTGTGTCAAGGATGGGGAAGGAAATTGGCCATGCCTTTTCACAGGAACCATCCCGGCATTTGCGTGAAGTGATTTAGGGAAATCGAGGAAATTCTAAATCTGGACAGCTGGAAGTGGGTTTGAATCATCAACCTCCAGAATGTGAGTCCAGTGTGTTAACCACTGCACAACCTCATTCAGTAGGATGATGACAAAAGACTCACTTTTAGCAAATGCACAGAATGAGATTTGAAAACCTGAGAGTTTAAAGCTGGAAGACAGGGTAATGCGGTATCCAGAGCTTAATGACAAAACGTCATGCAGAGTTAATAAGAGCAGAAAACTACGTGCATTGAATGTGGTAGGAAGGGGAAGGAAGGAAAGGGTAGGGGGGGGGGGGGAGGGGTAGGGGCCAGACAGACAGGTCAGAAAACAAAAGACATAAAAAACTAAAAGAGAGTGAAGAAAGTAATACTGTGACTGAAGAAATTAACATCAATTAAGACCAAGTGGCTGACAAGAACCAAGGACATGTAACGTCAGTTACTGCATGAGGAGTTCTGAGAAACAGGTGTCTGTGGGAAGAATCCAGATGGCACGTGTGGTGAAATGGGCACCAAGGTCACAACTGTCATGTTGTAGAGCATACTCATTAACAGGATATTGCGTGTTGCCAGTACACGCCCTCTGCCTATGCTCTTTCATCCTAACTGATAACTTTGTGGTAGTCATGCCAATGTAAACTGATCAGTGTTTACATAACACCTGGTACATGACATGTCGTTTCACTGGTGGCTCACCCTTTGATAGTAGATGTTTGCCAGTTATAGGGCTGGCATAGGTACTGATAGGAGAGTGCATAGGGCAAGTCTTACAACAGGAATGGTCACATGGTTAGGAGATATAGTGCAGGGAAATGCGTGAAGAAGGAGCATAGAATCTAACAGTGATATTGCAGATACTTGGACGACTACGGAAAGCTAATCTAGATATGGTGGGCAAAATGTCAGACAGAATGGATCTCATTTCAGCACATTATTATAGGAAATCTTAGCCTTTTCAAAGTAACTGATTAATACAGTCAAGACCAGAACAATACTGGGTGTTCCAAGATGGCCGCCGAGTAAGTGACGCCAGAAACCATTTCCAGAAAGTTAAGTGATTTAGACAGGAATATAATTTAGTTTAACGCCGACAACAAATTAAATACATGCATTAGTGTATCATTTAGTCTTGCCGTTAAAGGTTTGACTTTTCTTTGCGTATTTTTTCAGAAAACACGAAAAGATCGTAACTTCGCGAAGTCGCGCTTAGGCTTAAATTTTGTAAACGTGTTTGTTTCTTGTTTCACGGTAATTTAACTAGTTTCTCGGTAACAAATAAGTAAACTACCGTAAATAGCGTATAACTTCATTGTTTTAATACAGATTTCAGAAAAACAGCGTAACTTTATATCAGAAACTTGCTTATATACATTTGTTTATAGGCCTAATTCTCGTAACGTTTTTGGAGAATCAAAGTTAAAGTATCTCGTTTAATTGTCCTTTTTTTAATTCCATCGAGTGAAATATAAAATAAATAGCGTATACCTTCATTGTTTTAATACAGATCTCAGAAAAACAGCGGAATTTTAAATCAGAAACTTGCTTATATACATTTGTGAATAGGCTTAATTCTTGTAACGTCTTTTTTGATTTTCGGTAATTTAATTGATTTATTCTAGCTAAAGCATTATTTTTGCCATGAGTGAGAAGTGCCTGACTTGCCGTAGAATTGTTAGTTCCGGGATTTGGTGTGATGGATGCAGTAGTTTTTTTCACTGGGGGGACTGCAGTGGCGTGGGTGTCGGGAAAGTGGATCAGGCTCATCAGTGGTTATGTAGGATTTGCAGCAGAGATAGGAAGATAGTGGAACAGGAGGGGAAAACTGCTGCCCTTCAGGCTGAGCTAGATCAGGCTAGGGTGGATCTGGACAGGTTAAGGAGGGAGAAGGGCAAAGAGAGGTGGGAAGTGGCAACAGGTAGCAGAAGGAACAGGCCTAGAACTAAGTCTGACAGTTTTGTGGTGAATGTCAAAAATAAGTTTGACCTGTTGCTTCAGTTAGAAACTGATGAGCTTCAAGCAGAGGTAGGTGTAGACAAGACACAATAAACTTTCAATAGGAAATTGAAAAAGAATGTAGGAAAGCCATCGAAAAGGAAGAAAGTTTTGTTGTTAGGCAGTTCTCATGCCAGAGGTGTAGGCCAACTTCTGCAGGAGGAATTAGGACCAGAATACCAGGTCACAAATTTTTTCAAACCAAGTGCTAGTCTGGATCAGGTGACAGAGGATTTAGGTTCATTCTGTAAAGGATTTACCAGGGAAGACACCGTGGTTATTGTGGGAGGGCCAGGGAACAGCATCGACAGAGATCCTGGGTACAGTATAGAGTGTGACCTGGTAAAGATTGCGTCAGCATCGAGACACACCAATGTTGAATTTGTATCTGTCCTGAGACGCCATGACCGGCCTCATTTGAACTCTTCTGTTGGGAGAGTTAATTTGGAGTTGGAACGGCTGCTTGGGTCAGGTGCGGGGGCTCATATTGGTGTGGTTCCTGTTGATTCTCTCAGTAGGTGGGACTATACCAGGCACGGCGTACATCTCAACAGGAAAGGGAAGGGGAAACTGGCTGGGGTAATAGCAGGAAATTTAAGGGGGGGAGGCACTGCCATGAATGGTAAAATACCAGTGGTTACAGGTGTTGGAGCAGCACCTTTTTTAGGATAGGTAAGACAGAAAGATGTCAAGTTCTACGAGAGGTCAGGATTGAAACAAATCTTCAGTTTAGGAAAGAAATTAAACAGCACAATTCTAGCACATTGGATCACCAATCACAGCTGTCAATTATAAATTTTCACCAATCACCAGAAATTTTATCTCTACCAAGTTGTACCTCAGTCCTAGGTAATTGCATTGATGAATTAAAGTCACCCAACCTAGTTGACATAATCTGCCTCTCTGAACACCATGTGACCACTGGTATAGCAACTAGGCCTAAGCACAATGAGAAACTCAGACAGGAGAGTACTGCAAATGTTAGAATAAGGAAAGGTTCACATAAAAGTATAACTAAAAATAATGTAAGTATATTTCATCAAAATATTGGGAGTTTAAAGAATAAAATAGATGAGCTTCTGGTTTGTTTAGAAGATTTAGAAGCTGAGGATGAAATAGATATACTATGCCTGTCTGAGCATCACATTGTTACTGATATGGATAAGGTAAATGTAAGTGGATATAAGCTCTCTGCACATGTAATGAGAGAAAATATGGAGAAAGGAGGAGTTGCCATATATGTCAAAAGTTATCATTGTGCAAAAAGTATAGAAACAAAAAAGTTTTGTGTAGAGAAACATATAGAAGCATGTGCCTGTGAGCTTAAATTAAATAAAGGCACATTTATAATTGTAACTGTATATAGGTCCCCATCAGGAAATTTTAATCTATTTCTGAAAAATTTGGACTCCTTGTTGTGCTATCTGTCAGACAGGGGGAAGCAAATTATTATTTGTGGGGACTTCAATGTAGATTCTCTGAAAGAGGGTAATAGGAAAAATGACCTTGAAGTATTACTCAGTTCTTTCAATTTGACACCCGTTATTGATTTTCCTACTCGGGTGGTAAAGGATAGCAGCTCACTGATAGATAACTTCTTTATAGACCAAGATAAGTTTAACCAGATAAATGCTCAGCCTGTTGAGAATGGTCTTTCTGATCATGGTGCACAGCTAGTTACAATATATGACATAGCTCCATTCAGCAATACTAAACAGTCCTCCAAAGTAGTACGTTCAGTCAACGATTTAACAATTGCAAATTTCAGGGAAAGCCTACAGCAGTTAGACTGGGATGAGGTGTACCATGAACCTGATGCCAATTTAAAATATAATTTATTTCATGACATTTTTGTAAATGCATTTGAAAACTGCTTCCCCAAGAAAATAGTTAAATATACTCATAAGAAACCTTGTAACAAACCATGGCTTACTAAGGGTATAAAAATATCTTGTAACTGGAAAAGGGAAATGTATCTGACAGCAAGAAAGAGTAGTGACCCAGAAACTATCAAACATTATAAAAACTACTGTGTGATATTAAGAAAAGTTATTAAAAAATCCAGAAGTATGTGTATCATGTCTGAAATCAGCAACTCTGATAATAAAATTAAAACAATTTGGAATATTATTAAAAGAGAAACAGGTCAACCAAGAGCACAGGAAGACAGTATTACCATCAAATTGAATGAAAACTTTACGAACAAAAAGTCAGAAGTTGAAAATATTTTTAATAATCATTTTCTAAATGTTGTGGATATAGTAGGATCCAGGTGTTCATTAGAAGATGCTAGGCTGTTAATGGAAGAGGCCATACCTATGCAATTTGATACAATTGAAATCTCACCCACGTCTCCCTCTGAAATTAGGAAAATAACAAACTTGCTTAAAAGCAAAAACTCACATGGAATTGATGGCATTTCCAGCAAAATACTAAAAGCTTGTTCTCAACAGATAAGTAAGATTCTCAGCCACCTGTGTAATAGCTCTCTGGAACAGGGCATTTTCCATGATAGACTGAAATATGCTATTGTTATACCTTTGCATAAAAAGGGGGATAGATCTTATGTCAACAGTTACCGTCCAATCTCCCTTCTAACAGCTTTATCCAAAATTGTTGAGAAAGTAATGTATTCAAGAGTAGCTTCACATATCTGTAACAATGAAGTACTAACAAAATGTCAGTTTGGTTTCCAGAAAGGTTTTTCAACAGAAAATGCCATATATGCTTTCACCAATCAAATTTTGAATGATCTGAATAACCGAACACCACCCATTGGAATTTTTTGTGATCTCTCAAAGGCTTTTGATTGTGTAAATCATGAAATTCTGCTAGACAAGCTCAAGTATTGTGGCATGAGTGGGACAGTGCACAAATGGTTTAATTCGTACCTAACTGGAAGAGTGCAGGAAGTTGAAATAAGTAGTTCTCATACTATGCAAAGATCAGCACATTCCTCAAACTGGGGAACTATCAAGAATGGGGTTCCACAAGGGTCAGTCTTGGGTCCTTTGTTGTTCTTAATATATATTAATGACTTGCCATTCTATATTCACGAAGAGGCAAAGTTAGTTCTCTTTGCTGATGATACAAGTATAGTAATCACACCTGACAAACAAGAATTAACTGATGAAATTGTCAATACTGTCTTTCAGAAAATTACCAAGTGGTTCCTTGTAAACGGACTCTCACTGAATTTTGATAAGACACAGTACATACAGTTCCGTACAGTGAATGGTATGATGCCATTAATAAATATAGACCTTAATCAGAAGCATATAGCTAAGGTAGAATATTCCAAATTTTTAGGTGTGTTCATTGATGAGAGATTAAATTGGAAGAAACACATTGATGATCTGCTGAAACGTTTGAGTTCAGCTACTTATGCAATAAGGGTCATTGCAAATTTTGGTGATAAACATCTTAGTAAATTAGCTTACTACGCCTATTTTCACTCATTGCTTTCATATGGCATCATATTTTGGGGTAATTCATCACTGAGGAATAAAGTATTTATTGCACAAAAGCGTGTAATCAGAATAATAGCTGGAGTCCACCCAAGATCATCCTGCAGATATTTATTTAAGGATCTAGGGATATTCACAGTAGCTTCTAAGTATATATACTCTCTTATGAAATTTGTTGTTAACAACCAAACCCAATTCAAAAGTAATAGCAGTGTGCATAACTACAATACTAGGAGAAAGGATGATCTTCACTATTCAAGATTAAATCTAACTTTGGCACAGAAAGATGTGAATTATACTGGCACTAAAGTCTTTGGTCACTTACCAAATAGTATTAAAAGTCTGACAGATAACCAACAAGTATTTAAGAAGAAATTAAAAGAATTTCTGAATGACAACTCCTTCTACTCCATAGAGGAATTTTTAGATATAAATTTAAAAAAAAAAAATATTAAAAAAAAAATAAAAAATAAAAAAAATAAAAATAAAAAAACACAAAAAATGAAAAAGTTGTTATATTAACTTAAGTATGTTGTTAAATTAACTTAATTATGTCATGTATTGGAAAATTTGACTCGTTCCACATCATTACGAAATATAGTATTCATGATCCATGGAACTAGTATTAATCTAATCTAATCTAATCTAATCTAATCTAATCTAATCTGACCAGATGTGTACTCCTAAGTTGTTTTTTGGAGGAATCAGTTGTATCAGGTTTTGATGTGATGGCTTGGGAAATCTGCTTTTGAACTCAGCTGGTGGTGTACTTAGAACTAGTGAAGGCTAAGGTGGGAATGGTGGTGTATTGCTGTAAAGAGTCTGTATCTGAACAAATGTGTTTGCCTTGAATGCCAGGGCTGTATGGGAGGGAACATTTGACATGGGAATGTGGCATCCATCAAAATGTTTCTTAGTCAGTTTAATGTGAAAAAAGGTGTGTAGCTACCCTTGGTGAGAATGAGGTCAACATCAAGCAAAGTGGCATGGGATGTACAATAGGCTCATGTGAAATTTAAATGGGAGAATATATTTAGAGATTACAAGAATTTTAACAGGTCAGAATCACCATGAGTTCATAAGGCAAAGAAGTCATCAATGTGTCTAAACCAACCCAGCTGCTGATAGCTTATGGATTCAAGGAAAGTCCCCTCCAACAAAGCCATGAAAAGGTTGGCACAGAAAGAAGACATCCTTGTTCCTAGGGCTGTGCCCCTGATCTGCTTGTATGTCTGTCTCTCAAAGGTAAAGTAGCTGTTGGTAAGTATAAAGTGCATTAAGGTGAGCAGGAAGGACATCATAGGTTTGGAATCTGTTGGATGCTGACTGAGTTAATGTTCAGCATCTGACAGGCCATGTACATGTGGGATGTTGGTGTAGAGGGTGGTGGTATCAATGGTGATAAGCAAGGTGTGTGATGGCACTGGGATAGGCACAGACTCCACACAATCTAGGAAATGGTTGGTGTCGTTAATACAGGAGGGACGTCTTTGCACTGTAGGTTACAGATGTTGTTCAACAAGGCAGATATACATTCGCTTGACTACAATCCCAATTTGATCCCACCACTATTAACTCAAAACATCCCTTACAAGGTTTCCAAGAATTCCTAACTTCCAGCAGTGCTTCGCAGTCATTCCTCAGGTCACTATAACATAACCATAACCTATTCCCTGCAGAACTCCAGTCTCTTTGTTCACTAAAAACTGATGACACCACCATTATCCTCCCAGCAAGCAAAGTACCTACCACTGTGGTACATGACTGATGGAGTACATAAGTGGGTCTATGCCAGCTGTCTGACATCTCTACAAGCAGCATCTGCCATCAAAATCTCATCGCAGTGATTTAAATTTACCAACAGTAGCTCCTGAAAGACCTCAGGTCGCTCACAAAGACTAACACCTCAATCCACAGAACTTCTTACCCCACCCAAACCACGCCCCCCCCCCCCCCCCTCACACACACACACACTTTTTAACCTCTTCCTAAGATCCATAAAACCCAGTCCCCCTGGTGGTACCATAATAGCTGGCCTCAAAACACCCACCAAACATATATCTGCCTTAGTTGATCAACACCTTAAACCCACAATACAAAGTCTTTCCTCCTAGGTTAAAGACACCAAGCATTTCCTAGATCATCTGAAATCTGTGTCCATTTCACTCCCACCACTTACCTCTCACCACTGATGCCACCACCTTCTAAACCAACATATCCCATGTAGATGGTCTGCTGCTGTACATTACATTACCTCAATCAGTGTCCACCTGAATCCAAACCTATGACTTCCTCCCTGCTCACCTTAATCCACTTAATACTTACCAACAACTATTTTACCTTCGAGAGGCAGACATACAAACAGATCAGGGGCACAGCCATGGAAATCAGGATTGCTCCTTCCTACACCAGCCTTTTCAAGGGTCACTTTGAGGAGACCTGTCCTTGGACCCATAAGTCATTAGCCCCTGGTTTGGCTTAGATACATTGATGATATCTTTGTCTTACTGCCTCACTGTGAGGCTGAGCTGTTAAAATTCTTGGAATCTCTAAGTATATTCTCCCAATTAAATTTCACATGACCCTGTCATGAATCCCATGTCGCTTTCCTTGATTTTGACCTCATCCTCACCAAGGGTCAGCTACACATCTCTGTTCAAATGAAACTGACTAACAAACAACAGTACTTACATTCTAACAGTGGGCATCCTTTCTATGTCAAACGTTTCCTCTCATACAGCTCCGGCATTCGAGGCAAACAAATTTGCTCAGATACAGACTCTTTACAGCAATACACCACCGTTCTTACCTCAGCCTTCTTACTTACTTACTCACTGGTCATACTGGACTCGAGAGTCCATTACCGCAGCAACGTATTTTCGCCATCTGTCCCTGTCTTGGGCTATTTCCTTCTATTCACCTTCAATACCTAGGCTCCTCAAATCAGCCTTCACATTGTCCTCCCATCTAGGCCTCGGTCTCCCCACAGGACGTTTTCCTTCTAGGTGCCCTACCAGTACTCTGCGCGCTACCTGCCCTCATCCATTCGAGCTATATGACCCGCCCATCGCAGCGTACATGATTTAATAATACTGATTATGTCAGGGCTTGAATAGAGTTCGTAAACCTCTTCGTTATGCAGTTTTCGCCACTTTCCGCTAATGTCATACCTTTTTGCTCCGAAAATTTTCCGCAAAATTTTGTTTTCTAATACTCGAAACGGCTTTTCATTTTGCACAGTGAGAGACCAAGTCTCACACCCATACAGCATAACTGGTAGAATAATAGTTTTGTATATTCTACTCTTTAAATTCCTAGACAATATCCGTGATGAAAGTAATCTATTCAGTGAGAAGTAGCACGCATTTCCCGCCCGTAATCTCTTCTTCATTTCAGAATCAATCTCATTTCTTGAAGTGATGTCCACGCCAAGATACTTAAATGTGTTCACTTTTTCAAACTGCATGTCCCCAACTCTTAACATTTCCTGATCTACTGCTGTTGGCATTAAAGTAGTAACCAGGTATTTAGTTTTGTCTTCACTTATCCTTAGACCTACATCTTCACTAGCCTCGATTAACGCATTCGCATTTGCTGTTACAGATTCTTTCTTATCGCTAATGATGTTTAGATCATCTGCATACCCTAATATCTTAATATTTCCATTTAACTCCACACCCTCTGAATTATCTGCAGCCATTCGTACAATATATTCTAGGACTAAATTAAAAAGTAGCGGAGACAGCGCATCTCACTGCTTAAGTCCGTTCTTTATTACAAATTCTTCTGATTCCAATTACCCCACGCGTACTCTACCTTTTGTGTTTTTCAAACTCGCTTCTATAAGTCTAACATACTTCTTTGGCATTCCAAGTTCCAAAAGAATTCTGTACAATTTTGACTGCAATACTGAATCATATGCTTTTGTAAAATCTATGAAAAGATTATGAACTGGTTTATTGTATTCCCATTTCTTTTCCAAAATTTGACGCAGGGTGAATATTTGGTCTATAGTTGATCTATTCCTCCGAAAGCCGGCTTGGTAATCCCCCACAATTTCATCTGCATATGGTGTAAGCCTGCTTAGCAGAATATTCGAGAAAATTTTGGAACATACTGGTAATAGCGATATCCCTCTATAATTACTACAATCCATTTTGTCACCTTCCTTTAAAATTGGGGTCAGAACAGACTCCTGCCACTCCTCAGGTATCATCTCTGAGTTCCATACTTTAGTTATCACTTTGTGAACTACTTCCACCAATTTCTGTCCCCAATTTTTAACTAATTCTGCAGTTATGCAATCTGATCCTGGTGCTTTATGGTTTTTCAATTTGTTGATTGCATCTCTTACTTCCTTTAACGTTGGCTCAGGTATCTGGGGTTCTGCTGTATGTATTTCGTATGCCTGCTCATTTCCTGCTTCCTGGTGTACATTTAATAGATGCTCAAAATACGCCCTCCATTTACTTAATACAGCACTGGGGTCTGTCAGTATTCCCCCAGCATCCCCTCGAAGTGCATTTGTCCTAGCCTTGAAGCCCTTCTTATACCCACTTATGTCTAAGTAAAGTTCCCTAATGTATTTTGTTTTACTGTTTGTTTCCATTTTTGTAATTTGATTGTTCAAATAATCCCTCTCCTTTGCCTGTAGCCTATGACCAACTTCCCTTCTCAAGTTCAAGAACTCCTCTCGTTTTCTGTCTCCCATTCCATCCCAATCATATCGCGCTTTTCTCCTTTCCTCTACCCATTTCTTGCATTCCTCATCAAACCACAGTTTTCTCCTGTTCTTCTTAATTGTACCTATTGTGATCTTTGCTGCCTCTTTGATATTATTCCTCACAGTGATCCACTGTTTATTTACATCCTCATCTTGACCTTCGTGTGTCCTGAGAGCATCAAACCTATTTGAAATTTCTATCATGTACCTTCTTCTAAAGTTTTCATCATTTAGCTTGTCAGTGTCAAACCTAACAAGTTCTGCATTGTGACACTTTGATGTTGCTGTAGATAGCCGTTGGTGAACTTTGGCAACTACAAGATAAAATGATCAGAATCGCAGTCTGCTCCCCTGAAAGTCCTAACATTTTCTATACTAGTGTGCCACCTCTGATCTACAAGAACATGATCAATTTGGTTTCGGGTGTGTCCATCCGGAGAGACCCAAGTTGCTTTATGAATGTCCTTCCTTTTGAAATATGTGCTCTCAACAATAATGTCTTTTGAAACAGCAAAATTAACCACCCTTGTGCCATTATAATTCGAAATGTTATGCAAACTTTCTTTCCCAATTGTAGGCCAGAATGCTTCCTCCTTCCCTATCTTCACATTAAAATCACCTATGATTAATTTTCTATCATACGAGGAGAACTCATCCCACAGTTGATCTAGTTCTTCATAAAAGCCGTATTTAACAACCTCTTCAGTGTCCTCAGTTGGTGCGTGTACATTAATTACTACTGGTCTATTCCACCTACCGGACAACACTATAACTGATAGTCGGTCACTAATGAACCTTATATCTCTGATTGCGTGAAGCAGTTTTCTCTGTACTGAGAAACCTGTTCCAAAACTGTGAGCTTCCGCACCTCCATAGAAAAATGTATAGTTACCCCTCTTTATGCTACCCTCCTCCTGCCACCGAGTTTCTTGAATAGCTGTAATGTCCACATCATATCTATCTAATTCGTCTAATAATGTCTGGAATGTTCCTGGCCTGTTCAAACTTTTAACGTTCCATGTTCCCAACCTGAAAGTTCCTTTCGGCCTGAATCTATTCGAAGTAGGTTCCGCCCGGAGATCTGATGGGAACCTAGTTTACCTCCGGAATATTTTACTTCAAAGGGACCCATGCCCATTAATGTTGCTGATTCTTGATGAATAGATTTGATAGTAAGAGAAGAAGGAACAGGGATGGTTCATCACACCATCGCCTGCTCCCCACCGGCTGTCCACGACTGCTTATTTTTTGTATTCGCAGCTACCCTTCGTATCTGAAGGCCGTATCCCCTATCCGCAATCTGAGGACGCGCTTTGCCGTGGTGGTAGGGGCCCACGAGACAGTACCTCAGCCTTTACCAGTCATAATTACCCCAACCAGCCTAGTTGAAAAGCTGGTTTCCCAGGCCATCACATCTAATCCTGGTACTACCGATTCCTCCAAAAAACAACTTGAGATTACACATCTGGTCGGTCAGTATTGTTCTGATCTTGAATGTATTAATGAGCTACTTTGAAAAAGCTATGACTTCCTAAAATCATGTTCTGAAATTAGGTCCATTCTGTCCAACATTTTGTCCACCACACCTAGATTAGCTTTTAGTCGTCCTCCCAGTCTCTGAAATATCCTTGTCAGATTCTATGCTGCTCCTGCACACATTTCCCTGCACCATGTCTCCTATCCTTGTGACCATCCTTTTTGTAAGACTTGCCCTATGTACCCTCTGACTACTACCTATGCTAGGCCTGTAACTGGCAAAACATGCACTACCAAAGGGTGAGCCACCAGTGAAACAACACACCTCAGATGTTATGTAAACACTGATCAGTTTACATTGGCATAACTACCACAAAGTTATCAGTCAGGATGAAAGGCCATAGGCAGAGGGTGTATACTGGTAACATAAAATATCCTGTTACAGAGTAAGCGCTACAACATAACAGTTGTGACCCTGATGCCTGCTTCACCATACGTGCCGTCTGGGTTCTTCCCCCATACACCAATTTCTCTGAACTACACAGGCGGGAACTGGTGTTACAACATGACCTTGGTTCTTGCCAGCCACTTGGTCTTAATGTATGTTAATTTCTTCAGTCTCGCTATTCCTTTCTGCACTCCATTTTAGTTTTTTTATCTCTTTTGTTTTCTGACCTGTCTATTGACCCCTACTCCCTCCCAACCTCCCCGTCTCTACCACATGCAATACACTAAATTTTCTGCTCTTATTAACTCGTGCACGATGTTTTGTCAGTAAGCTCTGTATGTAACATCACCCTGTCTTCCAGCCCCGAACCTCTCAGGTTTTCAGGTCTCATCCAGTGCACTCACTAAAAATCAGTCATCCCGTCTGGTAGGTCTCCCCTGGTGCAAAGTTCCGAGCAATTTTTCCAAACTTTCTCCATTTCCTAAATCTCATTAGTCATTTTCCTTCATCCCTCTTCCTTCCCCCTCAACCGTTCTGTGAGAAGAAGGAGCCACTGGCTTGGAATGCTTGGAAATTTCTATACCTTTACACATTTCTTCTCCTGTCGCCACTTGGTGAGTAGATTTTTTTGTCTATTCAATAACATTATATTTTCAAAAATTGATTATTCTCAGTCACAGTTTAATTAGAATTCTACATAATATTGACAATCAGTGATTGAATAAACCAACCAATCAGAAATGTGCCCTGCACAGCAAGGCACAACACAATGAAACTAGCTCCTGGTGCAGTTTAGTACGAACTTTCAAGTAGATCACTGACAAGCACTCTTCAACTTGTATTCAGCTCAACAACACGTACTTAGTGCAAGAGGATATTTTAGTCCTTCAACTTAAGCGAAAGCATTATTTGGACTCAAAAAATGTTGATGCATGATCTCGCATGTGTGATTTCTTGTGCGGTCTATAAAATCATGGGGAGATTTTTGTGAGCTTGCTGTGGTGCTCAATAAATGAAGATAAGACTTAGAAAACTTTGATTCAAGTAATACTGTTACACTGGTTCTGAATATCATTTCTTCCTTAGTTTTAAAAACAAGGTGGAATCCTTTTATTTTCAGATTTTCACTGAAGTAGCATAGAGAAAATCCCCACTTGTCAGTCCATTATTGACAGATGCCTGTTTAAATCCACGAACAGCAGAGAAGAAGGCCAACTGGGACTCTGAGACAACTTTACAAGACATGAGATGAGACAACCACTTCTTGGCGAGCTAGGGAACCTGCTGGTGAGCTGGTTATTCTTTACATGTTGGTCAACATAGCCTCCCACATGCAATAATTTGTGATGCGCAACCCACACTGTTAGCATGTCCAATGAACTAATTTTAATGGCAGGTACATTCCTTAATTTGCATCCTAATTAAGTAATTAGTCAGACAGTGGGCCATTAATTTAAAAGGATCTGCTACACATGGTGTTCCCTGTGTTAAGAAGATGCCATAAAAAGCAGTGAATTTAAAAAAAAGGATGTCCTGCAAACTGATTCAGCTGTTAAGAAAATTGTTTATCATTCATATTTTATGTCAGCTGTAAGATACGGAATATCTTTTGGGGGTACTGAAAATGCAAATCTCCTCAGAGTGTTAAAGATACAGAAAAGTACCATCAGAGCTATAACGGGAACAAATAATAGGCTATCTTTCAAACCTTTATTCGGAAGCCTTGACTTAATGACAATTCCTTGTATGTTTACGTATGAATCCTCTTTGAGCTAAAAACCCACATCTTTTCGAAGGAAATTATTTCATACATGCGTATGAAACAAGGCATAACTCAGACTATGTTATCTTGTAACAGACTTAGCTTGTCTTAAAATACTTTGTATTACATGGCTACAAAGTTTAGCAATAAAGAACGACTCAAGTTCAAGAAGGACTGCAAACTAGAAACAACTGAAGCAAACATAGAAAAATATTTAATCTTTTCTTCTTACATTATCATCTCCCTGTATACCGTATTTACTCGAATCTAAGCCGCACTCGAATCTAAGCCGCACCTGAAAAATGAGACTCGAAATCAAGGAAAAAAATGTTTCCCGAATCTAAGCCGCACCTGAAATTTGAGACTCGAAATTCAAGAGGAGAGAAAAGTTTTAGACCACCCCTCCAAATAGAAACAAAGTTGGTCCATGGTAACATGAGACACAATTGAGGTTGAATGGATGAAGATACAGCTACAGTAGTGTGGTTCGAGTCGTAAGCTAAACAGTTAAGCTTTTCCAAGTAGCCATTGCTATGTGTCAGGCACTCCGTCCGTATTTATATGGGTATCCTTCTTTTTTCAAGTGCTTCATCTGGTTTGAATCAATTGCTTATTTTGCTTTGATCTGATAAGTGCCGTTCTCTTTGTTATAAGTGTTTACGTCACTGTAAGCTGAAAACGCATTATTGTACTGTGGCATGCATTGTTTGTCGCATTCTGATAATGAGTGTTGCCGCTCGCGGCATGGCTTGCTTTTGTGCGCGCTACCGCGGCTTACAATTAAAAAAAAAAAAAAGAGAGGAATTGTCTATAACCGAAACAACAGCAAGAGACTGCTATTTGTTGTTACTTACACTGCTTTGATAATGATTAACAAGAACCAAATAATAGACTGCGTACGATAGAATTTATTCCGAACGAGAGTTTAGCGAAAAATTTTCTCTGTTTGAAAATCTGTGCAGACACCTCTTTAGTACATTACATTCTGCACAGAAATTAGAGTCATCATTGATTCATGCTTCATTTCTGACTGTATCACTATTCAGCATAAGAATAATACAAATATAAACATGACTTATATGTATATTCTTCCGCGTCTGCTGTTGTCTCACTCTAGTTTCGTAGTTTATTAGGCAGACAGGATTTAAATGATAAGCAGCAAACACGAAAGAATACATGGCATAATGTTTACAGTCTTCTACCTTTTCTTTTAATTTATTTGCTGACGCATAGGTTTTGGCACCAGTATTTATCTTTGTGCGTGCAAAGCACACCTGTGTAGTGCTACATATGTTAGACGGCAGAAGCTAGTTGTGGCGGCACCTACCAACATTTTTCAGAACTTCCGCTTACTTTGCACTCGATTCTAAGCCGCACGTGGTTTTTTTGGATTACAAAAACTGGAAAAAAGTGCGGCTTAGATTCGAGTAAATACGGTATGCAGGGAGACAATTATTTAACTACATAAAAAAAAAGTGAATTAGTTACAAACTACGGCATGCACACACTTTGTTCAACACAGAAACGTCACTACAGATATTTAAATTTAGGCTATAATATGTTCAATATGCCTGCCATAATTGGTGATCATGTGGTGCAGATGGATTGCAGAATTCTGCATGACCTGCTAAAGTGTCGGAACATTGATGCTGTTGATGAGTTCCTGAATAGCTGCTTTCAGCTCAGCAATGGTTTTGCAGTTATTGCTGTACACCTAGTCTTTAATATAGCTCCACAAAACGAAGTCACATGTGTTCAGATCTGGAGAATATGGTGGCCAATTGAGGCCCATGCCAGCGACCTCTGGGTACCCCAAAGCCAGAATCTGATCCCCAAAATGCTCCTTCAGAACATCAAACACTCTCCTGCTTTCATGGGGTTGAGCTCCATCTTCCATGAACCACATCCTGTTGAAATCAAGGTCACTTTGGATAATGGGGATGAAATCATCTTCCAAAATGTTTATGTACCATTGGTAGTCACCATGCCATCAAGGAGTATCACAGTAATTATTCCATGACTGGACACTGCACACCACACAGTCACCTGACTTCTCAATGATATAATACGGATTCTCAGTCCCTCCTTACTGATGAAGCCATCTAAATGAAAGTGGGCTTCATCGCTAAACCAAACCATATGCACATCCTAATTCCCATCATGCTCCACGGCCAGCTGTGCAGTTTGAACATCCTAACACAAACCGTTTACAAGTTATGATGATTTTATTTCATATAATTCAATAATTGTCACCCTGTAAGTCCATATTTATAAACTACAGATGCAATTACAACCGAAAATTTAAGGAGGACGAAATGTAATGTCTATTTAGCTCTCTATGTTAAAGTGTGCATGAATTTTTTTTAACATATGTGTACATTGCTTTTTATACAGGATGTTAACTAATAGATGGGAAACCTCTGGGGGATTGATAGAGGTGTTAAAAAGAAACAACAAAGTTTATATATACATATGAACTTTTTTTATTTTCGTAGTTCAGAAACTTTTTCATTGTTTTAATTTTTCTTCATTTCCATCTCTTTGTTTTCAAATTTCCAGTTTTGTTTCACAGGTATTTTTTTCTTTTCAAATGTTGTCTTCTGATGGGTGAATGAAATTCATATATTGTCCACCATTAGCATTAACAAAAGCTGAAATTCATATATTGTCCACCATTAGCATTAACAAAAGCTTCTAAATACTGCATCTTGAGACTGTCCTACTTGTTTCCATATTTTGTGTGTCTGCTGTACCTACTGAAATCCTTCAAGAACACACTGGCAAAGAATGTCAACATCCACAGTAGGTCTTGAATACACTATGCCCTTTAAATGCCCCCCAAAATAAAAAACAACAGATTGAGATCAGGAGATCAAGCAGACCAAGATGTTGTTGCCTTGTAATCTATCTATTTATTAGGGAAACACTTATTTAAAATTGTTCTTGCTCGCAGGGCAAAATGAGGTGGGGCCCCTCGTACATAAACCACATGTTGGCTGCCGCCATTGGATAAGCAGCAGCCAGCACCAAGTCACACTCTTAGCTCACTTATTTGTTTCATAGTTTAATTCTTAATTTCTTTGCATGTTTTTGGGTACTTGCATAGTTTAATTCACAAATTTCGGCACATTATAGCATTTAAGAGTTGTAGCATCACGTTTTAGTACCTGAATAGTGTAAATTTGCGTAGTTGTCAGTCATCTGTTTTTGTTTTGAACGGTCAGTGTCAGTTGGTCACAATCAGTGGGCTCCCTGTTGCTGTTGAATAAGCAGCAGCCAGCAGAGAGTCACACTCTTAGCTCACTTATTTGTTTCATAGTTTAATTCTTAACTTCTTTGCATGTCTTTGGCTACTTGCATAGTTTAATTCACAAATTTAGGACATATTATAGTATTTAAGAGTTGCAGCATCACGTTTTAGTACCCGTATAGTGTAAATTTGCGTAGTCATCAGTCATCTGTTTGTTTTGATTGGCTTGTGAGATAAAAGAGACGAAAAAAACATTGTTAGACATGGATAGGGACTGTGCCTGTTGTGTATGGATTCAGGGGGTATTGGCCACTGTCTGTAAACAGCTGGAAGCTGTTTTGGCTGTGGTCAACAGGCTCCAGGCTGTTGCCCTGGGCCGCGGTGACATTGGGACACCTGAGGCGAGCACTTTGGTGCCTCTGGAACCTGTAGGTTCGCCTGGGATCTCTGATGCTACTGTGTCCTCGGATTCGGACATCCATGCTGGTTGACACTTGCATGACGGTGATTGGCAACCACGGCGGGGTCGCGAATCCCTGGGCGGAAGGCAAAAGTTGGTGCTGGCCGCAAGGCTGTACCCTTATGCCTCTGTAAAAGGTTTGAGGTACTGTTTACTGCTGAAAGTACTTCTGAGCCAGCAAGGGCGGCCTCGTCTATCGCGGCAGTGGCCAGTCTTCCTGAGAGGTCCGGACAAGCGCAGAGGATGGGATTGCTTGTCATTGGGAGCTACAATGTTAGGTAGATGATGGAGGCCCTTAGGGATATGGCAGCTAAGGATGGGAAGAAAGCCAAAGTGCACTCCGTGTGCATATTGCGTGGGGGGGAGGGGGGGGGGGGCGGGGAGTCATCCAAGAAGTGGAAAGGGTCCTTCCGGATGCCATGAAGGGTACAGGGTGCAGCCAAGTGCAGGTGGTGGCTAATGTCGGCACTAATGACGTGTGTCGCTATGGATCAGTAGAGATTCTGTCTGGTTTCCGGCGGCTATCTGAGTTGGTGAAGACTGCCAGTCTTGCTAGAGAGATGAAGGCAGAGTTCACTGTATGCAGCATTGTTGACAGGACTGATTGCGGACCTTTGGTACAGAGCCGAGTGGAGGGTCTGAATCAGAGGTTCAGATGGTTCTGCGACCGTGTAGGCTGCAGATTCCTCGACTTGCGCCATAGGGTGGTGGGGTTACGAGTTCCGTTAAATAGATCAGGTGTCCAGTACAAACAGGAGGTGGCTACATGGGTAGTAGGGGCTGTGTGGCATGGACTGAGCAGTTTTTTAGGTTACACAGTCTCGGGAAAGACCAAAAAGGGCTCCAGCCTCAAAGGGTACAGGGCAAAGAAACGACGCGAATCGACCAAGCAACAGTTGGTATCGTAGTTGTAAATTTTTACAGAGGCGCAAATCTTGTTTAGAAATGATAGATTAAATAAAGTAGGTGGTAGTGTGTTTGTGTCTGTTGGTGGTAGCGAAGTTGAAATAGATAGTTCCTGCGAATTACTATGGGTAGAGGTTATACCCCACAGCCGTACCAAAATAATAACTGGCTCCTTCTACTGACTCTCGGACTCAGATGATATAATAGCCGAATGGTCCAAAGAAAACTTGAATCTCATTACAAATAAGTACCCCACTCATACAGTTACAGTTTGTGGAGGCTTCCACCTACCCTCAATTTGTTGGCGAAAATACATGTTCAAAGCCGGTGGTAGACAGAAAACATCTTCTGAAATTGTACCAAATGCTTTCTCTGAGAATTACTTTGAACAATTAGTTCATGAGCCCACACAAATTGTAAATGGTTGTGAAAACACACTTGACCTCTTAGCCACAAATAATCCTGACCTAATAGAGAGCATCATGATGGATACAGGGAATAGTGAACACAAGGACATTGTAGCGAGGCTCAAAACCACAAACAGCAGATAAAAATTCTGCTTAATGCCTTCCTAAGAGAGAGTCTCCATTTCTTCCAAGCTAATTATGTAAGTGTGGACCAGATATGGCTCAAATTCAAAGATAAAGTATCGACAGCAATAGATAGATTCATACCACATTAAGTTAATAACAGATGGGACTGATCCACCATGGTACACAAAACACGTCAGAACACTGTTGCAGAAGCAACAAAAAAAGCATGCCAAATTCAGAAGAATGTAAAATCCCCAAGACTGGCTAAGTTTCACAGAAGCAAGATGCTTTCAATAGTTTCCACAATGAAACATTGTCTCAAAATATGGTAGAAAACCCAAACAGATTCTGGTCATACGTAAAGTACACCAGTGGCAAAAAAACAGTCAATACCGTCACTGTGAGACAGCGAAGGAAATGTTACCAATGATGGTGCCACTAAAGCAGAGTTACTAAATACAGTTTTCTATAATTCCTTCATGAAAGAAGACGAAGTAAATATTCCAGAATTTGAAACCAGAACAGCTGTTAGCATGAGTGGCATAAAAGTAGATATCTTAGGTGTTGGGAAACAACTCACAAATCACTTAAGAAAGGCAAGTCCTCCGGTCCAGATGGTATACCAATCAGGTTCCTTTCAGAGTATGCAGACACAACAGCGCCTTTCTTAGCAACCATATACATACAACCACTCACTGTTCCTAAAAACTGGAAAGTTGCATGGGTCACATCAATATTCAAGACAGGAAATAGGAGTAACCCACCAAATTACAGACCCATATCACTGACCTCAATTTGCAGTATGATTTTGTTGCATATACTGTACTCGAACATTATGAATCACCTTGAAGAAAATGACTTATTGATACATAAGCAACATAGATTCAGAAAATATCGTTCTTGTGCAACACAGCTAGCTCTTTATTACCATGAAGTAATGAGTGCTGTCGACAAGGGATCTCAGGTGGATTCCATATTCCTAGATTTCCAGAAGGCTTTTGATACTGTGCCTCACAAGTGCCAATTAATCAAATTGCATGCATATGGAGTATGATCTCAGTTGTGTGACTGGATTTGTGATTTCCTCTCAGAGAGGTCACAATTCGTAGTAATAGATGGTAAATCATTGAGTAGAACAGAAATGGTATCTGGTGTTCTGCAAGGTAGTGTCATAGGCCCTCTGCTGTTCCTGATTTACATAAATGATCTAGGTGATAATCTGAGCAGCCCCCTTAGATTGTTTGCAGATGACGCTGTAATTTACCATCTAGTAAAATCATCAGACGATCAGTTCCAATTACAAAATGATCTAGAAATAATTTCTGTATGGTGCGAAAAGTGACAATTGGCACTAAACAAAGAAAAGTGCAAGGTCATCCACATGGATACTAAAAGAAATCCGATAAATTTTGGGTATACGATAAATCGCACAAACCTAAGGACTGTCAATTCAACTAAATACCTAGGAATTACAATTACGAGCAACTTAAATTGGAAACACCACATAGATAATATTGTGGGAAAGGCGAAACAAAGACTGCACTTTGTTGGCAGAACACTTAGAAGATGCGACAAACCCACTAAAGAGACAGCCTACATTACACTTGTCCGTCCTCTGCTGGAATATTGCTGCATGGTGTGGGACCAGGTAGGATTGACGGAAGACATTGAAAAAGTGCAAAGAAGGGTAAAACGTTTCGTGTTGTTGTGCAATAGCGGTGAGAGTATTACAGATATGATATGCGAGTTGGGGAGGCAGTCACTGAATCAAAGGCGGATTTCTTTGCGCTGAGATCTATTTATGAAATTTCAGTCACCAACTTTCTCATCTGAATGCAAAAATATTTTGTTGACACCCACCTACATAGGGAGAAAATGATCATCATAATAAAATAAGAGAAATCAGAGCTTGAACGGAAAGATTTAGGTGTTTCTTTTTCCCACACGCCATTTGAGAGTGGAATGGAAGAGAAGTAATATGAAAATGATTCGATGAACCCTCTGCCAGGCACTTAAGTGTGAATTGCAGAGTAGCCATGTAGATGTAGATGTAGAATGTCTTACAGCAAAAAAACGTACATGTTCCATTGAAAATTCACTGAATAATGCTCCAGCCAGTGTTCCATGGAAAATGCCAAGTCTAATTAATCTGTCTCCAATGATGCCAGCCCATATGATAATGCTAAACTGTTGACGATGTACTTGTTTCTAGAACTGCAGAAGGATTCTCATCCAACCATACATAAGTGTTGTGAAAATTCTGCACTCCATTCCTGATGAACTTTGCTTCATAAGTGAATTGTATGATACACAAGAAGTATTGGTCTTGAGCACACATCTTCAATAAAGAAGTAAAAAAAGCTTTTTTGGATTGAAAATCTGTTTCAGTAAGACTTTGACAATCTGAATGTGGTATGAAGAAAGGAGCTGCTCTCGTAACAGTTTCCACTAACTCACATTACCCCCATTCTCAGTTTTTGCTGTTTCTCTGGTCCTGCTGCCATTGTTATCCTCAATATCATTAAGTATTCAATTTCATAAATCAGGCGTTCTAACACTATTTGGCCTTCCACAATGAAATAACCTTTTCTCAATAGAGCCTATCTCCATAAGACATCCACATATTCTTTGAAAGGTCTTATTGTATGGTAGATTTCTCTTAGAATATCTTTCAGCATATAAGCATCTTGCTTCAGATGCATTGGAATTTGTAAGTCCATACATCAGGTGCATGCTCACCATGTGCTGATCAATATACATTTTAGACAAATTTACAGAACACACTAGGCCAACACAAAAATAGTTGAGTATGCATCACACATGTGAGTGGACATCAGACACAACACGACACTCTCCAGAGGAGTTCTGTAATGTATACTTGTTCACTGGCTCCTCCTTGGAAATAATCAATTTGATTCCTGGTGGGGGAAGAATGCTTAACGCACATTGAACAATAGTACAATAAGAACTATAGAATAAGCTTCCACTACTGTCTTCTCAACAATAAAAGGGTCTGTTTATTTACTAGTACCATGGCAATTGAAATAAACGTAAGAAGGCTTTGACTTGACACTTTCAAAAACAAACAACATCTCAAAATAAGAAATATATGTAGAACCAAGTTGAAAACAGAAAGACAGAAATGAAGCAAACATGTTACAGCAAAGAAGTGTCTGTAGCTAAAAAAAATAAAAAAAATAAAAAAAAAAAATTGACCATATGTATTTATGAACTCTTTTGCTTATTTTTAAGTCCTGTATCGATTCCTGAAAGGTTCGCCACACATTAGTTAACACCCTGAATATTCTTATTCATGCACACAACTGTATTAATTGATGAATCACCAGTGTTTCACTCAAATGACTGTATATGATAGGTCAAGTGACATACAGATTCTATTCTATTCTATTCTATTGTTGTTGTTGTTGTTGTTGTTCTTGTTGTTGTCGTGGTCTTCAGTCCTGAGACTGGTTTGATGCAGCTCTCCATGCTACTCTATCCTGTGCAAGCTTCTTCATCTCCCAGTACCTACTGCAGCCTACTTCCATCTGAATCTGCTTAGTGTATTCATCTCTTGGTCTCCCTCTACGATTTTTACCCTCCACGCTGCCCTCCAGTACTAAACTGGTGATCCCTTGATGCCTCAGAACATGTCCTACTAACCGGTCCCTTCTTTTTGTCAAGTTGTGCCACATACTCCTCTTCTCCCCAATTCTACTCAATACTTCATCATTAGTTATGTGATCTACCCATCTAATCTTCAGCATTCTTCTGTAGCACCACATTTCAAAAGCTTCTATTCTCTTCTTGTCCAAACTATTTATCGTCCATGTTTCACTTCCATACATGGCTACACTCCATACAAATACTTTCAGAAACGACTTCCTGACATTTAAATTTATACTTGATGTTAAGAAATTTCTCTTCTTCAGAAACGCTTTCCTTGCCATTGCCAGTCTACATTTTATATCCTCTCTATGTCGACCATCATCAGTTATTTTGCTCCCCAAATAGCAAAACTCCTTTACTACATTAAGTGTCTCATTTCCTAATCTAATTCCCTCAGCATCACCTGACTTAATTCGACTACATTCCATTATCCTCATTTTGCTTTTGTTGATTTTCATCTTATACCCTCCTTTCAAGACACTGTCCATTCCATTCAACTGCTCTTCCTAGTCCTTTGCTGTCTCTGACAGAATTACAATGTCATCGGCAAACCTCAAAGTTTTTATTTCTTCTCCATGGATTTTAATACCTACTCCAGACTTTTCTTTTGTTTCCTTTACTGCTTGCTCAATATACAGATTGAATAGCATTGGGGAGAGGTTACAACCCTGTCTCACTCCCTTCTTTTCTCCAAAGATCTCTCATTTTCCTGTAGGTTGTATCTATCTTACCCCTCGTGAGATAAGCCTCTACATCCTTACATTTGTCCTCTAGCCATCCCTGCTTAGCCATTTTGCACTTCCTGTCAATCTCATTTTTGAGACGTTTGTATTCCTTTTTGCCTGCTTCACTTACTGCATTTTTGTATTTTCTCCTTTCATCAATTAAATTCAGTATCTCTTCTGTTACCCAAGGATTTCTACTAGCCCTTGTCATTTTACCTACTTGATCCTCTGCTGCCTTCACTATTCCATTCCTCAAAGCTACCCATTCTTCTTCTACTGTATTTCTTTCCCCCATTCCTGTCAATTGTTCCCTTATGCTATCCCTGAAACTCTGTACAACCTCTGGTTCTTTCAGTTTATCCAGGTCCCATCTCCTTAGATTCCCACCTTTCTGCAGTTTCTTCAGTTTTAATCTACAGTTCATAACCAATAGATTGTGGTCAGAGTCCACATCTGGCCCTGGAAATGTCTTACAATTTACAATCTGGTTCCTAAATCTCTGTCTTACCATTATATAATCTATCTGAAACCTTCTAGCATCTCCAGGGTTCTTCCATGTATACAACCTTCTTTCATGATTCTTGAACCAAGTGTTAGCTATGATTAAGTTATGCTCTGTGCAAAATTCTACCAGGTGGCTTCCTCTTGCATTTCTTAGCCACAATCGATATTTGCCTTCTACGTTTCCTTCTCTTCCTTTTCCTACTGTCGAATTTCAGTCACCCATGACTATTAAATTTTCATCTCCCTTCACTACCTGAATAATTTCTTTTATCTCATCATACATTTCATCAATTTCTTTGTCATCTGCAGAGCTAGTTGGCATATAAACTTGTACTACTGTAGTAGGCGTGGGCTTTGTGACTATCTTGACCACAATAATCCGTTCACTACGCTGTTTGTAGTAGCTTACCCGCACTCCTATTGTTTTATTCATTACTAACCTACTCCTGTATTACCCCTATTTGATTTTGTATTTATAACCCTGTATTCACTGACCAAAAGTCTTCTTCCTCCTGCCACCGAACTTCACTAATTCCCACTATATCTAACTTTAACCTATCCATTTCCCTTTTTAAACTTTCTAACCTACCTACCCGATTAACGGATCTGACATTCCATGCTCCGATCTGTAGAACGCCAGTTTTCTTTCTCCTGATAACGACGTCCTCTTGAGTAGTCACCGCCCGGAGATCCGAATGGGGGACTATTTTACCTCCGGAATATTTTACCCAAGAGGACACCCATCATCATTTAATCATACAGTAAATCTGCATGCCCTCGGGAAAAATTACGGCTGTAGTTTCCCCTTTCTTTCAGCCGTTCGCAGTACCAGCACAGCAAGGCCATTTTGGCTAGTGTTACAAGGCCAGGTCAGTCAATCATCCAGATTGTTGCCGCTGCAACTACTGAAAAGGCTGCTGCCCCTCTTCAGGAACCACACGTTTGTCTGGCCTTTCAACAGATACCCCTCCGTTGTGGTTGCACCTACGGTCCTGTATCTGTATTGTTGAGGCACGCAAGGCACCCCACCAACGGCAAGGTGCATGGTTCATGGGGGGGTTCTATTGTACTCTATTTTATTCTATGTGAACAAGATAATAACAACTGGGACCAGTGTCTGCCATACCTCCTATGAGGTAGTATACTGCTACCCTAGGAATTCTCCCTTTGAGTCAGATAAGTGATGATATGAAGAATCTAGAGCGGGACAGGGGCAGGGAAGGGGGAGAGATAGCAGGGCACAGGTAGGGGTACAGAACAGCACTGTCTAATGAAGCGCGGAGGAACTAGAAGGCGGCTGAACAAGGCTCCAAGGAGAAGGGTTAGGGATTTGGGAATGGAGGAAGGAGGGGGTGGGGGGCAGGGAGCAGAAACGGAGAGGAGCAGAGAGGGGGGAAAAAGTCTTTTGGGTGCGTTAGCAGAGAGTGGTGCACAATGAGAGTGAGGGTGTGTGAACTGGGAGGAGGTGATAGGACAGAGGGGGTGGAAACCATTGGGATTGTGGAGACAGTAGATTACCATAGGTTGACACTGGGATAATTTTCAGAGTGGAGAATGCTTTGTAAGGACAACTCCCATCTGCGCCATTCAGAAAAGCTGTGGTGCAGGGGATGGTCCCGGCGGTCCAGGTTTTGAAGCAGCCTCTCAAATCAAGAACTTTATGTTCTGCTTTTCAATAGCAGAAAGACACGGCTTAGCTGCAGCCTGGAGGATGTTTCCAGAATGAAATTTTCAGCCTGTTGTGGAATGTGCACTGATATGATTCTTCCTCGCACATTAAAACTGTGTGCAGGACCGAGACTTGAACTTGGAAACTTTGCTTTCCATGGGCAAGTGCTCTACCAACTGAGCTACCCAAACATCCCCCAGGCTGTGTCTAAGCCATGTCTCTGCAATGTCCTTTCTTCCAGAAGTGCTAGTCTTGCAAGTTTCGCAGGAGAGCTACTTTGAAGTCTGGAAGGTAGGAGACGAGGTACTGGTGGAAGTGAAGCTGTGAGGAGTCTCGGTCTGCCATACAGTTTTAATCTGGCAGGAAGTTTCACATCAGTGCACACTCCACTGCAGAACAAAGAATTTCATTCTGGAAACATCCTCCAGGCTGTGGTTAAGCCATGTCTCCACTTCTGTGCAGTTTGGAAGGAAGGAGACAATGTACTGGCAAAAGTAAAGCTGTGGGAACAAGTCGTGAGTCATGCATGGGCAGCTCAGTCAGTAGAGCACATGCCTGCAAAAGGCAAAGGTCCCGAGTTCAAGTCTCAGTCCAGGAAGCTTCATATCAGTGCACATTCCAGTGCAGAGTGAAGATTTCATTCTGGAAACAGTGTGGTTGCCTCTTCACTATGTCCCCACTTCTTAGTCACAATGCTATGCCTCATCACATCACCTGCCTCAACACATCACCCCACCACTATGCAGGTTGACGAGGGCTGGTCGACACAGGCTAGCTACCCCACCACAGAGCAATGTAAACACTTACGTACCAAAACCATTGCCTCAAATATCATTGTGCATTGATGTCCTACCACAAGACAAAAATTCGGTCAAATTATTTAATACTTGCCCTCCTTTACCCAGTAAGTCCCCTTTCTGGGTAACCCACCTTTCCAATGGAGCATTTGCTGATCTTCATTAACCTTGTGAGACTGTATAGTAGGCTTGGTAGGAATTTGAGTTAATCTCCTTCAAAGTACCATCCTTGGCTAGTAATGCACTTATTCCACCACTGGAACCATGATTGGAAGCATTGCTGGAATGCTTCTTTCGGAACAGCATTCATCTGCTCTGTCATGGCCCTCTCAGTGTCAAGAATAGTGTCAAAACATTTGCCTTTAAGCACAGTTTTAATTCTTGGGAAGAGCTAGAAGTCATATCTGGTGAAAAAGGTAAATGTGGACAGACAGGAACACTTTCTTTGGCCAGAGACTTGTGATACAAAAGCAGCGTACCATAGCTCATTGTTATGATGAAGGGAGCCATTGGCCAATTTTTTTGGTCTCTTTCTTCATAAATCATTTCACAAATGTTACAGTATGCCATATGAGTAGTATTAGAATTCCAGCTCTCCCAGCAATTACCTGCTTATGAAGCTCTCTCTATGTTATTTTGGTGCTGACAGGGTTCCCACGTGCAACATTCACTTCAGTGGTGACTTTTATAACTGCTGTTCTCTTATTTTTCATTGCAGTCCTCTCCAATGAAAATCTATCACCATCAGTCGAGATACACTTTTTTCCTTGTTGTGATTTAGCAGGTAATGTTCTTCAGCATTCCCTAAAGATGGTATAAATCTTCGATACAGTGCCTCTTGAAGCATCAAACATTTCAGCTACCATTGTTATGGAAACAGCCAGAATACTAGCACCACCAATTTTCCCTCGTCTGAATTCACTTAGCTCTGAGGTAATGCATCTACAACTACACAGACACTTTTGTGACCATGATTGACACTTGCAATTTATTGAGGACAATGACAGGTGCCTTTCATGGCCAAATACAACAGTGAAACCTGCAAACTTGGCTAAATCTGCATTAATGTACAAACATTCATCGCTCGTGGTGTTTCCATATTTTGGTCAAACCACTATATCTATTCAGCACTTGGTCAATTATTCCTTTGAACTTGAGCCACAATTCCTCTACATGCTCCATAAGAGATGTAAATCTTGTACTGGTCGAGAGAGTAGGTTGAGGGAGTGGACATCCAGGATGGGCAGTTTGAACTGAGAACCGATAAATTCAATGAATACGAGACGTGACCAAAAAATACAGTGAATGAATGTTTTAGCAGCAACTGTTGACGCTACAACCATTTGATGTAATTTTTGTGATAGCCTGAACTGTTGAAACGGGCAGTAACAATATAGAACATGTTCTGACTTGTCTGTCAGCATCCACAGATGCTAGAGTTAGGCTGTGTTTACCTAGTCTGTCAAGCATTATGGATTTTGAACAACGCACGAAGTTCTGTCTCAAGTTGCAAAAAGGAGCCAAAGAAACTCACGAAATGTTGAAATTGGTGTACGGTGAGAATTCCGTAACTCTGAAGACTGTTTACAAGTAGTATGAGTGATTTGAAAGCGGAAATGTATCAGTAAAAAATGAGCAATGTCTGGAATGGACATTACCCTCAAAAACAGAAGAAAAAGTGGAAAAAGTTGCAAAAATGGTTCATTAGCTGGTGCATTACAATTTGAAACCATAAAGAGTTCATTCCAAGGGAAACAGCTACACGCCAAGTTTTATAAGGGCATACTGTAACATTTGCGAAACAGTGTACAAAAATAGAGACCAGAAAAATGGGCCAACGGCTTCTTCATCACAACAACATGCTGCGCCACACTTCACTTTTCATTCACCAGTTTTTGGCCAGAGAAAGTGTTCCTGTCTGTTCACATCCACCTTACTCATCACATTTAGCAACATGTGACTTCAGACTTTTCCCAAAAATTAAAACCGTTCTTAAAGTAAAACATTCTGACAAAATTCCTGACATTCCGAGGGCTTTGACACAGCAGTTGAATGCCGTTCCAAAAAAAGCCTTCCAGAAATGCAGTGATGAAAATGTCCATAACAGGAAAACATGGTACCAAAGCCATACATGGAAAAATGTCATTTGGATATATGATTCTTGTCACTGTCACTTGGCAATATTTTGCAGAACAAGTGGAACAAAATTCTCTCAGAATTCTCTATCCATTCTGAGATGACTGGAAGGTGTTTCGAATTGCAATGTTTTCTCTTTCCTACACTACTTAGGCATGGTAATTTGCTGTGTTTTTGGTGCTTCCATATTTTGTCCACCACCTGTATGTATCTAGTAGGATAGTTCGTAGTAGGAGGTACCATCAATGGTATACAGTCACTGTAAATAAACTTCTAAATAAACAGTGACTACTGCATAGTACACAGAGAGATGCTGAATGAAATGCATTTCACTACCATTAAGGCAACTTGTTATTTATTCACTGACTACAACAGAATCTTTTCCAAAGAACTCTCAAAAAACATTTGGTCATATGTAAAAGGTTGTTAGGTGCAACAAAGTTAGTGTCCAGACACTCATGAATTACAGATGAAATGAAATTGAGAGTAGCAAAGAAAAAGCAGCAATACTGAACGCTGTTTTCAAAACTTCCTTTACATAGGAACAGAAACAGACACATTGCCTCAGTTTAATTTTCATATCACTATGTGGCTAAGTGATATAAACATTAGTGTCAGTGGTGCTGATAAATAACTTAATGCTTACAATTAAACAAGGCTCCATGGCCTGATGGAATCCTAATCAGATTCTGTAGAGACTTTGCAAATGACTAAGCTCCTGTTTTAATCATAATATATCACAGATCCTTAGAATAAAGAACAGTGTCAGTGGTCAGAAGAAAGCACTAATCACACTTGTCTACAAGTAGCACAGGAGAAATGGGCCAAAAAACTAAAACTCACTCATATTCATGTCTATATAGTTCTAGAGCATATTCCAAGCTCAACCATAATGAAGTACCTAAAATATAATGAGATACACCAAACAGGATGACCGCCTTCATGTCAATCATAATGAATTCAAAAACATTGGTCTCGAGAAATTCGATTCACACTTTTCTTGCATGACAACCTGAAAGTCATGGATCAAAGTTGTGAGGCAGATGCAGACTTTCTTGACTTCCAAAAAGCATCTGACTCAGTATCACTCAGTGCCAGTGTTTCAAGAATTACCCTCCTTGGAAATACAAGAAGATGTGTCAGGTAAAGATCGAAGTGACCACAGTGAAGAAGATTTTAAAGGTGACAATGATTCTGTTCATAAAAAATTTCATCAGCATGAGTTAAAAGACTTGGTAAGGGATTTGGGACTACCCAAAAAAGCATCGGAACTTCTAGCATCAAGACTGCACGAAAAAAACTTGTTAGAAAAAGGAGCTAAAATCACCTACTACCGATCGAGAGAAAATGCATTTCTGCAGTTCTTTTGAAGTGCTGATGGATATGTGTAGTGCCACAACATACCTGGTTGAATGAAGGAATTGGGAATTTCAGACTATAATGCAACCAAATGGCAAATGTTTACAGACAGCTCAAAATGCAGCTTGAAGTGTGTTCTCCTCCACAATGGAAATTTATATGGTTCAGTCCCAATAGGCCATTCAGTTTTCTTGCATGAAAAATACGAAGACATAAAGAAGGTCACTGATATGTTACAATATAACTTGCACCGATGGATCATCTGTGTTGACCTTAAAATAGTTTCTTTCCTTCTTGGCCATCAACACGGGTATACTAAGTATCTGTGTTTTCTGTGTATATGGGACAGCAGAGCTCATGAGAAGCATTGGGTGCAGTCAAAGTGGTTGCCAAGATCTGACCTGAAACCTGGTGATCCAAACATTGTAAATCATGCACTTGTTGACAGAAAAAAAAATTATATTTCTGCCTTTGCATGTAAAAGTAGGTCTCATGAAGCAATTTGTTAGAGCTCTGTCAACTGAAGGGGACTGTTTTAAGTATATCATTTCGGCATTTCCTAGCTTGTCATATGAGAAGATGAAGGCTGGTGTCTTTGATGGGCCTCAGATTCAGCAACTTATTAAAGATGAATGTTTCATAGAAACAATGACCGAACGTGAAAAGAATGCTTGGTTGGCATTCAAAAGTATTGTCGAGGACTTTTTAGGAAATACACAAGCCCAGAATTACGTCGAAATTGGGCACCTATTAGGGAGCTTTAAAAAGCTTGGCTGTAACATGAGCATCAAACTGCATTTCTTACATAGCCATCTTGCTAACTTTCCAGAAACTCTTGGTGCTGTTAGGGATGAACAGGGTGAGCGATTCCACCAAGATTTGAAAGTCATGGGATCAAGGTAGATGGGATGTTGGTATGATGGCTTGCTACTGTTGGAGCATCAAGCGAGAATGTCCCCAGATGGAACATTGTAGAAAAAGTTATAAGCAAAAATTTGTACCCTAATATCTTTGTTATTATTATCTGTATAAACACAATGTAACTTTGAATATTATAATAACCTTTGAATGTATAAAATATTCTAATATTCTACTACATTTGGTTAGAACCCACTTTATTTTCCTCAGTATGCCCTATTTTAATGACTTTTAGGGTAAAGCGAGAGTGTCCTGTAGATTAAAAACTTGACGTGATAGAGAACAACTGCTAACAGTTTTGAATTCAGAGACCAAAAATTAGTTAAGAGCAAGTCACAGATCTAGGGCAACAAAATGGCTGTTCCCCAGTGATATTATTTAAACAATGATTTATGCCTTCTTGACAGAAGCATCTTTTTGTTCTCTGTACAGCTGTGGTGCTTGCTGACACATATCAGTAACCACTTTTAAATTTGCTCAGTTTTTTAATAGAACTTGAAATCAACATTTAAATTAAGTCATTGGCAAAATAGCAAGGTCATTGCTCCCATCAGATTAGGGAAGGATGGGGAAAGAAGTCGGCCACGCCCTTTCGAGAGAACAATCCTGGCATGTGCATAAAGAGACTTAGGGAAATCACGGGAAACCTAAATCAGGAAGGCCGGGCACGGATTTCAACTGTCGTCCTCCCAAATGCAAGTCCTGTGTGCCAACCACTCCAGCAGCATCTCGGTCGATGGCAAAATAGTAAACTGTTCATTAAATAAATTCACAAGGGTGACAAATTATGAGGTATTCATTCTGTATTCATTTTCTGTGTAACTGTGATGGATACAATGTCCTGACAAATTTCTGCATAATGAGTAAGATATAAAAGACATTGCAAATCAATAAATAAAACACATACAGATAAGTAGCTTTCAGCGATGATAGCCATAGTGCAATGCTATTATTTGAGATATCATTTATCAAAATCACATGATGCAGTTAAAAGTTGTTAACTCATTGGTTAATTGTAAAAGTGTTTATTCCTTCTCTAGATTGTCACACAGATGACAAAATGGTAGATATCAAAATAGATGACAGAGGGATAGAAAAACAATTAAAATCACTTAAAAGAGGAAAGGCCGCTGGACCTGATGCGATACCACTTCGATTTTATACAGAGTACGCGAAGGAACTTGCCCCCCTTCTTGCAGCGGTGTACCGTAGGCCCCTAGAAGAGCGTAGTGTTCCAAAAGATTGGAAAAGGGCACAGGTCATCCCCGTTTTCAAGAAGGGATGTCGAACAGATGTGCAGAACTATAGACATAGATCAGATGTAGAATTTTGGAACACGTATTATGTTAAAGTATAACAATTTTTCTGGAGAGTAGAAATCTACTCTGTAGGAATCAGCATGGGTTTAGAAAAAGACGATCATGTGAAACCCAGCTCGCGCTATTCGTCCACGAGACTCAAAAGGGCCACAGACATGGGTTCCCAGGTAGACGCCGTGTTTCTTGACTTCCGCATGTGTTTGATACAGTTCCCCACAGTCGTTTAATGAACAAAGTAAGAGCATATGAACTATCAGGCCAATTGTGTGATTGGATTGAAGAATTCCTAGATAACAGAACGCAGCATGTCATTCTCAATGGAGAGAAGTCTTCCGAAGTAAGAGTGATTTCAGGTGTGCCGCAGGGGAGTGTAGTAGGACTTTTGCTATTCACAATATATATAAATGACCTTGCAGCTGGCTCACATTGGAAGCTCACTGAGGCTTTTTGCGGATGATGCTGTAGTATATCAAGAGGTTGTAACAATAGAAAATTGTACTGAAATGCAGGAGGATCTGCAACGAATTGACGCATGATGAAGGGAATGGCAATTGAATCTCAGTGTAGAAAAGTGTAATGTGATGCAAATACATAGAAAGAAAGATCCTTTATCATTTATCTACAATACAGAAGGTAAGCAACTGGAAACAGTTAATTCCATAAATTATCTGGGAGTAGGCATTAGGAGTGATTTAAAATGGAATGACCATATAAAATTAATCGTCGGTAAAGCAGATGCCAGACTGAGATTCGTTGGAAGAATCCGAAGGAAATGCAGTCCGAAAACAAAGGAAGTAGGTTACTGTACACTTGTTTGTCCACTGCTTGAATACTGCTCACCGGTGTGGGATCTGTACCAGATAGGGTTGACAGAAGAGATAGAGAAGATCCAACAGAGAGCAGCACGCTTCATTACAGGATCATTTAGTAATCACGAAAGCATTACGGAGATGACAGACAAACTCCAGAGGAAGACTCTGCAAGAGAGACACTCAGTTGCTCGGTACGGGCTTTTGTTGAAGTTTCGAGAACTTACCTTCACCAAGAAGTCAAGCAGTATATTGCTCCCTTCTACGTATATCTCGCGAAGAGACCATGGGGATAAAATCAGATAGATTAGAGCCCACACAGAGGCATACTGACAATTTTTTTTTCCACGAACAATACAAGACTGGAATAGAAGGGAGAGCCAACAGAGGTGGCTTGGAGAGTATGGATGTAGATGTAGATGTGAAATATTAACTACTGTGATTGTAAACATCTTGAAATATTGCTGTGTCATTCGATCACCTCATATATCTAAGATCACTGATGTATTCAGATTTGCATTAATATGTAACTGTGGTTTATTGTCGAAGTTCATAGAGCTGTAACTTACACATCTGTAAGACTATCTGACACTCTGCCATTTCCTGTAGCATAGTCTGCCCTCCTAAGTGACTGGCTGTTGCCAAAATTCTCAGTGCTAAGATTAACCCACATCTGGTCTTTTACTGACACCCTTGCAGCTGGCTCACCTGGAGCATCCACTGTGGCCCGCCCTGAGCCCCGGGCGCGCTAGT
Organism: Schistocerca cancellata; assembly: GCF_023864275.1. NCBI lineage: Eukaryota > Metazoa > Arthropoda > Insecta > Orthoptera > Acrididae > Schistocerca > Schistocerca cancellata. The sequence goes on from NC_064628.1 coordinate 411,404,851, forward strand.
GTTCAGTCGTACATCAAACAGACCTTACCTCACAGCAACTCTAGGTAGTGGATTAGCTTGCCTAAGTATGCATAACATTATAACTGTTTATTGAAGTAACTCTTGTTTTTATCAGAATTCCAAATCAGTAATTAATTACATAAAGGAGCCAATTTACCAATGTGTTATCCAGATTACATTTAGATGTGAATGAAGTGAGAGGGATTGAGGGATTTGGTGTCATTTTTGAAAAGGTCCTCAGAACCAAGTTACCAATGTGTTATCCACATTACCTTTAGGTACGAATGAAGGAGGATGGACTGAGGGACTTTGATGTCATTTTTACAATCATTGTCCTAACATTAAGTTACACACAGAAACTTAGTCTTAAGGAATAAAGCAGGTAATAGGAATAAATGATTATTTTAGCTTTAAATTTCAGCAACGCGAACAGGCACTGCTTTTACCAGCTGAGATGACATTATAGACAATAACTGAGAGTATCTTGTTCTGGAGATTAAATACTACTGCATCTGGTTGAAAAACCAATATTGCTTACCCAGAAAGGATAGGGACATTTCGGTATTTGTAAGTGCATAAAGCACATGCATAAACCATATTACTTTAAGAACTGAATTCAGAAAATAGTAAAGCTACTACACTCTTGTGAGGCCTGCCCCGCTAGCCGCACGGTCTAACATGCTGCTTCTCGAGTGGGAAGGTGTGGCAGTCACTGGCACGAATCCGCACAGCGAATTAGTGTCGAGGTCAGGTGTGCCCGCCAACCTGTGGATGGTTCTTGGGTGGTTTTCCATCTGCCTCATCAAACATGGGCTGGTTCCCCTTATTCTGCCTCAGTTACAATATGTCGGCAATTGCCTCGCAAACACTGTCTCCACGTACACGTACACCATAATTACTCTAACATACAAACATTTGGGGTACACTTGTCTGGTATGAGATGTTCCCAGGGGGATTCCACTGGGGGCCAAACTGCACAACTGTTCAGTGTGGGGCGGCGGTGGGGTGGGTGGACTGCTGTGGCCTGTTGTGGGGTTGTGAACCACTGAGGGTTACAGTGGGATGAAACCTCTCCATCGTTTCTAGGTTCCCAGTTCAATACGCAATACACACACACTCTTGTTAAGTATGACATTTACTATAAAGTTTTAAATAATACCATCAAAATGAATGCATGATTTAACTGCTGCTAATTTGTTTAGAAAATTACCTACAGGTTGACGAGGGTCACTTATGTACTGACACAATATTGGTTGAAGTATATAAAACTTCATCCTATCAAACAGGCCAGCTCAGATACAGTATAAAAGTTTGAGAGACTACTTTAAAGATGCAGGTAAGCCTCGCCGATCCCTCAAATATAATGGATCACAACTTACAAGCAATAACTTCAAGGATTTCTTGAGTGTGGAGGAATAAAACATGTACTGTAGCTATTTCAAAATATTACCCACAATCCAACTCTTGTGAATGAGTGATGAAAGAGATTGAGCGTCTGTGTAGAAGATAGTGATCTAATAAGCATACCGCAGGGACTCAGCTGATTCATGAGCTACAAATTATTTTGAATGAACTACCCCATAGGCATACAGGCTTATCACCAGTAGATATTATGAATAAAACTTTAACTGGTGAGCCTTTATTAGAGTTATTTAAGTGGCACCTTAAATATATATTAAAGCAGAAAAATTGCACAAGATGATGAAGGAAACTTTACAAAAACAAGTGAAAAATAGAATATTAAAAACAATCAATCATATCTGCATTCCAGGTTGATGACTTAGTATTAGTTAAGGATTTATATCCCAGTTCTAATTTGAAGAAGAGAACCAGCAAGCTTTTTCCATGCTACAGGGGACCCTTCAAGGTGTTAGGCATACTTCATCCGGAAGCGGTATTCTTAGTAGACTCAGAATCTGGTCAATACAATACTGACTTGTTATAGAAATTCATATTCCCAGGACAATCTGTGATCTCTGCAGCTTCAGTGGGTTGATGCCCATTGGGTGACTGAGCTAACTTTCAGTATTTCACATTTCGTTTTCCTTGGAGCATTTCCTTCTACTCTTTCTATCCTGTTATCTTTAACCAAGTCCATCTCATATTATCCTATCCTAGATGTAAATTTGAGTGATGACGGTTCTATGTAGATCTATGAAGTGTTAAGGTAACAACAGAAGTATGATACTAAGATATAAGCATGAAAAATATATACAAATCAATGTTGGCTATAAGCAGCAAAAAAGATTTCAGAGTCCTTTCAAAGCATGATTGTGTGTGCTCAGTCACACACACCCTTCTCAGATCAACACCACCTAAATGACAAGGCCTCACAACTCAACTGTGACGTCACACAATCCAGACGAGGCACTTACCATCAAGCCTGCCTCTCGCCAAATCGTTGTGCTAACAGCATTCCAGAAACAGATAAATATAAGACAATAAAAGACATTAAAACGGTCGAGCCTGATTATAAATGAAATTACTGTGAGTTGATTTGTTATCTCAGGGAAAAGAGCAGAATCATTTACTGTTTTCAGCTGTGTCAGATATAGAATCATGAAGGTTTTTTGCGCTTAAAACAACTTTGGATGCTGAAAAATTTGAGGCACTAACAGCTGTCAAGCTGTAAGAAATGACATTACTGAGACTTAAAGGATTTTCTTTTTTTTCTAAGGTAGTCAGATGTAAAATAACATACAACACTGAAGCAGACGGCAGAAGAAAGCGTGAATTAACAACAGCATATTTTGAGTTATTGTATGGTATATGTTTCGTTAATTTTAAAGACAAAGACATAAACAGAGTAGGGAGTGTATTCTGATGGTACACATGAAACTACCACCTCCCAGAATGTTGTGTACCGGGAAGTAACAGACAAAGTTAACAGTTTAATTCTTAATTGTTGGGTAGCATTTTCTTCCGGCGCCCCCTTCAATCGTACCGAAGTTTTTATTTACACTGACAGTTTTACTCTCGTAACAATGACACAAACAAAACTGTAGAACATACAGGTTACACATCCAAATAATGTTCAACAAATAATAATACACATCCATAACATATTTCAAATATATGGTTTGAAGTAAATTGTAAACAATAAAAGTGGAAAAAAAGATTACTGATGACTCTCACTACACCTATGAGCACAACCGAAACATACAGAAATATGTATGAATTGCATGAAACATCCCAGCATTACTCTAACAATGAAATGAAATGATCGTGTGGCATTGTTGGCTGGGATGCCCCATCCGGGGAAGTTCAGCCACCGAGTGTAAGTCTCATTCTACATGCACTTGCGGAAACATTGAACTGTGTTACAATGTAATAGTCCTCATGAATGTAACCTTGTTCTCATTTTCTATGTTTACTTCACAGACATAATGACTGATGCCACGGCCTCTTAATAGTTAATGTAAGGACAGATGGTAATAATTGCTCTAACTATACCACATTTGCATTTCTAGATACCAAATTTCTTCTACAAAACTTCTTAAATATTAATAGTGCGGTTCCCAATTATTGCGATAATGGGCACAGCACAATATGTAGGGAAAATAATAGATTAAGTTTTCAAATGGGAGATTACATCCCACTAATAACAGTTTTCTACACAAAAGTAACTTTCATAAAAATAGAGGAAGAAAAACAAGACAATCAAAATTCATGACACGTAAAGGAAATACACACGACACCCCTGTCCAACCACAATTAACTTTCAAAGCAGAATCAAAATAGCACATGGTCAAAGATATGCAAATATTTCTCATCAAACTCTACAAAATGGCGATGTGACAAAGAATGCTGTGCAGATAATAAGCAACATGAATCAGAGCCGTCATAGAGACAGTAAAGCTGCTATCGTGGCATCTTGAATGTGAAACAAGATTTTGCTGCTTTCAGTGGAAAACTACAAGCAGATTGTTGGAGGGACGAAACAGATTTATTTTTTATTTAATAAGGTATGCTATATAGCAGAAAAAGACCTATCTAAATATTAGGATGAGTGCATACAGTAAGTAACATATTCAGAAAATACACAATGCAGCACAAAACAAGGTGCCAGAACTAAGAAAAGGTACTTATTAAAACATTAGGAATCCAGGAATTTAATAGTTCAAATATAAAAATTAAAAGTGGTGCACATGACCAGCAGAACATTTCACAGAAAAGCAGACATCATCTCAGGTCACAAGTGTGGAACAGCTGATTTCACATTTGTGTGGTAAAATACGCTTAAAAATCTTCAGCATGTAGCCATATGTACAAATTAATTTGCAATGTGAATTTAAAATGACTCATTCCAAATCACTATGGTTTATCATGCAAAATGATCCATAGAACATGAAACTAACTAACTAAATAGCTAAAACTGTAACACTTCATATCAGGGACAAGTGTCAGAGATATGGGAATAACAAGTGTCAGCAAAAGCACACACCTCATCCATCCAGAAAGCAAAACTCAAATAAAAATAATAGAAAATAGACATCTCATAAATTGCCTGGTGGGTATCAAAAACCAAATATTCCAAAGTGAAAAGAACAGGGGGAGCAAGCCAAGCAATTATATGACTAGATGCACTTATCTGTCATTCCCCTTACCACCTAACAACACAATCACACTATACCAAACCCACACTATTTGGCATTTGCATACTATCTGAAACCACATCACCTCACATCAAGGATAAGAGTCAAAGGAATGGGATAAAAAGTGTCAGCAATACATTTCATACTTAAGGAATGCAGCACTCAAGAACAATAGAAATTAGAAAACTCTTAAATGACCTGTTGGATATCAGAAACCAAATATTTTCAAAACATGTTAAAAATGATACGAGGAACAAAGGAAGCAATTATGACAAACGGCACTTATCTCCCCCTTCTCTTACCACCTAACTGCTCACTCACACCATCCTGCACCCATACTAAGTACTTGATATTTGCATAGTATCTAAAATGATAATACCTTACATCAGAGACATGAGTCACAGGTATGGGAATAACAAGTGCCAGCAATATTTTGAAAACATATTGATAATATGTAATAGGAGGAACATGACAAACAATTATGACTAGAGGCTCTTATCAGTCCTTCCTCTTAACACCTTAACAGCTCACTTACCATCCTACACTCCATTAAGTAATACTCATTACAGTAAGATAGTAGACACAAAGTATATTCTCTCTGTATTGAAAATGGTGAAAGTTTTGTAACATCAGAGCTGAAGAAATAAATATGTATAGGGAGAGCTTACATGTATTGTAGTTAGTACCAAAAACTTGCTTGTTTAAGATAACAAAAGTGGATAACTATTAATGAAAATTATGTACATTTCTTTTTACTTTCTTTGTTTAAAATATGTCCTTCCACCACAGTTTACAGTTTCCTTTTGTTTAATGACCTATGCACCTTGTCATTTTCCATTTTACAATAGTTGTAATGCAAAATATTAACACCTGTCCAAATGACAGATTTACACAATTATAGTGCTGAATATTTGTCACAGACCTCTACTGCAAAATCATCAATGGCCACGACACAATCAAGAATTAATTTACATCCTGTTTGCCATTGGTTCTGAAGCTTAAGAAAGGAATCACAGTGTTCATTTGATAACAGTTTTTGCATGAAACAAAAAGAATGCATTACTATCAGCAATGGAATTAACTGTAGATATAGCAAGCCACCTCTATCAAGATCTTTAATTAGTTTGTGCTCGGCACCACATGCCAACTGCTTATCTATTGTTAAAAACTGAGCACAGTTACAACACTTTAACTTCTTTATTGTGCTGTAGCAACAGTATCCAGCAATGACTGTGAGCACTGGTAATTCTAGACCGATAAGTTCCAAATGACACTGACTAACACTTAACAATACAAGAGAAGGAAAGTTACTACTCACCATACAGCAGAGGTGCTGAGTCACGATAGGCACAATAAAAAGATTCACACAATCATAGCTTTCGACCATTAAAGCCTTTGTCAGCAGTACACACACACACACACACACACACACACACATGCACAACTTGCACACATGCCTACAGTCTCAGAGAGCTGAAACTACACTGCGAGCAGCAGCACCAGCATGATGGGAGTGGCGACTGGGTCAGGGTAAGGAGGAGGCTGGGGGGGGGGGGGGGGGGAGGGTTAGTATGGTGGGAGTGGCAGACAGTGAAGTGTTGCAGTTTAGATAGAGGGTAGGAGAGAAGGTGCGGAGGGGGAGGGGTTAAGTAGCGGAAAGGAGAGAAATAAAAATAAAAAGGAATTAAAAGACTGGGTGTGGTGGTTAAATGACGGCTGTGTAGTGCTGGAATGGGAACAGGGAGGGGGCTGGATGGGTGAGGACAGTGACTAACGAAGGTTGAGGCCAGGAGGGTTAAGGGAACATAGGATGTACTGCAGGGAAAGTTCCCACCGGCGCAATTCAGAAAAGCTGGTGTTGGTTGGAAGGATCCATATGGCACATGCTGTGAAGCAGTCACTGAGATGAGGGGTATCATGTTTGGCAGCGTGTTCAGCTACAGGGTAATCCACTTTTTTTTGGCCACAGTTTGTTGGTGACCATTCATGTGGACAGACAGCTTGTTGGTTGTCATGCCCACATAGAATGCAGCACAGTGGTTGCAGCTTAGCTTGTAAATCACCACAGTTTTAATCTGCCAGGAAGTTTCATATCAGCACACACTCCGCTGCAGAGTGAAAATCTCATTCTGGAAACAAGCTGTCTGTCCACATGAAGGGTCACCAACAAACTGTGGCCAAAAAACAAGTGGACCACCCTGTAGCTGAACATGCTGCCAAACATGATACCCCTCATCTCAGTGACTGCTTCACAGCCTGTGCCATATGGATCCTTCCTACCAACACAAGCTTTTCTGAATTGCGCAGGTGGGAACTTTCACTGCAATACATCCTACGTTCCTGTAACCCTCCTGGCCTCAACCATCCAGCCCCCTCCCTGTTCCCATTCCAGCACTACACAGCCGTCATTTAACCACCACACCCAGTCTTTTAATTCCTTTTTATTTTTATTTCTCTCCTTTCCGCTACTTAACCCCTCCCCCTCCGCACATTCTCTCCTGCCCTCAGTCTAAACTGCAACACTTCACTGTCCGCCACTCCCACCATACTATCCCTACCCCTCCCCACCCCAGCCTCCTACTTACCTGCACCCAGTCGCCACTCCCATCATGCACTGGTGCTGCTGCTCACAGTGTAGTTTCAGCTCTCTGAGACTGTAGACGTGTGTGCAAGTTGCGCTTGAGTGTGTGTGTGTGTGTGTGTGTGTGTGTGTGTAAGTGTGTGTGTGTGTGTGTGTGTGTGTGTGTGTGTGTGCGTGTGTGTGTCTACTGCTGACAAAGGCCTTAAAGGCCGAAAGCTATGATTGTGTGAATGTTTTTATTGTGCCTATCTTGACTCAGCACCTCCACTATATGGTCAGTAGCAACTTTCCTTCTCTCATATTGTTATATTCCATCCTGGATTTTCCACTGTTTGACTAACACTTAATTTACAAATACCTGATGCTCAGATGTCACAGGCAACATGAAGACATTCAGACAGCACAGCTTTGTAGAGATCTAATTACAATTTTCCTAGCTGAGTCACCTTGTAAAGAAAGCTCTAACAAAGTTGATAATCTCAGCTTTTTCTCTGCCTCAAATATTTGCCTCATTGACACATGGTACAGGGATCCAGGCAGCTGTCGATACAATCCAAACCTGGCTTCCAAGGCACCAGTCTGAAATTTTCCAGGCAGCAAGTACGACATTTTAAGTTCTGACAGACAATACCTTCTCAGTTCTAATAATGTGTATGTTGTATGCTTGAGTGCAGAGTGTGTTTCCTTACTGAGCTTACCACTTGACAAATTCATGTAGCTCTAGTTGTCTAGCCAATTTAGAAAATTCTCTAGAAATTTACACCTCTCATCATCCTTGTGGCTTGTTAGAGGCTTTTGCATTTCCTCTCTAAGTCTAAGGCCTTTCAAATTTTAATGAATTCAGCAGTTCCTTCATAATTTTTAATGTTATTTGTAGGTCCCAACTCCAGTAAACTACGATTGATGTTGTCATTGAAAATTTGACAAACAAGCTTTACATTTTGTTTTTCTAATGAAGAGGGCCACAGAGCTTTCATACTTAAGCCATATCCAAATTTCAGTAATTTGTCCGTTTCAATTGCAAATATGGACCTAATTGCAGAAAATGAAGCTTGCATTCTCACAGATATGTTTTCAAAGCTGGGGAAGCAAAATGTCAGAAGTTCGTCTTTCAAATTCACCCAGTTATTTCTGATGCATTTATAAATGTGTATTGGGTCTATAACATAAAACAAGGGTTTGGAATGATCTGAAGGGTGTGGGTAAGCAATTTTAAGTTCTGGTGGATTTGCAAAATTACTGACAGTTTTTCTATTAATTCAGTTATTGTCAGAACAAATACAAATAACCTTTAACCTAAGACTTCCAGCATTGAACAACTGGCCAGCAGTAATTTTATTTACAGACAAGATGTGGGCAGCACGTTTAAATGATGAAATTACACCTTGCACCATAAACACATGAGCAATTGTTGCAAGAGTAGTGGTGTCATGAGCCATACCAACTAAATTTCCTCTTATGTAGTCCATGGTTGGCTTAATGTGTATTTCATCTAATATGAGTATCATAAAACAATCATGATTGATACTTTCTCCCTAATGTAAGCCAGAAAGTTTGGAATGTTAGGATCAACACCAGTATTTGCACAGATGTTTCTAATAGTATTAGGATAAGGCAGAATAATATTTTCAATGCTTCGTATGAATCTGTAAGCATGGCTTGAAATAAAAAACTACAAAGAAGCAAATACTAAAACATGGGGAGGAAACCTATGTCTCTCAGAAGGTGAAAAGCTTAACTGAAACTGGCTTCTTATGAATTCCATAGCAGGTTTAGTTTTCCCCTCACATTCTAAGTTATCTAACAACTCAACAATGATGTCTTGAAGATGTTTTTCTTCCTTTTTGCACACTAAATTTTCAACAAATATTATAATGTTGTCTAGATCTTGGATATTACAGATTTTGGAACTTTCTTGGAAGTGATTTCACAACCCTTAACATAAATTCTTACACTGAGTTCCTGATTAATAATTATGAACAAGACATGATGTGATGTTCTTTCAGTGTCTACATAAAAAAAACAGTATATATGAATCTTTCACTGATTTTGACCACTTTTCACTACAAGTAACACAATCAAGCTTCTTTATCAGTTCGTGAAATGAAATGAAGGAAAGTGTCTTATTATATTCTTCTAGAAATTTAATACTGCCCTCTATGGATGCCCTCAGTGCAGCAGCTTTCCTTTTCTCCCGTTTTTCAGAAGGAAATTCTCTGGTTTTTGGCATCACTTTGGAAATATATGAAGGGCAGTTAAGAAGTTTGCTTAGGATTGCGTTTTGTCAGAGTTGTGGCTTGCTTAGTGGTGCGGTTAATATAGCCCCAGTTTTCCAGTTTGCTGCTTTTGTTTCCCACAATATATCATCTTCGCAGAAGTGCAAATGGCAGACCTACAAAGTGAAAAATAATATATTGCATGCATGTCGCTGAAACTTGCACAGATACTCAAACTTTAACTGCCATATACTTTTGCCGATAAGTACAGCTTAAAATGAAAAGTGTTCACCACAGAATGCTTGCTAGGATCGCAATTCTATCTCTTGATCACAGATAACCATTTCCTTCACATATCCTCATCGGCTGTAAATTTATAAATCTGAACCTCCTTCTTCTTGTCGTAATTACCATCACAACCAGGAACACAACAATTTTTCACCATGGTGATGATCACTTCTGAACTGCTACATGCAGTATACACTTCAAAGAGCACAAAAGCAAATAATTACACAAGGAAATTCAACTCAGTAACACTACTGCTGCGAAACAGTTGTTTACATGGTTTCACATAGCATTCCTACAGGCATCTAGGTTGCGCTGCTACTGTTAGGTGACACTGGCTGTATGCCTGAAGTTGATGACGTCACTCACCTATTGGAAGAGAGTTGTAAGGCCTTCAATTTAGGTGGGGTTGCTCAGATCCATATCACATATGGTGATAGTTACTACCTGTTTTCACAGGAATGCCAAGGAGTAACATAAATGCCAAGACGGGCTGCAAATAGTATGATCATTACATAATGACAGCACTTTCTTCTAAATGATATGTATTCAGTTCAGAAATGAATATCAAGGTGTGTGACATGTTGGCAATATCACTAGAACAGGGGGATGAGGAAGGGAAAGGAAACCTTACCTTAAGTGGAGTACATTTCACGAGCCAACTGTTCTGCTGCCATAGCTAAGACCATTGTTATCTCTGGAGAAAGGGCATTAATGAGTTGTTTAACAGCTGATGTGTGCAAATAATACAATAGACTAGACTTATCTCTGATGAGAGAGTGCTAATGAATAAATTATTTAAGGAGGTGAAATAAAAGGGCTGTAGTTGTTGATATACTATGTTAAGAGCATAAAATAATCGAAGGACTGATAATTTGTTAAGTAGATATGTCTTATCTTATAAATATTGGAAAGTTAAAATAAAACTTAAGAGCAAACTTAGAACTATTCCCAACAGAAATCAAGATGCCTTCTTTTAATATATATCACAGGCATTCATCTACAAAAATGAAGAAAGAAAAAGTATGTTTCACCTATGCAAACATTCAGTACAGCAGTCGTGCATTTGTTTTTTATGTTAGCACAATGCGTGTGTCTCAATAATAAAGATAAACCCTTTAATCTAGCATCAATAAACAGATCCCTGGTGGACAGTCACTGACATGTATTTATCGGAAGGTGACTTCTTGCAGCACCATGGCTGAATGTCATTAGTAGCAAATATTAAATCAAATGTGGGAGGAATAACATGAGAGAAGGCTCATTATTGGATGATCTGGTAGAATATATATGTAAGTTATGACATTAGAAACAGTATAGGTAAGAAAGATGGAGTCTGGACACATGTTTGGATTAGCTGTGTAGAGCCAATAAGCTACTGAGAATCTTCGTCATAGAGATGCTTGAAGATAAGGGACAGAGTCTGTGCATACTGTTAAAGATTTAAGACAAGGCATACCCAATGTTATGTAGGTATTCAAGAGGAGGATAAGTAACCCAGGGAAGGGGTGGTTTAATCTTTGATCAAGTGAACCCACAGACGGAATGACCTGAATGTCCTTTTTTCAAATAGAGGGATTACTAAGGGCACACTCACATTGCAAAGATAACAAGGTATTTACACATTATCTGTCCACAGAGAAGGTGTAAGTGCACCTCTTACAAAGGTAGGAAGCTATATAGACTGTTAGCCACACTTCAGAAGTGTTCTCAAAAACAATTATAAGGTAACAGACTTCCTTGGGCAGTTATGATTATTTGAATTTACTTTTCCACACATATTACTTGCCGCAGATTTGAGATTTGAAATTGTGGAGAATGATATTGATTAAAATGTCAGCACATAACTCCTTGTGGTAAAGACGTACTTAAACATTTTCTAACTCAATAAATTTTAAAAAGTTATGCTGTTGGAACTAATGAATTGAAAATAAAGTAAATGTAATTACCTTTGTGTAAGAGTAGTGTGACAATGGTACAACCTGATCAAACATGGCAAATCTCTCTCGTGTTTTTATCAATGAAAATGAAACAATTTACTTATAAAGTTATTGGATTATAGTACAAGGGAATGCGATACAAATACAGCAATAAAGTGCATAATGGGAAAGCCATTTACTAGATTACAGCACACAATGAATAACTGTATGGTTGAATAGACATACACCAGTACTTTGAACAAAGTGTGTTAAGTGTGATACAAGTCCATTGAAGAGACACAATTTTTTACCTAAGCAAGCTGTATTATATATTGGATATTTTTCAAAGATAAAAATGGGTTTGGACTTAAGTGACCTTAGGTACAGATAATAATAACAGAATGAAAGTTAAAACTATGGTTATCTGGTTGACATTTTTCAGTGTTATGAGAATTAGTTCAGTAGGATGGGTTACACAATACCTCTCATATTAGTCGGGGAAACTGTGGTGCAACATGTCGATTCTAAGGAATAACATGTTCCACTTCTAACCATTCAGACAAACAAAAGATGTTTGTGAAAACTTGAAATGTCGATAAGTGTGGAACATCCCACTGTGCATGCTCTGGATAGCTGTATCTGCAGATTGGGTGGAAAAGATGTCAGCTCACAACATCAACAAGGCGTGACAGCGAGTGCATGTCTCCACCTGCTGTGCAGGCCCGTTTGCGTTTGGCATTGTGGCTTGGTGGCATCTTGGAAGCCACAGAGCATACAACACAGGCAATAATGTCAACACCAGAACAATTGAAAATTATACATTCTGTAATGTGATATCTGTAAATCAAAACATGATGTAATCTATTTGGAGCTACAACTTAAAGAGAGCTCTGGTTCATCTGCAATAATTGTAAATGATGAGGTACAGTAGAAACATTGCACTTTATGGTAATTTTAGCTCACACTAACAAACCGAGTGACACATCATTCATGCAGTGGGACAAATCTACCAAAACCCCACCCGCACTGCACTCCATTAGATGTTCTTTCCAACACAGACACTAGAAAATGGCCCTTTGGGCTGATGCAGACCAGTTGTCGGTAATGGATAGTAATGAACAGCTGATGTAATTTTCTTCACCAGGATTTCCTGCTGTAACAAATACAGTCATGTGCCATACACGACTTATTTGGGATACAGTAGCTGCATGAATAACAGTAAGTTTAAACTCTGGTAGTACTTACGTTCTAAGGATAATGTGTTATTACTCTTCTGGGTGATAAAGTATATTAGTTTTAATCATAATGATAACTGGAATGAAACAATGGAAACTTCAGGTAGGAATACCAACAATGTAGAAAAAGAGACAGCTGCTTGTTGCAAAGATAATACACCATGTTGCAGACATACACAATTAAAAGACACTTACACACAAGCTTTTGGGCATAGTGTTTATTGGAAAAAGAGGAAACGTGCCCTTCATATATATATATTTTTTTACACACACAAGCGAGCACACCTCACACACACGGCCACCGACTCTGGCAGCTAGGACAAGAATGCCTGCATGCATTCTGACTTGAGTTGCCAGTCATGTGTGAGTGAGGTGTGCTCACCTGTGTGAATGTAGGGGGTGTGTTTCTCTTTTTATGAAGAAGGCTGTGGTCAAGAGCTTATGTGTCAGCATCTTTTAGTTTTAATTGTGCCTGTCTGCAACTTAGCATGGTATCTTTACGATAAGTAACAATCTACATTTTCCTACATTGTTAATAACTGGAGTTGTATTTCAACAAAGAACAAACATTGCTTAATGTTCCATGGACAAAAGAGTATGCCTACTACTACTACTACTACTACCACCACCACTACTACCACTACCACCACCACCACCACCACCACCACCACCACCGCCAAACCCCTGAAGTTATGCTAAGGGTCTTATTTGGCATTGTTCCATATTACCTTGATCTTGAACTGCAGGAGACAATGGATATTGTTTCCACAGATGACTCTCTCTCTCTCAAGCTCTGTTCAAGTTGAGAAGAAAAATCTAAGGAAGCCTCAACATCTTGCTGCACCCTCTTTGCTTCTTCAACCATAAGTTTTCTCTATAAGGTAGAATAACAATTTCTTCATAAGGAAAAGATATTGCAAAGTATATAAAAAACTGATGTATCTATATTATACATTATTGTAGAACATGCTCAATGTGAGAGAAATGGAAAGGGAGGGAAGACTATACAGCATTTTTCACATTTTTGTGGGCACAGAGATGTTGCAGCCTGCTTTTGAACTACTCTTATTTGCTTTAGAATCAGCAGTTTTCTTTTCATAGATACAAAAAAAAAAAAGTGATATTTCATTTTATTTTGATATTTATCTGCCTACCGAATTCTTTGTTTCCCATCACATAAATGCCTTGAAATATGAGATACCACAATCAAAACCACCTTCTCCTTTATCCTCTTACTGATTGTTCTATAGCCACAGGGTTTGTATTGATCAGCCCATTATTTCATTATTTGGAGATTATTTATTTTAAATTTTGTAGCTGGTTGTCCTCGTGCCACCATTACAATTAAAATATGGATTGGCAAATACTTAATGTCACAATAACAGAAATAAAACTATGAACACAACTAATCTTATCTTTTAAATACAATGACAGAAACCAGTTTAACTAATACCTGCAGACAAGCACTCAAGACCTGTGTGTGTGTGTGTGTGTGTGTGTGTGTGTGTGTGTCGATTCAAATGCCGCAGCTTATCTTATGCTTTGGTTTGCTGAGAATTCCTCGACAAATGCAAAAAAATGTGCAAATCCAAGTAAATGAACAGGACTCTCTTCTCCATTTTACTTTCCATCTTCTGTATCAGCCTTGGTTATTTGTTTTATAATTGTAAACATTTTCTTACAAAAAAAGACTGGGCAGTCTCTACTCTTGACACAATAACCAGCAGTTTATAAAAGCTTTTGGTGATGAATATGTCGGATTTATGAGAATCTTTCAAATTCATACATTTAATAATTGCTGAACTATAGGTCCTCTATTGCCAAAATTTCTAATTTACTCACATTTCCACTGTATTTATATTATGTTACAAGTTCACGCATGCTAATTCATGATATCAATTGCTTAATACACAAATTCAGCTGTGACTGACTGGAACTAAACTGCAATAAAAACAAGTTATCAATAAAATTAATTTAAAAAATTAAAATTAGTTCTGATCTCAAATTTTTTATTGTTTATTTGCATTTTACTATAGTGATGATGTCATTCACCTAAGGGGAGGAATCTGTACTGTAACATACAAGGGGTGTTTGAAAAGTCAGTGCAAAAATAAAAACTACTTACGTGTTTGGGGTAAACCTTTTTTTATTTTTTGACATAGTCTCCTTTTAGACTTATACACTTCATCCAATGCTGTTCTAATTTGTTGATCCCTTCCGAATAATAGGAATTGTCCAAGTCTGAAAAATAGCTATTAGTTGCTGCAATTACCTCCTCGTTTGAATAAAATCTTTGTCCCGTCAGCCATTTCTTCAAATTGGGGAACAAATAGTAGTCCAAGGGATCCAAGTCTGGAGAATAGGGGGGATGTGAAATGAGTTGGAATCCTATTTCCATTAATTTTGCGACCACAACTGCTGACGTATGCTGGTGCATTGTCGTGATAGAAAAGGACATTTTTGCGGTCCAATCGCCGCCATTTTTCTAGCAGCTCGGTTTTCAAACGGTCCAATAATGATGAATAATAGGCACCTGTAATAGTTTTACCCTTTTCCAGATAGTCGATTAAGATTATCCCTTGCGAATCCAAAAAGACAGTCGCCATAACCTTTCCAGCCGAAGGAATGGTCTACGTCTTTTTTGGTGCAGGTTCTCCCTTGGTAACCCATTGTTTAGGATGTTGTTTGGTCTCGTGAGTATAGTAATGTATCCATGTTTCACCCACAGTGACGAGACGATGCTTAAAGTCCTGCGGATTCTTCGTGAACAGCTGCAAACCATCCTTGCGACACTTCACACGATCCTGTTTTTCGTTATGAGTGAGCAATTGCAGAATCCATCTTGTGGGTAGCTTTTTCATGTCCAAATGCTTATGCAAAAATTATGTACCCGTTCATTCAAGATGCCCACAGCACTAGCAATCTCACGCACCTTAAGTCTTCTGTCATCCATCATCATATCGTGGATTTTATCAATGATTTCTGGAGTAGTAACCTGTACAAGGCATCCAGAACATTCAGCATCACTTGTGCCCGTATGGCCACTCCGAAAATTTTGAAACCACTTATAAACTGTTCTAATCGAAGGTGCAGAATCACCATAATGTTTATCAAGCTTCTCTTTGGTCTCTTGAGACGTTTTGCCTTTCATAAAGTAATGTTTATAATCACCACACGAAATTGTTTTTCATCCATTTTTTGGCAATCTCTCGACTACCGTGATTCACACGAATGCCAAACACAAAGAAATAGACCAATACGGCTGAAACTTGGTGTGCATTCTTTGCAAAGACGTTACTAACTAACATGATATTTGCTGGTGGTGCCATCTCTCGGACCTTGCACGGACTTTTCAAATGCCCCTTGTACAATGTGGCGAAGTGTTATGTTGCACATAATCTTCCAAAACGACACCATAAAAGTTTTATTTAAACAATCAGTTAGTACAGCATGTTATTTGGAAGTTTGTTTTCTTCATGTGCAAGTATTCTGGAGTGGGTGGATGCAGCATATCTGCAAGCCAGGGTGATGATATCAGTCTCATTACATTTTGTGGTACCTGCTGTTTGGGAGGTTTACTCCGTGTCATTGGGTCGTGCCTTGGAGATATGGTGTGAAACATGGGAGAAGAACTGCCGTGACAATTGTAGTGATCTCATGAGAACAGTAGAAGAATTTTTATAAGCTGTCACTTTTCTGTTAGTTATCATTTGCCTCAGAATGAACATCAATTAATATTAAAAGAAATTGTCATTGATACAGTTTGTTTGTCAAAAGTACTCTACAAGGTGTTCAAGTGTTGTAATGAATTAGTAAACACACTGCTGTTCAAGATGGCCTCTGCGTCATATCTTGTGATATTTAAATTTGTGAGAGACCTTTTCAACCTCCAGCACAGAATAAGTTGGGGGAGGAGATGAAGTCTACATTATTGAAGACATACATGGTTTTTCTTTCTGACTTTACAGTTTAAATGCAAGAAGTCAGAATTAGTAATAAATGATAACAGAAAATTTCTTCATGAGTATAGCACATCACATAACACACAAGGCCAAGAGCACACCACATGTAGTGCCAGAGAAGGTAACTTCAGCACAAAGCAACATGTATGGCAAAATACTAAATAAAAATATATCTGTCTCTTTTGCTTGTTTCTTAGGAAGACACGTTATAAAGAGTGTTAACACAGGTGTTACTTTAACTTTGTCACCACATAACACTATGGCGTGATGGAATATAAATGCCTGCAGCTTTAAGATAGATCACTACTCATAGAAGCTGGACTGAAGAGCTCACAGACATGTGGAAAAGGATGATAACTGTCAGTTTCCATACAAGGTCCAAAACCTATAGCATTTATCATTTTCTACATGTGTGTCTGCTATTCAGTACCTCTTCTATTTGGTACATAGTGATCTACTGTAACAAAGAAGTTTATTAAAACTACACTATTTCCCAAAGATTTTGTAAATGTCTATTTCCTTGAGTTTTCAGTCTGTGAAATTGAAATAATGTATCAAACGTACTGTCTCTTACTTTTTAAAACAGTAAATAAGTTATGGCACAGCTTTGCAAAGAACCACATATTTTTACACTTTCTCTTCAAAATGCTTGAGGATGCTTATCTTGCATACCCATTTTGTGGCCTGCGTGCTTATTAACACAGAATGATCAGATTGTTTCTCTGAGAGCACACAATAACCAACAATTCAACTGACCACCCAGTCATTCTAAAAGTCTTTCACTTACCTAAGTTAGACAAACATTCTCTAAACTAGTTTGTAATTTCTTTGTGATTCTTCCATGGATGACATATTATCACTTACAGCACTTCCCCAATATTCTACCAATAAACCGATGGTTACCACCTGCTTTACCCATGACTGAACCTAAGTGATCATTCTATTTCATATCCCTACAAAGTGTTACACCCAGGTATTTGTATGAGTTAGCCAATTCCAACAGTGACTCACTGCTATTACAGTCATAGGCTAATATGACTCTTCATTTTTTGAAGTGCAAAATTTTACATTTCTGAACATTTAAATCAAGTTGACAACCTCTGCACCACTTTGAAATCTTATCAAGATCTAACAGAACATTTATGCAGCTTCTTTCAGATAGTACTTCATCACAGATAGCTGCATAATCTGCAAAAAGCCTGATTTTACCTGTAACATTGCCTGCTAGGTCATTAATATACAATATGGGCAGTGTGGATCCCAACACACTTCCCTGGAGCACACCTGAAGTTACTTCTACATATGATGATGACTCTCCATCCAAGATAACCTCCTTACCAAAAGGTCCTCAACTCACTCACACACTTCAAAATTTCACCTGATATATGCCACATGACCATACTTTTGACAATAAGTGTAGGTGTGGTACTCTGTCAAGTGCTTTTTGGAAATCAAGAAACCTGCATCTACCTTGTTGCCTTGATCCAAAACTTTCAGTATGTCATGTGAGAAAAGTGTGAGTTGGCTTTTACATGGCCGATGTTTTCAAAAACAATGCTGGTTGGCATTGAGGAGTCATTCTGTTCAACATATCTCATTATGTTTGAGGTCAGAATATGTTCTAAGATTCTGTGGATCAATTCTACTACCCTTCTTGTAGATGGGTGTGACCTGTGCCTTTTTCTAAGAACTGGGTACAGTTCTTTGTTCAAGGGATCTATGATGGATTATAATGAGAAAAGAGGCTAACTCAGCTACAAATTCAGTATAGAATCTTACAGGGATTCCATTGGGCACCAAACCTTTGTTCAGTTTTAACGAGTTCAGCTGTTTCTCAACACCACTGACACTAATACTTATTTCATTCACCTTTTCAGTGGTACAAGGATTAAATTGGGGCAGTTCTCCTAGGTTTTCCTTTGCAAAGGAGAGTGATGTTGTAGCAAATGCAATAGATGAAGTTACGCAAAAACCAAGACAGATCCAGTGCTGTAACAAGATAAAACATATTACAGTAGTAAGATGAAAAATAAAGCATTGTAGAACAACAAAAATTTTTTAAAAAATTGAGTTTTCAAAAGTATGCCTATTTTGTAGCGCACATCTTCTTGGATAGTTTGATGTATAAAACATATATATTTGATAGATTATAAGTCACGTTATTTGGTCTGAAGTGTATCAAGATGCAGCGTCACACCCCTTTGCATAGCATTCTTCTGTCATACGTACATGTATTTCGCTCCATAGAATTTGAATGTTTATATTTGCCATCAAATCTATATTAGGCACCTTAAAATTGAAAACTTATTGAAGAAATGGGCCATTCCACTGTTGCGGGTGTCACATTTTGTCACATTTTTCACGGTTAAAGTTATATTTATTTGTACTTCAGGTGTCAGAGTAAGGCTAACTTTAATTTAGTGAATAGAATAGCAGGTTATTAAGTTCCTGTAAAAATTTTAGCTCTTAATTTTACACTCAACCTGCTAAAAAAAATCGTGAAGAAGTATTGCGGGTGTGACAAAACTTTACTCTTCATTTGCACATAGCCGTGTTCTTCAGTTATTTCATCTTCTACTTCTGAATCAGGATGGTTGATAATTTTTTACACAGTGAAGAAAGGAGTAGTAAAATACAAGATATGATAACTTTTATTCACAGACACTTCCAAAAGACAACATAATTTTTTTTTCCTTTGTGTTGCGGGTGTGACACATAGGTACATCAATATTATTGAGTGAAATGTAAAACAAAATGACAAGAAAATACTTTAATTATTATGTTAAAATGATAAAAACTTAAACAAGAGAGAACTAGGCCTATTTCATACTACTGCAAAACAAATTGTCCCCTGTTATTCAACAGCTTGGGTGGATTTACTTTCTGGGAGATTACTGAAATATTTTCCCAAGACATGTCTTCTTCTGTGGGCCAAATCCAGCATTTACCACTGGGTTGCATACACTTCAGCAAGACCTGCTCAACTTGTTCATCAACTTGAAGAACTTCTGCAAAGTATTTCTTCTTCAAACAGGACTTTCCAGTGACAGTCTACTCTGACAGTACAAGTCTCCTATAGTAAGTTTCAAGGATTCTTCACTATCAACACTACACATCGAATTGTGTGCATTTTCATGGTTATGAAGTGATATCACTGTTGTAATCTCTTGGGCAGATGTAGCAGAAACCCTTATAACTCCCTCTTTAACTGGTATAATGCAATGGAGTTTGTGCAATCCTGAAATAGGCTGTACACCTTTCCAACGATTATCCAACGTAGCCATTGCTGAATTAATTTCTTCAGATGATAAGTAGAGGGTTGCAATCCCTTTCAGTTTCTGATTGATACACTTGTAAAAATCATAAGGAGTGTTAATAGTAACCCTCCGTGATTTTACAGTTCTCCACGCTGTTCTTTTCAGCGATACCACCAATGCCATCAACTGCACCTTTACCGTGAGAACTGGCAAAAAAATTCGTCACCAGTAATGCCAAAGTCAGGTTGTAAATATGTAACATTTAATAATGTGAAGTGATTCTTGAATTGCGCTGTGCAACCATCGGAGAAAATCTTGACTCTTTGAAGATAAGGAAATTCTCTCTTTAGGTCCTGAAAAAGCAGCTTAAGCATTGCTCAAACTGAATATTTCTTGTGGGACAAGTCATCACTAACAATGGTATAGCTGTGTATGGTGCCATCTTTAATCCAGACCACAACTGTAAATATAGTTGTCTGCTGTTGGTGCCAGTGAGCACTCTGCATCTCATCCTGACAAACAGAAGTATAATTTTCAGCATAGTCAACCTGCAAAACCAAATTGTGATTACTGAAATTTACTTTTGCATCCTCAAAGCACTTTGATTACTTCTTCTTAACATAACAGTGCAGTTTGAATCCCAGAAGCTGTTTTTCTATTTCTTTAATGGCATTCAAAAAAACTGTCCCAACTGTTTCTATACGCTGAGGGCAACCTTCAACACCTTTCCATTGAGTCCATTCAAGCTCAATGTTCAGTACTTCTTCATCAACAAGGCTCTTCGCATTTAAAGTGTTACACTTTTCACAGGCACTGGACATACACTTATAATTTTCTGTGTCACAGACAAGAATGCTAACTAAATCTTGTGCTCTACTTGGAAATGTATTGGTTTCCCTTGCAATGCTTTCAACCAAATACTGTATGTTTTCGTGGTATCGACAAATACACATGTTGTGTGGCATAAATGATACAGGGTGTACAAAAGGTGGACAAAGAGAGAATAATTTTGATTTTTTTATCTCACATTCTGGATATTCTAGAATAAATTGTTCATATGCTTCAGATACTGTCATCATCATATAGCACTTCTGCTTCTGTTCTTGTTCTCCAGTTTCAGGGTTCTTGACACTAACCACATCTTTTCTTCCTGGTTCTTTTCGGCTTATGTTGTCACGAAGGTAGAAGTTCTTAATTTTATTTTCTGTATCTGCACTGAGAAACTTACTCCCTTTCTTGTACGTATCTTCTTTAAGTTTATTTGCAACTTCAGGTTGCTCATCGTTAAACAGCTTTGCCACTACATCCTTTTGCTTCCTTGGGCTGCATGGTAAGCTTTTCTTCACCTTATTTACCACCTTCCCAAGTGATCTTTTGGATCTATATGATTTAGAGGGCGACAAAATGCAAGATGAAGTGGGAGTTTGAGGAGAAATTTTATTCTTTTCTCAATGTCTCCTTTATCTTTTCTTATCTTGCATACGTTTAAGTTTCTTTTGATCATCCTGCAAGGCAGCTTTATTTTTTCTCTCTCCGTAACGTATATCTTTTGCATTCCTTTTCTAACATTGCCTGATACTGAATTGGAGATTTCTTCAGTTTTTCCCTAAACCTGTAGCACCTTTCAGTGGATGACATGCTTGTCCTATAATAAATTACAAGAATAATACTTTTAGCTGGTTAATAATAATAACAATCACGACAATAATATCAACAATAATAATAATTGTGTCTGTTGTTACAGTAAAATTTCCTTGTTTAGTTCTGGTATCACGGTAACAGCTCTAACACTTTGACATGTCACATCCGAACTGCGTTTCTTGACATGATAAGATTGTTCCTACAAAAAAATATTATAATTCAAAGTTGTGGCCCATGTAACTAACCTCACTTTTACATACTTTCAACTTTACATAACTTGAAACTAAACTGATAAACAAATAAATGTCTATTTCTGTGTTGCGGGTGTGACAGAAATTCCGTATTTTGTTTTTTTAAGATTCACAGCTTATTTACCTGCATTATAAATGTAAAACCACAGTTACAGCTTCACAATTAACCAGAGAGTATATGCACAACACATGGACATTCAACTTCAAAGACACTAGTCTGTAGGGCTGTCAACATTTCACATTAAATTTTACAATTTTTTTCCCTGAGAAACAAAACATAAACTCGCACAGTATTTTCGTAAAAAGCTAATTTAATTTACAGTAATAATCATGCTTATAGACTATTAGAGAGCAGTGAATATATAGCTCTGAAAAGACTGAAATTATATTTAAATAAATCCTAAGCGATCATTAAAAGAATAAAACATAAAATATTGCTGTCACACAGTAATAGCACTTTGATTAATAAGTGAAATAGCTAATTTAAGCTTACTTTGAATAAGGCTCAGGGTTCATTACATAAAAACAATATCCCGAAGTTAATGCTTTAATACAGTTAATAAAGTTAATACAGTATGCCTAATACTTTCAGTCAAAATTGTGTAAATAGCAGGTTTTAATTGGGCCTTACACCCTAAAAATATTTAAGTATTTGAGAATAACTAATTGTACTATAGTAAATAGTAATACAGTTCTAAACTAGTACTAATATTTCGAAACTGAAAATTTAACATTAGGGCTACAGTGTTTTTAGAAAGGTGCAAATGTTGACCGTCTGACTGGATTACTGAATATGAAGTTGTTGTTGACTGGTCGGATATCCAATTCATCCAAAACATCTCAGTGGACATGAAGAACAGCCAAGCTGTTCAATCGCTTCTGTCCCATTGTTGATCGGAGATATGACTTCTGACGCCTAACGGCGCTAAATGACCGTTCTGCTGTTGCTGTCGTGATTGGGACTACTTGAAGAAGCTTAATGCACTTCACTACTTCACATAACATTTCTCCAACTGCAGGCTCTTGTGTAATGTACTTTCTTATGTCACGCATATTTTTTAAGACCAGCTGTCTTTTATTAGCAATATTGGCTAACATATTCAAGTGTAAGCATAGTCTCTCAATGTCTAGATCATTTTTTAAAAACTCAGTTGATTTTTACAAATTTGTTTCACCTCTGTTTACTAAAAGCAAGCACTCTTGTTCGACTGCAATGACCTGTGCGAGTCCAGTTGAAGCAAACCTCTCAGTAATGCAAGATTGCACTGTTTCACAAACTTCAATGTAAATAGCTTTGTAGTATTCCTTTGGGATTTTGAAAGTGTGCGATGAGCTGGCTACGTTGAGTTCATACTTCTTTAGTGTAATGTGATTCCAAGGAAGTGAAGGATCAACAACTTGTTAAGGTTTTTCTTTTAAACACAATTCCCAAAAGTGTTCAAACTTATCATGCCTTCCATTCAATATACGAGGGCCGTTCAGAAAGTAACCTCCGGTTGATTTAAAAAAATACACCAAGTTAAATAAAAATATTTTAATATTACATCTTACAACTACATCTTTGCACTATTTTTCTACATAGTCTCCATAGCGATTGAGGCACTTATCGTATCTCTTCACAAGCTTTGAAATTCCTTCTGCATAAAAATCACCCGCTTGTGCCTGGAGCCAGCCTGTGACCGCATCTTTGAGCTCTTCGTCGTCATCAAACCGCTGTGACCCGAGCCATTTCTTCAAATGCATGAAGAGGTGATAATCACTTGGCGCCAGGTCTGGGCTGTAAGGTGGATGGTTGATAACGTCCCACTTGAAGGACTCAAGAAGGGCCGTTGTTCTGCGAGCAGAGTGAGGACGGGCGTTATCGCGCAAAAAAACGATACCGGAAGTCAGCATACCACGGCGTTTGTTCTGTATAGCCCGTCGTAACTTTTTTATTGTTTCACAGTACACGTCTTGATTAATGGTCATACCACGTTCCATGAATTCAACCAACAACACCCCTTTGGCATCCCAAAACACCGTTGCCATCAGTTTTCTGGCAGAAAAATCTTGCGAGGCTTTTCTTGGTTTGGTAGGCGAATTTGAATGTGCCCACATCTTTGATTGTTCTTTTGTCTCAGGGTTCACGTACTTAATCCAGGTTTCGTCACCGGTCACGATTCTGTTTAACAATGGTTCTCCTTCGTCCTCATAACGTGACAGAAAGTCTAATGCAGAGGCCATTCTTTGAGTTTTGTGGTGGTCGGTAAGAATTTTGGGCACCCATCGTGCACAGAACTTACGGTAACCCAATCTTGCTGTCACTATCTCGTACAAGAGAGTCTTAGAAATCTGTGGAAAACCAGTAGACAACTCCGACATTGAGAAACGTCGATTTTCACGAACTTTTGCATCAACTGTCTGAACGAGTTCGTCAGTCACCAATGATGGTCTACCACTCCTCTCTTCATCATGAACGTTTTCTCGTCCACTTTTAAATAAACGTACCCATTCACGGACAACTCCTTCACTCATAACTCTTGGTCCGTACACGGCACAACGCTCACGATGAATAGCTGCTGCAGAATATCCTTTGGCTGTAAAAAACCTTATGACAGCACGCACTTCACATTTGGCGGGGTTTTCTATTACAGCACACATTTCAAACTGCCACAAAAACTAAACTAGCGCAGGTACGACATTCACTCGACCACGGCTTGATGCCGACTGACCTGTTGAGTGCGTGAACGCACAGATGGCGTTGCTACTCCCCCCACAACCCGCACTGTGACCGATCGGAGGTTACTTTCTGAACCGCCCTCGTACAAATCAAGCCCTCATATATTTTTTCCAGATCAGCAACACTTAGATTAGGGCACTGAATTTTTTCATTGAAATCCTCTACTGGGTTCATTGCATGGCAATAAAGCCATACAAAAAAAAGTCTTTATTTGTAACATTGACTCAAGGTAGCCTGCACATTTGTAACATGCCTCTATTTTGTCCTCTGCAGAAAATGTTTCAAAAAATTCTAGAAGTTCTTCAAAGTTTTTCAATATTCTCAAGATACTAGAAGCTTGCACAGTCTATCAAGTCGGGCAAAGGGGCCATAGACCAGCTTGGTCGTTGGCACTTGTGATATTCGCTATTTTTGGCTTAATTAAAATAGCAAATTCAGCCAGAAGGCAAATACTTGTTTATAAAGAATGATTAATATATAATAAGGCCTCGCATAGCGACGGTGGAATTTTCTAAATAATGTAATTCGTCGTCTTTGGGCGGCAATATAAACAGAAAAATACGGATGGATATGCGATCCTTCACTATTTTGTTCGCTGGAGAACAAATGAAGCCTTGAGCGCTAAAAAGACTTTTACTGTTTTTCTTAAGTAAGACGGACGCTGATTTGTGGCGGTCTGATCTAATTATTTTTACTAAATAAATAAAAACGTGTTCCGTCTAAGTTTGAGTGAAGTGTAAGAAGAGCTGTTAAAACTTATCGTGATGACGCACGGGTGACTCAAAAGGACAATGGCTATATAAAAGAGCGCTCAATGGACATGATATGGACATAAAAATCTACCGTCATTGTAGTATTAAGCTTAAGACTCCAAGATCAGCAGTCCAATGTGCGTGTTACATTGATAAAAAGAAAACTGTTTTATCGTCTTCTTGCATCAGCTTTAATATTGAATTTCCCTTTTGTGTGATGTTACAGTTGTTTTTGCGCCCTTAAGAACTTTCTGGTCCCTTAGAAAATTGTTTTGCCGTAACAATAACTTCACAACCGGGTATGATCGTATCTACGATCATGAAGTAATTAGAAAGACAATAACGCAACTTCTTAATCAATAGCACGCTAGTTGTGACTGCCTCAAGCCACGCGAAACTGCAAGTAAAAACTATTCACATCTCATAATGCAATATTTTATGACAATGGTCAATCCATGATTCTTACGCCAATTGTGATTGATAAAACAGTTAGTTAAATCTCAATTTCCAACTTTCCATTGAATAACAACATCACTTTTATTTTGTAACATCACACTTGGTGCCCGAACAGGGACTTGACCAAAAATTAGTAAAATTCTTGAAAAATTTTCTATGTGCTTGTGTTAATAAATGTTCTGTCGTTTCATGTACACATCATCTCTCTGTGAGAGGAAGACGGAAAATATGCTGGTTGATAAGGCAGTTTAATTACCGAGAGAAAAGAAAAGAAAAGAGACGTGAATTTGCTGAGACAACATAGCGGTAATCAAGCCATCAAAAAGTAAGTCAGAATTTTGCATACGCAGTGTAGTGCTTCAGTAGCAACGTTGCTTTTCCAAGTCGATCCACATCCTTTCTATCTCCTTCCCGCTATAGAAAATCTGCTTTATTTTATCTTTCAAAGTAAAATTCTTTGTAGTCTGATAATAGAAATTATTTCTCCTCATTGTTAGTATAGCTGTATTGCATTTTCAACATGGTGGATAGTGTGCGCAATTTGCAGTGAAGAGCATCTTCATTCATTTGTCTGAAACGGTTAGGTTCCATCTTGTCTTCTCGCCAGATAGAATTTCATTTGTCGCTCACGCGAGAGCGGTGCTCTTAGCGGACTCACCACGTCACTGACAAACGACGAAAGCCTTGCGTAGCAAGTGATTTACTGACGAAAATGGCAGATAGGAAACAGAGACAGGTGACAACAGGAGACGGAAGTGAAGACGTTAATAGTATTCCATACCCTTTACGGTCGCGAACGGTAGGTTCCCGTGTGGAAACTGAACTAACCATGTCTGTAACAGGGGAAAGTGACCCTAAAGTCCAAACTCTTCCCGCTGCAGCTACAAATGACCTCGGTGCGTTAATGGAAATGCTGAAACAACAGTTTGACGCAGTAAATGAGACTATAAAAACACAAAATGAGACTGTTAACGCCCGATTAGATGCTGTAAGCGAATCAGTAAAAACACAAATTGAGGCTGTTAACGTCCGATTAGATGCTGTAAGCGAATCATTAAAAACAGAGCTAGGCACAATCAAAACAGATCTGCATAAAGAAATTACGGCTGAATTAAATACCCATTTGGGTGAGGTGCAAACTAAGATCAGTGATCAAATTCAGAAAATGCAGAAACAGGTGAAAAGTGAAATAGCTGAAGTATCTGGAACATTAAACACAAAAATTCAGGCAGCTACCAAAGAAATAAACTCAGTTAGAAATGCAGTATCTGACATTGAAGGTGTAGTGGAGGATCTGTCGAGGCAGATAGACTCAATCAATATTGAAGAACAGGTTAAGAGCACCGTGAAAGCACACGCAAAGGCATTGTCGGAACACTACGGTGAATGGATAAAGGGTAAAGATATTTTTATCGAAAAGAAGGTCAGGGAGGAGCTTAGGGAGACTGTCAAGGATGTAACTTATGAAATCTTAGCTGCTCCTGGTAAGTCGGGAGACACAGTGGTTTCTGAATTGGGACAGATTCGGAGGACACTTACACGGGATCTTCCCGAGTGGAAGCAGCAAGTAGTGGACGAAGTCAGAATGCTGAGAAACTGGGTAGAAAATCAGCACACACATACGCAAACTATAGGGAACAACTCTTTAGACGGTGACGAATGTCAGTCAACTCCTTATCGTTCACCGCCTGATTACATGCAAAACAACAGTCCTGTGGAGTCCCGAGTAGGGAAACTAAATGATCCGCCCACAATTGTGAGTTTAATGCAAGAGGAAAGTGTGATTAAGCATCGCACTTTTCCTGTTTTTCATCCGCAGAAGTGAGAAATACACCCCATCGTGTTCCTAAAGAATTTTTCCGGCATATTTCCCAGGAGCTGGACAGACAGACAGCGTATTCAGTTCGTCACTGGCTTTATTTCTGGTGATGCAGCATTATGGGGAACGGAAATGGTAGACACGTGTAGGAATTATGAAGAGTTTGAGAAAATGTTCTTGGCAAAATTTTGGAGTAATGGGGTACAGCAAAGATTAAGGAAGGAGGTGTATGGTGCGGAAATTTTCAATGAGAAGCATGGAAGTCTCCGGCGATACTTCGAGAAGTATCTAGCAAAAATTAAATTCTGGGATTCTCCGATTTCTTCCAAGGACGTAATTATGATTCTCAAAAGCAAACTCCCTGTGTCTATTAGAGAGAAACTAGTAAATGTGTCCGAAGAAGACACGGATGTATTCCTTTCTGTGCTGGATTCCTTAGATTTAATTAGCGAGGATGTGCGCTCCAAGGTTGGCAGCGGCAAATTCTTCCCTGGCAGCCAGCAGAATGCATCGCACGCGGACAACAATGCGCCGAAGGAGAGAGCGAGCTACTGCGACCGCTGTTACCAACCTGCCAGCGGTTATCAAAACGCAAACGGCAATAACTTTAAACGGAAGCAGAAAACCAATTACAGTAATCAGCAGAGATACCACCCAATTTACAACCACCAGGTACAACATCAGTACGGAAACCCACCCTTTAATTCTGCGCCTGAGCAGTATGGAAATTCTCCACAAACTAGTGGTAATTTTTCAAATGGGCCAGTGTACAATCAAAGTTATAGGTCGAAAAATAGCAAGTGGCATGGGCAAGGCGGAGGCCACCCAGCAAAACATCAGAACAACTTTTCACAGGATAGAGGACCGCGGAACAATTTTCAAATGGCACCAAATGCGAACTTTCCTTCACAAGGAAATGGTTTTGCCGGCAACCAAAAGATCGGGCGACATCAGCCGTCCCAAGTATTCTATTCACAAGTGAATGCACCCAGTGGATTTTGTCCCCTTTACACCGGCATTTGTACCACATAACCAGCACCAATATGAAACGGAACAAACACTTAAGGCCATGAATGACAAACAGGTTAAACATCCTGCGGAAAATTAGAGGCAGCGCCTTTCAGCCTCCTAGAGGTCGCTGCCGGTTCCAGTGGGGGTACTAACGAATACTCTGATTCTGAGTATGTTAATGCGATACGGTATGACCATGAGACCGACTTACGAGATGACCTTGCACCTGACCTAGAAGCTCAAGACATTAATGACATTTATGATGAACAGGTCCAGGCTTCGATTAAGATTTCTATTGCCAACATTCCTGTCACAGCCATTGTTGATACAGGAGCAAACATCAATGTCATGTCAGCATATCTCTTCAGGCAGGTGTCTTCTGTTTCAAAAGTTTTATCATTGCAGATTCAGGGTTGCTCCATATCGGGAGCAGTTGGTCTATTGAAACACAGAGTTAGTTTACAGACACAGCCTCAACTGCAGATAGAATCTATTTTGCTTTCTTGCCTCTTGCGTACTGGAAATTTCTTTGTGTGAACTGTTAATGATAAGTATTGTGTTGAACAGCGCACTGACTACATGGTAACGGCTACTACATGTAAACTTAAGTATTAAATGCTATGTATGGAAAAATTGTTTATAGTGATGGACATGAAATGATATTTTTTCAACAAGCTGTAGCAGGAAATTGAGGTTGCAACAAGAATTTCAATTTAATTTTAAGTTAGTATTAAGAAAAAAAAAAAAAAGTGCTTGCGAGGTGATTGCCCGGAGCTATATAAATATGTAAAGGTGAGAAATGGAGGAGGATGCGTAAGTATGCACTTCTCTCAAGGTACAAGAAGATTTATAGATTTATATTTAGTAATGTAAGTACTTGAAATTCTGTTGTAAAAGCCCAAATTACCTGCTTAAAAAAAGGGTACATGTTCAAACAGTCCAGACAGTGGACAGGAGTAGAAGAAATAGCTTAAAGTTCAGTTAAAGCGTGCTGTTAAATGGAAAAACAAGTGGTAACCCACCTGTGTTCACGCAAGGAGACAATAAGCTGTAGTAAACTAAGTTAGGTGAAATATAGTACAAATAGAGGCAAACCATGAAGCATCAATAATGTAGCGTAAGTACTCCACGAGGCTACTAATTGCTATGAAAGTAAACTATTTCCCTGTGATCTGAGCCCAATGTAAAGAGTATATGAGGAATGTTAGCTGACGAATTGATTTCAGTAGAATCGAGGTACTAAATAACCAAACAGCAAGCCCCCTGTATCATAAATAAGTCCAAGTAAAGATCTTCAGAAGATTTGTAATGTAATTTAGCGACCATTCAATACCCTAATTGAAGGCTAATCTAAAGAACAAGCAATGCAGTGATATTTAAACTTAATATTGACTATAACCAGAGTAAGACGTAGAAGTAGCAAAGCATGCTGTAATGAAAGAGGTTGAAATTTATATATGTGCCTATGTTTATTATGATAATTTTATTTACATGCAGATTTTATTGCAAAAATGTCTCCTAAGACACTCCTCTTATGAAAGCCATTTTCCTTGTGCCCGTTCCTTTTGATCCTGGTTCATTAACTCAGACCAAGGGTCGACTTGTAAAAGGCACGTGTGCTTCAAGGCAAAGCAGTGCTTATGAGAAATGAGACACCTAGCGTGATGAACTTCGCTAGCTTTGGTAATGTTTGTTATGGACCGGTTGCGTAAACCCAGTGAACTGTCGGTAATTCCATTCATGCGAAAAATAGTAGACACGCGTTACCCTATTTTTTTTAACAGAGAACGATTGCTGAGTACATGAAGCGAAGAGGGAGACCTATTGTTATCCAGTCTGCCCTCAAATATAAAAAAAATTTGGCAAGTACAAAGGAAAGCACAAAAAGAAAAAAAAAGATTCGGCGTTAAATGTGTACTCGTTAAGTAGTAGATATGCTGCGTGGCAGTAGAAAATGATCTTGGGTGCACTAAAGAATAAATGCAACGAGTGTTGCGAAATCTGTAGTTTTCATAATGAGGAGATGAGCACTTAAAAGAAAGTTTGAAAGAATATTTTTAGGTCCACTAGTGAAAGTAAACCTTGAGATATAAAGAGTCCATTCATAAAGCAGTTGTTCACTGGACTTAACAAAAGTAGTGACCATTAATTGTAAATATTAGCTCGTAAGTGATCTTTTGTAAATAGTAGAATATAAGTCTTTCTATACCAGTGGAGGAAACGTGCAAAATTGATTGTTTTGTAAATGAACTCTATCGGCGAAGGAACTAAGCACGAATGCTGTGTGAAGATGCACACTAAAGTGCGACGTGCATAATAAAAATAACTGTTCACTGTATATTAGTGGTAGTGTTGTACTGCAAGTGTAAAAAGAAGTCAAGGCTACGACAACAGGTGCAACGCAAAGTTCAGTGTTGTTCTAAGTGCAGCGACAGCTAAAACATTCGTCGTCACTTACCTGTGAGCCTCATGGGAGGCAGTTGACAGAGAAGTATGGAGGCAGCTTCAGTGTCCGGCTCCTCCGATGGAAAACGCGCGCGAGGTGTTTATATCGATGCACTCGTGTGATACGAAGTTCACACACACACACACACACACACACACACACACACACACACACACACACACAAAAAAAAAAAGAGGAGCAATCGACGACCAGCAGCTCTGTTACAGCCTGAGCGCGAACGGATACTGAGTATTGGAGCTCACGCAACACTGTGCAGCCGCTGTGAGTGGCTGACGTGTGGGTGACGAAACAATTCAAACTTCAAACTGCTAACCGCCATGACTTCCATCGTACATACTGGAGGAAAGACATTTGCACACTTGTGTGGCTACATTTTCATACGTAAATTAAGCAATTCTCTTGAGTTGAAGTTAAGATGAGTGAGAAGTAGATTGTTAGATTACTCAGGCCTTAAAGCCATTAATACCGGCACTTCTGAACACTGCTAAAATGAATTACAATCCTGTCTCTTGATGGAAAAAAAAATGAATGTGCATTATAGGAAGACCCTAAACTCCAGACCAGTCCCGATCCTTAACAAATGTATCCAATAGGTTGTAAGTCATACTAATAATTTTCCACTTCTTCTGTTTCATATTGTAAATAAAAACCCGGGAAGCCACTTGAATTCCTGGCACCACAGTGGAAAGGACAGATGTACTGCATGATGAACGCCGTAGACAGCTAACACAGAAAGTGAAAGCATCACGAAGTGTAGTGCTACGTTATTAAACTGTAATTGAACCACAATGAGTCAACAGATGCTCGAACATTGTCCACTCTAGTTTAGTGAAAATAAGCACTCACTGTACTCATGTATTAGTTGTTAAGCTCAAGAGAAAGTAATTTCTGAATTCTATCCCCTGAAGTGCGAAATGAACGTTCACTTATTGTTATAAGCAAATATGGACCAAACTTAAATATGCACATAAATGTTAATCTTGGTATTATGGAATGAAGTGACTGATGAACAAAGAATGAAAAACTTTATTTTGAAAAATGATAAATATCTGATATATGTTTATAAATGAAATTTCAATTTATGTACTTTGTACGCCAGCAACATTATGTAAATGTCACACCAAAAATCACGAATATCTCATGAGGACATGAGGATCGAGGTAATCCTTCGGCATTCCCTCTCTCCTCATGGGAGGCAATGTGATATTCGCTATTTTTGGCTTAATTAAAATAGCAAATTCAGCCAGAAGGCAAATACTTGTTTATAAAGAATGATTAATATATAATAAGGCGTCGCATAGCGACGGTGGAATTTTCTAAATAATGTAATTCGTCGTCTTTGGGCGGCAATATAAACAGAAAAATACGGATGGATATGCGATCCTTCACTATTTTGTTCGCTGGAGAACAAATGAAGCCTTGAGCGCTAAAAAGACTTTTACCGTTTTTCTTAAGTAAGACGGACGCAGATTTGTGGCGGTCTGATCTAATTATTTTTACTAAATAAATAAAAACGTGTTCCGTCTAAGTTTGAGTGAAGTGTAAGAAGAGCTGTTAAAACTTATCGTGACGATGCACGGGTGACTCAAAAGGACAATGGCTATATAAAAGAGCGCTCAATGGACGTGATATGGACATAAAAATCTACTGTCATTGTAGTATTAAGCTTAAGACTCCAAGATCAGCAGTCCAATGTGCGTGTTACATTGATAAAAAGAAAACTGTTTTATCGTCTTCTTGCATCAGCTTTAATATTGAATTTCCCTTTTGTGTGATGTTACAGTTGTTTTTGCGCCCTTAAGAACTTTCTGGTCCCTTAGAAAATTGTTTTGCCGTAACAATAACTTCACAACCGGGTATGATCGTATCTACGATCATGAAGTAATTAGAAAGACGATAACGCAACTTCTTAATCAATAGCACGCTAGTTGTGACTGCCTCAAGCCACGCAAAACTGCAAGTAAAAACTATTCACATCTCATAATGCAATATTTTATGACAATGGTCAATCCATGATTCTTACGCCAATTGTGATTGATAAAACAGTTAGTTAAATCTCAATTTCCAACTTTCCATTGAATAACAATATCACTTTTATTTTGTAACATCACACTTCTTGTACCTTGTACCCTGTTCGGGCGCCAAGTGTGATGTTACAAAATAAAAGTGATGTTGTTATTCAATGGAAAATTGGAAATTGAGATTTAACTAACTGTTTTATCAATCACAATTGGCGTAAGAATCATGGATTGACCATTGTCATAAAATATTGCATTATGAGATGTGAATAGTTTTTACTTGCAGTTTCGCGTGGCTTGAGGCAGTCACAACTAGCGTGCTATTGATTAAGAAGTTGCGTTATTGTCTTTCTAATTACTTCATGATCATAGATACAATCATACCCGGTTGTGAAGTTATTGTTACGGCAAAACAATTTTCTAAGGGACCAGAAAGTTCTTAAGGGCGCAAAAACAACTGTAACATCACACAAAAGGGAAATTCAATATTAAAGCTGATGCAAGAAGACGATAAAACAGTTTTCTTTTTATCAATGTAACACGCACATTGGACTGCTGATCTTGGAGTCTTAAGCTTAATACTACAATGACGGTAGATTTTTATGTCCATATCATGTCCATTGAGCGCTCTTTTATATAGCCATTGTCCTTTTGAGTCACCCGTGCGTCATCACGATAAGTTTTAACAGCTCTTCTTACACTTCACTCAAACTTAGACGGAACACGTTTTTATTTATTTAGTAAAAATAATTAGATCAGACCGCCACAAATCAGCGTCCGTCTTACTTAAGAAAAACAGTAAAAGTCTTTTTAGCGCTCAAGGCTTCATTTGTTCTCCAGCTAACAAAATAGTGAAGGATCGCATATCCATCCGTATTTTTCTGTTTATATTGCCGCCCAAAGACGACTAATTACATTATTTAGAAAATTCCACCGTCGCTATGCGAGGCCTTATTATATATTAATCATTCTTTATAAACAAGTATTTGCCTTCTGGCTGAATTTGCTATTTTAATTAAGCCAAAAATAGCAAATATCACACACTCTCGCAGCGTATGCTTCTGGAGAGTTCCATCCTTTTGTTGGATTCCCTTACGGTGTTTTTTAAGTCTTTGGCTAAAGCCATATCATCCCTCATAGACATTATTTAGTAAAAATATAGACATAAGATGGTGAAGACTGTCTACAACTGCCATCTCTTAACTGTGAGCAGTGCAGTGCACATAACGTGCTTTTGGTTGTATATCAAAGACTAACTTTTTTAGTCCTTTGAACTTACCTCTCATATTCGAGGTACCATCACAGCATTGCCCACTTACGTTATCCATTGACAAATTAAGACAAGCAAACACATCTTTTAAAATACTAAATGGAGTTTGTGATTCACAGGGGATCTCGTATAAGCCAAAAAAGTCTTAGTTGACAATTACGGAATCACTGACAGTACAAATACAAAATGACACTTGTTCACGAATTGAAGAATCACTTGTTTCAGTAACCATAATAGAAAAATGTTCAGTTTTCTAGGTTGAAGCCAATACCTTTCTCAACACAGACTTGCCTAGTAGATCAATGATCTCCTTTTGAATATCGTGGGACGTCCACCTATAGCCCAAACACCCTAACCAATCTTTAAACTCAGGTATGTCATTCTTTCAGAGTTCCATTAACTGAAAAAAAATTTGAGTTCACATCTTCGTGCCCTCTAATTGCAAGTCCTTGTCGGCATAGAAATTGCACAGTAGTAAAAATTGTCTCAATAGTTAAACAGCCTTTCTTCATATCACTATCTAACTGTTCATTCAATTGGGAGGTCACACTTCAGTTAGTGATAGAATTTAGTTTCAGAACACCTTCTTTATGTGTAAATGTATTTTCATGAAGACGGAATTTTTCCAAAGCATTTTTCCAGTTAGAAAACCCTATGGAAGTGAATGCATCTTCTTCTTTTGAAGCAAATTGTAATAGATTTTTAGCATCTGCCTCTTTGCAGGTTTTGCAAAACCTTTTTCAGTAGATTCTTCATATTCTAGCCATGTATATTTGATCAACTAAGACTTCTGAAATGATCTTCCCTTACTGGACTGTCCAGGTTTCAGCTGTGAATGGTTCTCGTTGAAGACGATGAAGCAACTAACGACAAAATAATTGTTGGAGGTTGACTTGCAGTATCATCAACTTTCCAAGCATGCCTTTTTGGTAACAAATTATCCATTGCAAATTTGATTCACAATACACTAAGAGACTAAAGTAAAAGAATAAAATATAGTCATATAAAATAGTCCACTAGACACTAAAGTCAGAACACTAAACATGTCTGCAGCATGCACTGAACGAAACTATCCACACTGAACGACTGCAACAGCAGGGTGGGCTTTATATAGTAATGGCATCATAAAGTCTCGAAGCATCAAGGCAACGTGAGGCAGAGAGTTCCAGGCACTTCTGCTCCAGTCCTTTTTATTTCGCTGCAGCTGCAGCACTGGCCCACTGGCGCCAGACGTTACCTGAAGGTTCGCCCACCAGGACAAATTCTAAGTGTGCCCGCAGCACCGTAACGCTATCATGATTCACACGATTCGTTTTCAGTTAACCTGCTTACTACCCTAATAATTATTTGTTTTAACTCATTACTAAATGTATATTAAAAGGTAACTATCATCAAAGAAGGAAAATAAAAAATTCCAACATAATTTTGTGATTTTACAGAGCATAATAAAACTAGTAACTCCCCCCCCCCCCCCCGCACAAATCGAACGAATTTTTGAGGGGCCTTGGGTCCCCCCAGGCCTCATGGAGTTAGTGCCTGCGACAAAGGCAATAGAAACGATGGGAAGTAAACAGACCGAGTGGTTCCACATGGTGCAGTGACATGTGTGGTTAGGTGAGTAGATGGTGTGGGTACTGCCCAGCCCTTGGTCCAGTAACAGACGTGAAAAGTTCTGAAATTCTTAAAGACACTTTCTCTTAAGTAAAACTTATGCGATACATGTGCACTCTTTGTAAGAAAGCAAGGTGACTGTTTATCTTAATTTTATTTCAATTGTGTCTTGAAAAAAGCAGTTAAAACTGGGACGATAAATAAAAAAGACCACAATGTACCAATAATAAGGTTGTAATGGAAGAAGACAAGCACTAAAGCAAGCTGCATGACATTTATGCAGGAAGTATGTCATGTGCATAGATCATTTAGATGAACATCATTGTAGTGCAGCTGTGACTCTGATGATTTGTCACATTCACATGGAAGGATCTGCTGACTCTCCAAGGCCAAAAAACATGTGCAATTCATTCTTCCATGAGAGGTTTTAAACAATTAACTGCACAGGTACATGAATCATTAAATGGTATGAATGCTTTCCATGTGTACTAGTCCCCAGGAACAAGATGTTTAAATATTTGTTGTGGTAATACTACAGTGTTTCTAACAACGCAGTATTCATTAATTTATGTAAATTATAGCAACACAAATTTAGTTTACAGATTTTGCCACTGAATTTACACTGCTTTCTGTGGAGGCCTAAAGTCAAGATCATTTATTGTGTTGTCAATAAATGCTTTGAGACTACTGAAGTTTCCAGTAAACATTCATTGTTCAGGCTTGGAAAATGAGAAAAATAATGACAAAACAAATACACATGCTTCAGTCAGAAGAATTTAGTTCTTTGACAAAAAATGCTCCTGTGCATGTTGGCTATCAACATACAGAAATACAGTAACACTGATGCAGTACGATACTGTAACATTCTAATACAATATTTTGTGCTTTGCACCTTAATAAAAATAAAACAGACCAAATATATACTAAAATTTTTGTAGTCACTAACACTTACACGTTTCGACTGAAATTTCTTTCTCTGTAGATATCGAGAGCTCGTATAGCTTGATGACACTGTTGACTGTGACATCGATGATGCTGACTTCACACTTTTACATGATGAGCTCTTCCTGCTAGAAGTTTCTGATTTCATTTTTATGCCACAGATTAAAGAAGCATCCCTGCAAGAAACAAAACTTGTTCACTTTTTAAAAGGTACAAACCCATATGGTTTTTAAAACTACTGCAATAGATTCAACTGATAACATACTGTAGATCAAAGTCTACTCCTAGTTTGGGCATAGCTTGGTTTTTCTTTGATGTAAATGCAACGCCCATCTTCCTCAGATAGCTGGCCCACAGCTGAAGCACTAGTTCCCTTAATGATGGTTTTGCTCCAAGCTCAATCACTTCATCGACCAAGCCTTTTAAAATCCAGTTATATGCTTCCCACGTTGTCCATTCTCTGTCTACAAAGATAACATGTGAGCATGTGTTTTCCGTTATAACAAGATAACACGCTATTCAATATTAGAAAATACTAAATGTTATGGAATCCTGAATTAAGATTAGTTCAATCATTAAAATAATACTTGCACACAAATCAACAGCTGGAAGCACATTAGTAAAGAGTTGGACTGATGGAGAAACCGACACACAAATCACTTTCTACTAGTAGTGCAAGGTATACTTTCTTTCGCAGTCTTGCCACAGAACAAAATTCATAAATGATCAGCATAAGTACTATACAGACTACCATTTCAACTACTTCCTCCACAACTTTAATAACTGGATGCTCTCATTAGAATGACAGTGTATAAGCTCGGACATTTTCCTCGTCAATCAAGCAAATAATGCTCCCTGAGGATTGTGAAATACATTAGAATTTAAATAGACAGCTGTATTCCAAGTTTTATTTTTATAAATAATGGAAGGAATGAAGGTAACAACTCCCCATATAACTGAGGTGTTGAGCAGTCGATAGGCACATAAACACAGCTGAAAGATACAGTGTTGGAGCAAAGGATGGCTGACAACTAGGAGGGAAAGGCAGCAAACACATGAGATAGGAATGCGGCATCGCTGAGCCTACTCAGGTGCCTGCGACCGGATTGGAGCAGTATGTGCAGAATGGGTACATAGGACACATCTTGGGTCTAGGTTTCCCGAAGGAATACTACCAATGTGGCAAGGGATTAGGTGTCAATGTGATGTAAGGACGGACCAGGATATTTTGTAGCTTACCATGTGGATCCCTACATGCTGTATACAATGACATGGAGGAATGGACTACGAGGATAAGAGGAGTAGACTGAACAAGAAAGAGGAGGCTAGGTGAGCTTGAGTCCAGGAGGACCACATGATCAAAGGATGTATTGTCTATGTAACTCCCATCTGGTAGTTCAGAGAAGTTGGTATTAGACATGAGAATCCAGAAGGTAGATGATGTGAAGTATCATTTAAAGTCAACCATGTTGGGCTCACTGTGTTTTCCATCAATGGCTGTTCAGCTATGTTCTTGGTCACGGTCTGAAGTGGCCAGTTGATGATCATACCCAAATAAAGTCTGTGCAAAACTAACAGCAGAGCTTATTTATGATTCTGTGACAGGATTGGAATAGGATACACAGAATGGACACATAGGGCACGTCTTGCATCTAGGTCTTCCAAAGGAATATTACCAATGTGGCAAGAGATTAGGCATTGATGTGATGTAAGGACGGACCAGGATATTTTGTAGCTTGCCATGCGGATCCCCACATACAACATCCCCATGCACCAACATCCCCCACGCCCTTGGACTTGCTTTTATTGAACACTACTTTTCCCTCTGTCTAACCAACTCCAAAAACAACAACTGTATTCCTTATGTATCTAACAAACTGAATTCTTCCCTGTAACTATTTCTCATGCCATGAGAACTCATGTATGCCACCCTGTTTATGGGCCATCTAGAGATAACCTTCCTAACCACACCACAACCTAAATCTCTGCCTGGTTCGTGTTTATTATGGTATCTTCATATCTGAGCCCATGGCCAAGACACTCCATCCTCATTCCCCTATACCCTCAATGATTTCTCTTCCATCCGCTTCGCCTGGTTCTCGTCAATCAACATGCCATCTTCCTTGATGCTGACCACCATTCAAATGGCACCATAAAAACTTCTGTCCATAATCAGGCTCACTAACCATCACAGTACCTTCACTTTGATAGCTGCCACCACTTTCATGCAAAGAAGCTCTACCTTACAGTCTGAGATTTTCTCTTGCCCAATATGCTGAAGGCTGTACTATCATAAGGTTTTCACAGATACATATTAACTTATAAACCTAGACCCCAAATAAATCTTCCATGTCATGTCTGTGTGCACATACATTCTGTAATAATTAATTCTACAGAAGAGCATTCCCAACAGCTCAGCAATAGTTTCATTCTTGTTTATTTTCCTATCAACCACTCAACACCTCAATTACATCTTTATCCTTTCCGTTATTTACAAACTATTGTGAGAATCATTCCCTTATGATTGGAGCGGCAAACATCAACACACTCTGATAAAAAGTTGTCAGCTTATTTGTTCAGCAAAGTTGTCAAAAGAGTTTGTTCACTGGCTGCCAGGAATGCTGTGACTAAATCTCTCTTTGTTGCAATGCAATGCTTTATGATGTTTTTCTGACAAAAACTGCAGTTGATACCAATGAAGATTTGCTGATACGCCTATACATAACAATTGTTCTGCTTTGTTTCATTTATACATTTGGATTTTTCAGCTTGTGCTACAGCGACTGAATTTATTCTAAATAAATGTTGTTCACCATGCACCAAAATTAATATTTTGTATTTGTACCTGGATGAGTTACTAACATATTCAGTTCAGAAGGCCATCAAATAGTCCTGTGACAATGGTGACCCTGATGTGATACAGCCAGAGAGAATAAACCACGATGTAATGGAATTAAGACAGATCATTCAAGAGTCCAGAATTTTTAGAGATAACGTACATAGATGGCATACCAAGGCTTGCAGGGTGACTACCCCCCTTTCTGGGCACACGATCCAGCTTTATGGTTCGCTCAAGTCAAGTAAAGTTTTCTCTGAGCTGGAGTAACAGCAGACTCCATGAAATTTGCACAAGTGGTCAGCCAATTAGACCATAATTATGCCACAAAAGTACAAGACATGATGACCATGCCTCTGGAGACAGAGTCATACCTGACGCTCAAAACAGAGTTGATCCGCAAAACGTCAGCTTCACAGGAAGAGCAAGTGTGGCAAGTACTTGCACAGAAGATGTCAGGGGCAAAAACCCATCTCAGTACCTCCAGCATCTGTGCAGCAAGGTCAAAATGTGCACCATACTGGATACATTGTTGCACATACTGTGAAGGTAGATGATGTGAAGTATCATTTAAAGTCAACCATGTTGTCGATGGCTCCCTGTAGGCACCACTCAGCAACACCAGTACTAGTAGAGCAGTACATAATGCAGAAGTCATCTGCATACAGAGGAGGTGAGATGGACGGCCCTAAAGCTGCAGCTAGACCATTAATGGCTACTAAAAATAGACACTCAATACAGAGCCCTGCGGGACCCCATAATCCTGGATATGGGTGAAACTATTGGAGGCACCAACTTGGACAGGGAAAGTAAGAAGTGACAGGAAGTTTTGGTTAAAAATCGGGAGCGAGCCTCGGAGACCCTACTCGTATAATGTGGCAAGGATATGATGTCGCCAGGTGGTGTCATACACTTTTCGTAAATCAAAAAGTCTGGATGACAGACTCGAGGGACACAAGATTATCAGTGGTAGAGGAACCCTGGCGGAAGCCATCCTGACATGGAGCCAGTAGGCCACGTGACTCCAGGACCCGAACCAACCCAACTGCTGACACACAAATATGTTCCAGCAGCTTACAGAGAATGCTGGTGAGGCTAATGGGCCGATAGCTATCCACATCAAACGGGTTTTTACCAGGTTTGAGCACCGGAATAATGGAGCTCTCCCGCCATTGCGATGGAAAGACACAATCACACCAGATCCGCTTGAAGATGATGGAGAGATGTCGGTTGTAGTCAGATGAGAAATGTTTAATCATCTGACTGTGGATCTGATCTGGCCCAGGAGCTGTGTCAGGGGAATGTGCAATGGGACTGAGGAGCTCCCACTCTGTAAATGGGGCGTTATAGGATTCACTGAGGTGTGTAGTGAATGAGAGGACTGTGTCTTCCAGCTACCGTTTGAGGGTGCGAAAGGCTGGGGGGTAATTCTCCGATGCAGAGGCTCGAGCGTAGTGTTCAGCAAAGTGCTCAGCAATCACATTTGCATCGGCAGATTACACGCCATTTATGTTAACACCGGGAACACCTGATGGAGTCTGGTACCCGAAAAAATGTTTTATCTTTGCCCAAATTTGGGGAGGTGACATATGGCACTCGATGGTCGAGACATATCTCTCCCAACACCCCTGCTTTCGTCATCTGATAAGATGGCGAACATGGGCACGGAGTCGTTTAAAGCCTATGACGTGCTCCAAGGAAAGGTGCCGCTTATGCCGCTGTAGAGCTTGCTGAAGCTTCTTAATTGCTTCAGCCACTCCCAGCGACCACCAAGGGACTGTCTTACATCGCGGGCACACTAAAGAGCAAGGGATCGTCTTTTCTGACACAGAAATGGTTGTTGCAGTCACCTGCTCAACCATCACATTGAAGTTACCATGTGGGGGAGATTCAATGGTGACAGCAGAGGTAAAAGTTTCTAAGTCTGCCTTGTTTAAAGCCCATCTGGGCAGGCATCCCTGGGCCTGACGCCAGGGCAGTGACAGGAAGATGGGGAAGTGGCTACTACCACATAGGTTGTCATGTGCTCTCCAGTGGATAGACAGGAGAAGTCCTGGACAGCAAATTGATAAATCAATGGCTGACTAACTACTATGAAATGTATGACAGTTCCAATATTTAAGAGGCAGAGGTCGAACTGAAACAGTAAAGTTTCAACATCGCTGCCTCGGCCAGTAATCACGGTGCCACCCCACAAGAGGTTATGGATGTTAAAATCTCCCAAAAGTAGGAAAGGTTTAGGGAGTTGATCAGTCAGTGCAATTAACACATTCAGGGATACTGCACCATCTGGAGGAAGATATATGTTACAGACAGTTATTTCCTGCGTCATCCTTATTCTGAGAGCCACAGCTTCAAGAGGGGTTTGAAGGGGGCACGGTTTCACAACAGACTGATAAACGCAAAATCCACCTGACACTTGATTATAGTCGCTACGGTTCCAGTAGTATCCCTCATAGTCACGGATGGCAGGGGTCCGCATTGCCGGGAACCAGGTTTCCGGGAGGGCAATGCAGAAAGCAGATGTACGCTTAACAGTTGCCATAGCTCAGCCAGGCGGTGGAAAAAACTGCCGCAATTACACTTGAGGATGACATCTTCGTGAGACTGGGAAGATATGGAACATTCAATGAGGTAGTTTATGCCTCAGTGTCCCCTGTCGCCACCAACTTTTTGCCTGAGCAGTCTATATCCATTGTGTCTGAGGATTCGGCAAGATCTAGG
Source organism: Schistocerca cancellata (assembly GCF_023864275.1). Lineage (NCBI taxonomy): Eukaryota > Metazoa > Arthropoda > Insecta > Orthoptera > Acrididae > Schistocerca > Schistocerca cancellata. Next base: position 411,447,418 of record NC_064628.1, read on the forward strand.
TCCTTTGCGGACGCCAGAATCTCCATCCCACACAGATGCGGAGCATGTAGGTAGCAGTGGTGTGGGTGCTACTGCAATTCCCTTGGTCTTGGGGACCTTCGTTTTGAATTTCTCTCGTGGTTCCTTGGGTTCCCCTGGCTGGGAGAACTTCACAGATTCAGTCTCTGGGACTGAGGATGAGTGTGAAGCCCTACAACCAGCTGCTTTTGGGCTCCTCAGCCAGTGGCGGGTGTAATCTTTCCCACTAGCAAAAACCTGGGAAGGGACTGACCCAAGGGACCCCTTCCTAGCGAGAGGTGCCAAAGCAGACTTACGCTCCTCCGGCTCATAAGTGGAGACTGATATCCCCAATGGTTGGGGGGGGGGGGGGGGGGTGTTGCTCCTGAAGTAGGTGGTGCAGGAGCAACAGGGAGGGAAGTGCCCCCCACCATCAAGGGGGCAGGTGCAGTCTTCTGGTTCTGAGAGGCAACAGGAACGCGAGGAACTGATGAGGTGAAAACTGTTCTCATAGTGGCGGAGTAAGAGGAGATCGCAGCCACAGGATGTAGGTGCTCAAATTTCCTCTTAGCCTCAGTGTAGGTCAGTCAGTCCAGGGTCTTATATTCCATGATTTTCCTCTCTTTCTGTAAAATCCTGCAGTCTGGTGAGCAAGGTAAATGATGTTCACTGCAGCTGACGCAGATGGGAGGCAGGGCACGTGGAGTATTGGGATGTGATGGACATCCACAATCTCAAAATGTGACTCTGGAAGTACAGCGAGAAGACATATGGCCGAACTTCCAGCACTTAAAGCACTGCATTGGGGGAGGGATATACGGCTTCACGTCACAGCAGTAGACCCTCGAAGGCCAAGATGAAGGCACCAGTGGCAAACTGATTATCCTTCGTACCCCAATGGATGCGCCGGATAAAATGAACACCTTGCCGCTCTAAATTGGCATGCAGCTCATCGTCAGACTGCAAAAGAAGATCCCTGTGAAATATAATACCCTACACCATATTTAAGCTCTTATGGGGCGTGATGGTAACAGAAACATCCCCTAACTTGTCACAGCGGGTAATGCCTGTGACAGGGCAGAGGATGTTGTTTTTATCAAGACCAACCCAGAGCACATTTTGGACAAGCCCTCCACCTCCCTAAACTTGTCCTGCAAATGCTACACAAAAAACTGAGGCTTCATGGACATGGAAGATTCCACATCAACTCTCGTACATACGAGGTACCTGGGCAAATAAGCTTTAGTGCCATCCTTAGCCTGGCGTTACTTCCATGGTGTGGCCAGGGAGTGGAACAATTTGGGGTCATATTTCTTAGCACTGAAGTTAGACTTTGCCCACTTACGAGACTGCTGGCGGCGGACCACCAGCAAGAGATGACGTACTATGCTTCTTGGCATGTCATCCGCCCTGATGCCATCCACTCCGACCAGGGGCCCTCCCCACGGGCGCCACCCAGCCTCAGCAAGGGCCACCTGGAGGGATGGCCATTGCCGGGAGTCCCGATGTCCCAGGGAGACGAGCATCTACTCCATGGCTTACGTGGGAGTTAATAGCACAGGCATCAGCAGAGTGATCCCTATGCTGTCAGGCGCCTACAACCAACAGAGTACATGGCGGCCCCCCACAACAGACTTTCTACCATGCTGGATATGAGTTGCTAAGAAGTCCATGGTCATTGTCAGCGCAGAAAGCGACACTGTGTAGTGCAAGGTGGAAAACGCATCCAGGAAGGTGTCCTCGCCCAAGAGATGGAGAATGAATGGGACTGAAATGCGACGACAATAAAGTGGGCTAAAGCTCTCAATGCACGATGGACACAATGCACCATGTAAGATGCCCTCCCCCAATTGGCTCACTCTTCACAAAAATTTACTGGGAATTGTCAGTTTTTACCCCATTCAGCAGAGATTCAAGACTCTCTTCTACACTCTACATTTTGTAACCACAGCACTGTCTGGCCCAAAGTTATGGGGAAACTGCAAGTACTGTGGATTGACACTATGAAAACTGCAGCGAAGCATAGCGAATGCTGCACTCCTTGCACACCCTGCATTAGATGCGCCTTTTGTACTGGTTGCGGATGCAAGCCAAACTGCAACTGGCACAGCATTACAATTACTCATGGACAATGTCTGGCAGCCACTCACGTTTTACTCACACAAGCTCTCTCTGGCACAACAAAAATGGAGTGCATATGACTGCAAACTACTTGCAGTTTACGAATCTATTAAATACTACCACACAGTTGGGGACAAGGGTTTGCAAATTTACAAAGACCACAAACCACTCACCTATGCCTTCAGGCAAGACTATGATAAATGCTCACCACAAGAATACATTCAGTTGGAATTTATTGCTCAATTTCGCATACACTACACATCAGGAATTGACAACATAGTAGCTGACTGCCTGTCCCATGTAAACAGTATAATGGACAACATGGGTTTTTCTCAGCTGGCCAAAGTACAAGAGTCAGACCAGAAGCTTCAGGATCTCTGAGAGACACTTCATGCAACCTTCACCTGAAACTGATCAACATCCATGCCACAAACGTTAAACTATATTGTGAAGTTTTGAATGGGAGATCTTGTCCATTTCTACGTTTGTCATTCTGTAAACATGCTTTTAAGAGCATGCACAATTTTTGTCACACTGGCATCAGGTCAACAGTGAAACTGATTGCTAGCATTACGGTATATTAATAATTTTTACTTATGGACCGTCTGACAGGGCAAAAACATTTGACAGTCGGTAACAGAAACCAAAACATTGCTTTAAAACAAGCGTTCAGTGCATAGTGTTGTGGAATGGGGGAAAAAATTGCAAATTGGCGTTCATAAGAAGAAGAACAACACCAAAAATGCAACAGGAGCGTAATATGTAGGAAATTGTCCACGCAACCTGCCACTGATGATGCCTTGCAGAAAATAAAGGTGAAATGCGTATGGCACTAAAATTGTGTTTTATTCAGTTGCTGTCAGACGGTCCATAAGTAAAAATTATTAATATACCGCAATATTACATGCAACTGAGGAAGACAGGACTATAAAAGTTGAAGATGATTGCTAGCAGTTTTGCATGGCCCAGTATGTACAAACATCGTAAAACGTGGACTCGCACATATGCTCACTGCAAGCATAGCAAAGTATCTTGTCATGTACATGTGGGAGATCTCCCAGATACAACTGCAAGATTCATCGCAGACGGCACTGCTTGGAAAGCAACCAAACAGTTCCTTTGCAGGAGGCAACGAGTCCTGCTGCTACACGTCGGACAGCATGCAGTAGCTGAGCCCAATGCCAAAGCTGGGGTACTGGCCGATACCTTCGCGGTCAACTTCACATTAGTTGAAGAAAATGTAGATAATGACCATATCCAAATGGTGGAAGATAGGCTCTGTGTATACCTCGCGGCAGAAGACCCTGAGGACTCCATCGAAACCACAACGGAAGATGAGGTTCAACAGCAGCTACGGCACCTCGACCCGCACAAAGCATGTGGGTGCAATAATGTTGGTGTCACAATCCTGAAGGAGGTGTCTCCCCCCCCCCCCCCCCAGAGGCTGTGAAACTGCTCACGAAGATATTCAGCACCATCCTTAGGACCCCCCACCCCAACCCGCCTGGAAACATGCGGAGGTGGTGGCGATCCCTAAGGCTGGCAAAGACAACAGGCTGGTGCAAAATTACCGGCTTATCAGCCTGCTACCTACAGTCTCAAAGGTATTTGAGCGAATATATGTCAGGAGACTGCACTGTCATGTCGGAGAAGAAGGCTTGCTTCCCGACGAGCAGTTCAGCTTCAGGAGAGGGCACAGGACAACACACGAACTGCTGCGACTAGTGGTGCAGGCGATGGGGGCGATGGAGAGGAGGTACTCTGACGTCTCCCATGCCTTCGACAGCATGTGGCATGACAGACTGGTCTACAAGTTACTAGTACAGGGAGTTCCGGTGTCACACACCTGCCTGATCCACTCCTACCCGGTGGGACGTACCTTCCACATGAAGATCAAAGATGGGACCTCAACAGCATGAGAAATAGCCACCGGAGTGCCACAGCACTCAGTATTGGGGCCACTCTTATATACCCTATTCAAGGCAGACATGTCGTGGACACAACGGGTGCAGACGGGGCTGTATGCCGATAATACAGCCCTGTACACCAAGAGCACCAACCCACATCTGATGCAAGGAAGATTACAAATGGCCTGCAACAACTGGGAGGTTGGGACACCAAATGGCAGCTAAGTTCAATGCGGCGAAGAGCCAGGCTGTGATCTACATGAAGAAATGTATGCCTGAAGCCCTGTCACCAATCCGCATCATGGGAGGCCCCATCCCATGGTCGGACACCGGCGTCTACCTGGGCGTTACACTGGATCGGCGCCTTACGTGGAAGACGCACAGCGCCGAAATACGGGGTAAGGCTCATGGCAGAATGGGCCTCCTATACCCCTTCCTCAATCCCATGACCACACTGTCTCCACACTGCGGAAAGACGCTGTATCTGGCACTTATCAGGCCTGCGCTCGAATACGCCGCCTTGGTGTGGGAGAATGACGCTGAGACTCACATCAGCAGTCTCCAGAAGATCCAGAACAGGTGCCTGAGACTGGCACTACATCTTCTGTTTGACTTCAGCACGGCCGAACTACATCAGTGCCAATGCTGAAGGACCGCTTCAAGCTGTCAGCAAAACATTTCTATGCCAACACGAGAAGATCCACTAACCCTCTCATAAGGAATCTGGGAAAACAGATTGACTGGCAAGAGACAACAAGATGGCCGGACTTGCTACGTGAGTAACAACGCTGCTCAGGCAGCAAGAGGGAGGAAAAAGAAGAGTGTCAAACCAGAAAAAACAAACCAAGAGGTGATGAACCAAAAATCAAAGGAAAAGCAGCTAGACCTGCTAACCCGTCAACCCAACAAACCTGCAGCTTCGAGATGACACAAAGCAAGTATGTAGTAGGACCATTACCACCCACAAATGGCCAATGAATCAATTAACAACAATCGAGTGCTTCACCCACTGGCCAGAAGGCATACCAGTAGACAACATTTCAGCAGAAACACTAGCCAACACCTTAGTTTCATACTGGATATCCCAGTTCGGTTGTCTATTACACATCACAATACACCATGGCTGACAATTTGAATACAAGCTATTTGGCCAGCTGAGCAAATCCTGCAGTTCCGTACTTCAAAAGATGACAAGCTATCAGCCAACAGTTAATGAAATGATTGAACACTGGCAACGGTCATTAAAAGCCACATCAATGTGTCACGAGTCAAACTGGACAACAGCTATACCGATGGTCTTGCTTGGTCTGTGAAATACTAACAAAGCTGATCTGGACTCTTCACTGGTCAGGCTAGCTTAAGGAGAAGAATGACGACATCCTGGTGAGTTCATTAATTCATGCACAGTCTCGATGAAGGACATAAATCAAACAGCCTTAATTCCCCAATTGAGAGAATGGATGACCCAAAACTGACCACATCCAGCATCGAGGCATGGAACATTACAAACCTTCATGCACTCACACACACACGTGATATTGTGCAGTGATAGAGTGAAATTGGCACTGATACATCCACACGTGGGCCCTCAATGTGTTGTTGACAGAAATGAAAAAACAATAGACATTTCAATGAACAGCAAACCTAGTACTGCCAGCCTTCGTATTGCCAGAATTGCCACAAACACAATCAAAATGCCAGAATTGCCACAAACACAATCAAAACCTAACCGGCTACAGCCTGTACCTCAAGTAAAACATCCTCCACTGGGAGCAAAAGCTCAACCAGAGATCTACACATATTCTGGACAGTGCGTACACTTCTCAGTGCTTTTCATGGAGCGTGTTCCACATTTTGCAAGAGGGTTGGTATAGCAGCAGATGTCAGCACGTTCCGATAACAAGTCATTGGCTCATTTGTTCAGCAAAGCTGTCACAACAGTTTGCACACTGACAACTCCCCTCCCATAAACTATGTAAACTATGGAATGGACCTAGCCACTGGCGGGATGGCTTGCATGCTTCAGTGATACAGATGGCATACCATAGGGTCAACTGTGACAGAGAGGGATATCTGTTGACAGGCCAGACAAATGTGTGGTTTCTGAAGAGGGGGAGTAGCCTTTTCAGTAGCTGCAGGGGTTTAAGTCTGGATGACTGACTGATATGGCCTCGTAACATTAACCAAAACCGCCTAGCTCTACTGGTACTGTGAATGGATGAAAGCAAGGGGAAATTACAGCCATAATTTTTCCCGAGGGCATGCAGCTCTACTGTATGAGTAAATGATGATGGCATCCTCTAGGGTGAAATATTCTGGAGGTAAAATAGTTCCCCATTTGGATATCTGGGCAGGGACTATCCAGAAGGATGTCATCAGAAGAAAACAAGTAGTGTTCTGTGGATCGGAATTTGGAATGCTAGATCCTTTAACCGAGCAGGTATGTTAGAAAATCTGAAAAAGGGAAATGGATTGGTTAATGTTAGATATAGTGGGAATTAGTGAAGTTCAGTGCCAGGAGGAACAGGAGTTTCGGTCAAGTGAATAGAGGGTTATAAATACAAAATCAAATAGCGGTAATGCAGCAGTACATTTAATAATAATACGAAAATAGGAATGCAGACAAGCTACTATGAACAGCATAGTGAGCATAATTGTAGCTAAGGTAGACAGCGTCCACAACAGTAGTACAAGTTACTATGCAAACTAGCTCAGCAGATGATGCAGAGATTGAAGAAATGTATGAGGAGATAAAAGAAATTATTCAGGTGGTTAAGGGAGATGAAAATTTAACTGTGATGGGGGACTAGAATTCTATAGCAGAAAAAGAAGAGAAGGAAAAGTAGTATGTGAATATGAGCTGGATGAAACAAATGAAAGAGGGAGCAGAGCACAATTTAATCATCGCAAACACTTGGTTTAAGAATCATGAAATAAGGTTGTACATGTGGAAGGGGCCTGGGGACACTGGAAGGTTTCAGACTGATTGTATGGTGGTACAACAGAGATTTTGGAACCAGATTTTAAATTGTAAAATGTTTCCAGGGGCAGATGTTGGTTCTGGCCACAACATGTTGTTTATGAGTGTAGATTGAAGATGAAGAAATTGCAAAAAGATAGGAAATTAAGGAGATGGGACATTGGTGATTTGAAAGAACCAGAGGTTGTTGAAAGTTTCAAAGGGAGCATTAGGCAACAGATGACTAGAACAGGGGAAAGGAATGCAGTAGAAGATGAATGGTTAACTTTAAGAGATGAAATAGTGAAGGCAGCAGAGGATCAAATAGGTAGAAAGACCAGGCCAAGTAGAAATCCTTGGATAACACAGGAGATACTGAATTTAACTGAAGAAAGGAGAAAATTTAAAAACACAGCAAATACAGCAGGTGAAAGGGTATACAAACATCTAAAACGTGAGACTGATAGGAAGTGCAAAATGGCTAAGCAGGAATGGCTAGGGGACAAATGTAAGGCTTTAGAAACAAATTCCACTAGCAGAAAGATAGATACTGCCTACAGGAAAATTAGAGAGGCCTTAGGAGAAAAAAGAAGCAGCTGTATGAATATCTAGAGCTCAGATGGACAGCCTCAGGAGAGCCAGCCCTGATAAAATTATTTCATCTGGTTTGCAAGATGTATGAAACAGGCGACATACTCTCATACTTAAGTAACTATGTAGTAATTCCAATTCCAAAGAAAGCAGGTGCTCACACATGTGAAAACTACTGAACTATTAGTTTAATAAGTCATGGTTGCAAAATACTAACATGAATTCTTTGTAGAAGAATGGGAAAAATGATAGAAGCCGAGCCTGGAGAAGACCAGCTCGGATTCCATAGAAATGTAGGATCAAGCGAGGCAATACTGACCCTATGACTGATCTTAGAAGATAGGTTAAGGAAAGGCAAACATACTTTAACATTTGTAGACTTAGAGAAAGGTTTTGATGGTGCTGATTGGAATACTGCCTTTGAAATTCCAAATGTAGTAGGGATAAAATATAATGAATAAAAGGCTATTTACAACTTGTACAGAAACAAGATGGTACTTATGAGAGTTGAGGGGCATGAAAGAGAGGGAAGCAGTGATTGAGAAGGGAGTGAGACAGGGTTGTAGCCTATATCTGATGTTATTTAATCTGTACATCGAGCAAGCAGTAAAAGAAACCAAAGTAAAGTTTGGAATAGACACTGAAGTTCAGAGAGAAGAAATAAAAACTTTGGGGTTTGCCAATTATATTGTAATTCTGTAAGAGATAGCAAAGGACCTGAAAGAGCAGTTGAACAAATGGACAATGTCTTGAAAGGGGGTTGCAAGATGAACATCAATAAAAACAAAAGGAGGATGATGGAAAGCAGTTAAATTAAATCAATCAGGTGATGTTGAGGGAATTAGATTAGGAAATGAGACACTTAAAGTAGTAGATGAGTTTTGCTATTTGGGCAGCAATATAACTGATGACGGTCGAAGTAGAGGGGATATAAAATGTAGACTGGCAATGACAAGAAAAGCATTTGTGAAGAAGAGAAATTTGTTAACATTGAATACAGATTTAAGTGTTAGGAAGCCTTTTTGGTGGAGGTGGGGGCATAGGCATACACACATTGTGTGTGTGTATTTGTTCTCAAGCTCAACAAAGATTTATTCCGAAAACTAGCAAGTTTTCTTTCTCACCTTTATTCCTACATTATTTACAATGTACCAGAAGGTTTCTACAGTATTAAGCATAACTTTAAATATCTTCATTCTGAGAATGAACTGCATCAAGTTATGAACACCACATAACACAGCAAAAACCAGCATTGTTTGGTGTCATTCTAATTTAAGGTAAATGGTACTTGATGGTTACAAACACAAAATAAACAATCATAATACCGATTGGAAAAGGTAAATTAAGTCAAGCCTCACAACTATTTCCAAAAGCAAACAAATCTTTCTTAGTATACTATCTTCCAGTGCATTATGTCAAATAGACTTAGATCTGGATTGTGGAATGAGCTCTGGACCAGTTTCTCGGAAAGTGAGTCCTATGTCATAACTACTGCACCCCCTTGCTCAGTTTTGGAGCAACTTGGAGCAGGTAATTACCAAACTGGGTCTACAACAAAAAACAGGTCAAGAGAGAGATGGAGATAAATAGATAGATAGATAGAGAGAGAGAGAGAGAGAGCGCTGGGGTGGAGGGGGGGGGGGGATGAAGAGAGTTGTAAGTTTTCTTATGAAAATTAATTTATGGTATATGACTTCAGTTCAACGTGCTGAGCATTAAATACAAATTTTATTCGTCTTGATTGTAAATTAATATTGAGAGTACAAGTTGTAATTGCTACACAATATCATTAATATCATGAAAAACTTATTTACAATAGGTCACAAGTTGTAAGCAGTGTGCACACATTTACTTCACACTTGACACTGTCAAATTTTATAATACACTTAGTATTACCTGGATCAGGTTCTAGCTTGTGTTTTTTTCTTTTACTGGATGAGTCCTGAGATATTTCGTTATTTTCATCATTCCATGTTTCAAATACTTCCTCTCTTATATCCTACAAAAAATAAATATAATGTTAGTTTCCCAACAAGAGACACTATGTGATGTACATAGACCAGATCAATGGCTGAAGAAAAGTGTTTCTTCATCCTATTATAAACCAAAATAAGAAATTTTGTACTTGCATTGTTTTCTGATTAACAAGTTTTGTGATTTATACACATTGTTTATTCTTTCCCAAATTAACTTAAACAGTTAAAATCATCACACAACTTATTTTAAATATTTTTGCAAAGTGAACTTGCAAAATTCTGATTAACATCTGGATGACAATACTTAACAACTGAGTGGTGCGCCTGTGTATAAAGTGCTCCGTCCACAAATAAAATGGTCTTGCACAGTTTCATAACTGCAAGCCCATACCTATTCCTTAATATATTGCTCCAGCTCACACAGTAATAAATTTTGTTGTCACATGTCCATGTGAGCAGCAGTAATACAAAATACAAAGTGAATATAATAGAGGGAAACATTCCACGTGGGAAAAATATATCTAAAAAGAAAGATGATGAGACTTACCAAACAAAAGCGCTGGCAGGTCGATAGACACACAAACAAACACAAACACAACGGTGTAAAACCTGTCCCATGCACCCTCCCACCACCACCTATTCCAGTCCTGTAACCCGGAAGGTGTACACGATCAAAGGCAGAGCCACGTGTGAAAGCACCCATGTGATTTACCAACTGACCTGCCTACAATGTGAAGCGTTCTATGTGGGAATGACCAGCAACAAACTGTCCATTCGCATGAATGGACACAGGCAGACAGTGTTTGTTGGTAATGAGGATCACCCTGTGGCTAAACATGCCTTGGTGCACGGCCAGCACATCTTGGCACAGTGTTACACCGTCCGGGTTATCTGGATACTTCCCACCAACGCCAACCAGTCAGAACTCCGGAGATGGGAACTTGCCCTTCAGCATATCCTCTCTTCTCGCTATCCGCCAGGCCTCAATCTTCGCTAATTTCTAATTTCAATTTGCCGCCGCTCATACCTCACCTGTCTTTCAACATCATCTTTGCCTCTGTATTTCCGCCCCGACTGACATCTCTGCCCAAACTCTTTGCCTTTACAAATGTCTGCTTGTGTCTGTGTATATGCGGATGGATATGTGTGTGTGTGCGAGTGTATACCCGTCCTTTTTTCCCCCTAAGATAAGTCTTTCCGCTCCCGGGATTGGAATGACTCCTTACCCTCTCCCTTAAAACCCAAATCCTTTTGTCTTTCCCTCTCCTTCCCTCTTTCCTGACGAGGCAACCGTTGGTTGCGAAAGCTAGAATTTTGTTTGTATGTTTGTGTTTGTTTGTGTGTCTATCGACCTGCCAGCGCTTTTGTTTGGTAAGTCTCATCATCTTTCTTTTTAGATATAAAATACAAAGTGAATTAGACGAGAAAAAATTTACAATTTGTGCAAGAAAATGACCCTTGCAGCACAATCTCATAATGCGGCAGTTGTCTACAAGATAATTAGTAATCAAATAAGTGGGTGAGATCTGATACAACTGCACTTTTTAATGCTTCAAGCGGGTTATTACTGTCTCGGTGACACCTATCCATTGCAACAAAGTATGTAATGAAAGTTTATTTCATTATTGTTTAATAAAACAGTGCTTTAGCTCATATTATGTAAGTTTATTTTATCACTGTTTAACTAAACTAAGATAAACTATGATTTTGCTCATACATGGTTACCTTGGTGATACAAAGTCAGCTATTCTTTACATATGTACAAAGTGAACTGTGTGCCTGCTTGAGTTATGAAATATGGTGCACCCACTTATGGGTTAGAAAAGGCCTCAAAATACTGCTGTAACTCCAACAAAATATTTCACCATGCAGGGCTCATCCAAGAACGAAAATTATTCACCAGCTAGCTTGCATCAGTAAATTATAATCCTACAACTTTACAAAACACACTAGTTTCATTTTACAAATGTAGGTATGATTTTTAAAGGTAGAAATATTATATTTATACTAATGTGGCTGCTATTATTTTTATTATTATTATTATTGACCTTTCAACATCCAGCACTGGATAAAGGTTTAACAAGCTTCGTTAGATTGTCACCTTGGTCATTTTGTATCTCTTGAAATCCAGCAACGAACTTCTTTGGTTCATCTATCATCAATTACGTTGGATATATATTCTGCCCTACTTTATTGCATTTCAATTATGATATGACTTACACCTCTACTCCGGTTTGTTCAGTGTGCTGTACCTACTAATAATGCCAAACATGTCACTCTCCAATGCTCACTAAGCAATCCTCAGTTTTTAGATTATTTTCACTTCTGGACCTTTCTGCTCTTCTTTTTGTTTCTTTCCTTGACCATCTAATCACCATCTTCAACTATTATAAATATAAAAGCTCATTTTCAACACACTTAATGTGCATAATTTACTTTCTGGCCTGTTGATTACATATTACTTCAATACTATTATTACAGATTTTCTGGCCTATTTTCTAACTTATTCCATTACATTCTTCCATCAATTGTTAAACTTTAGCTTTGCTGAGAATCTTGAAGCTTTCCTGGTGTACTGAATACTCAATATTCTGGGACTGCAGTTGTTCATCATCCACTACCACACATCACATTTCACCTGGGCACCTGTCACACAATCTGAAGATGGCAGCAACCCTGAAACTTCCTCATGTATTCAGCTTTGTTGTTGAGTACTGTGCATGTATTCTCTTTAATTAAATCAGATGTCTACTTAGCATAAGGTTCTGTTTTGATATTTTCATTTTCTGAGTATTACTGTTTCCAGATGCATCTGTTACTAAATTTTAATTTAACCACTTGTATAATCTCAAACACATATCTCAATAGTTCTGTTTCACACAGTATATCCCATCTTATACCTAGTATTGTTTCTTTGAATCTCTCATGTCCTCTTTAATAGCTGCCTTGTTCCAGATGAAATTATCCTTTATTTTGGCTTCTTTATATCAGCAACATCTTTTGCATCTGCCCAAGTACCTTTTCCAAATGATCACCCACTTATGTTTGTATCAGTGCAATCTTCATTTTCAATATTGTCAACTTGTTTAATCTGATACATCCTCCTATCCTTAAATTCCCGTCATGCGTAGTGTCTATTTTTTTTGGAAATGTCTGAGGTTGAATTTAATTGTGTATCCACACTGAAAGTTGCCTATTGAGATGAATCAATTAAACGAATGTATGGTGTCTGTTCTTTCAGTCTGAAAGAACAGACACCAGGCATTCACATAACTGATTCACCTCAATGGGTAATGAATCCACAACCTTCAGTGCATATACACAATTACATCTGACTTCCAGCGAGACTCTAAAATTAGCGAGCATGGAGGACATGGACGAGAACTGCAGGTAGGTGGGAATGTGAGTCAGCTGGGGAGCATGCCAAAATAGTCCACCCATTTGCAATTGACAATGTGTCCAGGTGGCACAGTGGTTAATGCAACTGTCTAGTAAGCAAGAGATCCTGGGTTCGAGTTCCGGTCCGGCAAACATTTGCACTTGTCATCACTGATTATGTAAAAAGTCCCAATGCGGCTAATATCTTTAGTTCCTTCCCTTATATTCCCCCCCCCCCCCCCTTTCCACTTTCAATTCACATAATATGTATCACAGCTGTGCATTACATTTGGTGTCCAAAAGAACAGACACCATACATTCATATAACTGATTCACCTCGAGTGGCAATCCAACCTTCAGTACGCATGCACAAATGTTTGATCCCAAGTGAGAACCTAAAATTAGCACGCAAGGAGGACCAGGACTGTGAATGAAAATAGGTGGCACTACCTGGGAATGAGAGTCAGCCAGGGAGAGTGCCAAGATAGTCTGCGCATTTGCAACAAAAACTGTGTCCAGGGGGCGTAGTGGTTAATGCAACTGTCTTGTATGCATGAGGTCACCGGTCCGAGTGGTAGTCCGGCACATGTTTTTGCTCGCCATCGCTGATCCCACATAAAGTCCTGACACAACTGATATCATTTGTTCCTTCTCTTTCCTTTCCTTTCTCCCCACTCCCCCTTTAATTTACATAATTCATAAATCATTTGTGATCGAGGACACTCTTCCTGCAGCATCAGTGCAAGGTAGAGCTAACAGAAATGCAGTAATGAGCTGCAAATACTTACAGCAGTTATCTTGAGATGTACAAAAGTCGAAAATGAGAGCCCTCATTCAGTTTGGTTTAATCAAAGAGTGTATTTTCTTTATTCTTCGGGTATGAGGGTATGACCAGATGTGCTCCTCATTTGGTTATGCTACTTGAAAGCAAGCTTTTGCAAAATATATGGGACAGTTGTCCGCAGCTCGTGGTCTCGCGGTAGCGTTCTCGCTTCCCGAGCACGAGGTCAGGGATTTTTCCTGTCTCGAGATGACTGGGTATTGTTGTGTCGACTTCATCATCATCATTCATCCCCATTGTGATCGGAGGAAGGCAATGGCAAACCACCTCCACTAGGACCTTGCCTAATAAGGCGGCACGGGTCTCCCGCGTCGCTCCCCTACGCTCCGTAAAAACATATGGGACTCATCATCATGGGACGGTTAGTGAACAACAGGACAATATATGTCCAATACTTATTTTGTCAGGATAACAGGTCATTTAAGCTAAATACGGAATAGGACTATCTGGGCATCCTTGTCAGAGTCCACATTTACCCCTGGAAATATTGTGCAGTTTTAATCAAGTTTTCAACTCTTTGGCTGACTGGTATGTAATCTATCTGAAACATTTCAATGTCTTCGGGTTCCTTCCATGCTATTCTTGTGCTCTGTGCGGAATTCTATCACATAGCTTCCACTTTACTCCTTTCACCCAGTCCATGTTCTCCTTCTGTTTTCCTTCATTTTATTACTGCCAAATTACAGCCCTCCATCACAATTAAATTTTTATTTCCCTCAACGAACTGAATAATTTCCTTCATCTCATTGTACATTCCTTCAATCTCTTCATCAGCTGATGATTTAGCATGGTATGTACTACCACGGTGGAACTTGACTTTGTATCCATCTTGGGTATCCTGTGTTATCTTTATTTGATTTATTGTAGATAACCATGGACTTGCCTGATGATAAATCGTGTTCTTCCCATCACTGTACTTCACTAGTTCCCACTATATGTAACTTCAACAGCCATTTTGATTTTCAAATTCTCTAGCTGAACTACCAGATTAAGGATCTAACACTTCTTCCTTCGCCCTCAAGAGTGCCAGTTTTCATTTTTTTTTTTTTTTTTCTTCTTGATGATATCCCCACGAGCAGTCCTCACCAAGACATCTGAATGATAGACTATTTTACAACTTTGGATATACATTGAAATTTCACTTTACAGATGGGGCTTTATGTTCCACAAACTTATAAAATGCTTACTATACTTTGCCTATTCACATAACTAATGAGGAAGTATTGAATAGGATTGGGGAGAAGAGAAGTTTGTGGCACAACTTGACCAGAAGAAGGGATCGGTTGGTAGGACATTTGTTGAGGCATCAAGGGATCACCAATATAGTATTGGAGGGCAGCGTGGAGGGTAAAAATCGTAGGGGGAGACCAAGATATGAATACACTAAGCAGATTCACAAGGATGTAGGTTGCAGTAGGTACTGGGAGATGAAGAAGCTTGCACAGGATAGAGTAGCATGGAGAGCTGCATCAAACCAGTCTCAGGACTGAAGACCACAACAACAACTTTGCCTATTATCAGATAATACTGAGAGTAAGTCCTGTGTCAACCGTATGGAACCTATTTTGTCAGTATATGAGATACAACTTTTAGATTTTACAAAACAATGAAGGAAAAACCTTTTTTTTTTAGTGTAGATCATTTTATTGATTCTCAAATTATTTGCCTTCAAAATTTATTGAATTTTGTATGTGTTCAAATGAATTCTGAAAACTTTTTTCTGTTTTGATGCTTGTACCTCAAAAACACAGTTTTGGGAGCTCTGATGGCTACCAGAGAGGGAAAAAATCAATGTCGACACATTTTTTTATTCCCACCCCCCCACCACCCCCTCTGGCTGCAGGAGGTAGCCATTCATTTTGGGCAACCCACAAAAATTCTGTCTTTGAAGCTGTCTCCGGATGTTACATGTCCAAGTTACATGATAAGCAGTTTGGATGTCAAAAGATGAAGCATATGCAATATTGATTCTGTAGTAAAGATTGTCATGAAAGATCCCTCAATCAAACCAACTGTGTCTTGTAGTTGGAAGAAAGCACAGGTATACCCACCCAAAAGAAGGGTAGCAGAAGTGATCAAAAGAGCTACCATCCAATATCTTAACATCTATTTGTTGTAGAATCTTAGAACATATTCTGAGGTCAAACATAATGAGGTAGCTCAAACAGAATGACCTCCTCCATGTCAACCAGTAAGGGTTTTGAAAACATCGATCACGTGAAACCAACTTCGTACTTTCCTCACATGACTTACTGAAAGCCATGGATCAAGGTAGGTAGGTGCTGTGCTTCTCGATTTCTGAAAAGCATTTGAGTCAGGACCACATATACACTTTTATCAAAACTGATTTATGGGATATCCTGAAAAATTTGTGACTGAACTGAGTGAGGGTTTCTTGGCAGGGAGGAGGCAGCAAATTATCTTGGGTGGAGAGTCATCAACAGATGTAGAAGTAACTTTGGGTGTGCCCCAGGAAAGTGTGTTGGTTCCCTTGCTATTCATGTTGTATATTAATGACCTTGCAACACAATATTAATATTAGGTTGGTGCATAAGTTCGTAGAGTTTTTGTTTTGCATGTTGATATTCCAGTTGCTATGGGTTTATTTATCGATTGTCATTTTTTATTTGTAGTTTACTTTTGATCTTTGAGTTTATATATCATCATTTTGTCATTTGGGGATAGTGAGTGGACCTGTGGACACTAGAAAATGACGTGCCAAGTGGAGAAATCCCAATACTTCTGACATATTCTTCTGTTTGAATTCAACAGAGGGATGACAGCAGCAGAGGCAACCAGAAACATTTGCACTATGTATGGGGATAATGTCACTGGACAGAGTATGGCAAGAAAATGGTTTCCTCATTTTAAGGAGGATTGATTTGACATTAGTGGTTCTCCATGTTCAGGAAGATCTTTGGGGTTTCAGGAATATTGTTTAAACCCGTTAATCCACAATGATCCACGTCAGTGCACTCCAGGAATGACAAATTAAAAAAATGTCAACATTTCACTATTGTGCGACGTTTGCATGCCATGGAGAAGGTTCAAAAATCAGGTGTACGGGTACTGCATGCTCTAAGCCAAAATCACAAAAATCTGCAGGTGGTCATATGTGCATCTTTGCTTGTTTGTCATCAACTGGCTCGTGAATAACACCAACCATTACTATTGTGTATCATTAATGGCCACAAGAAATTGTGTATTTATGCTGATATAAGGAACTGAAAGGAATGGCTGCGCCAAAAGAAAGCAGCAACTCCCCAGACAAAGACCTGTGTGCATCCACAAAAGATAATGTGACGCACTATTGGAACAGCAATGGTGTGGTGAACTAAGAATTACTTCCCCGTGTTGTAACCATCATTACTAACATTTACCATTAACAACTGAGGTGTTTTGTAGACACAGTCCAAGATTGATGACCAGGAAGACGGCGTGAAGTGATGCTACTCCATGATAATGTAAACTGCATTCTGCTAGACTGACAAAAAACACGATAATGGAGTTGGGTTGGGAAGTCATTCCATACCCACCTCATTCATTTATCATGCATCCTCAGATTTTCACCTTTTGTGCTATCTATAGAACAATCTTCAAGGAGCTTCCTTTCTGAATGAAAATTCGTTTTGAACATTGGTTGATGAGTTCTTCACCTCGAAACCAAGTGATTTCTACAGTCGCGGAATCAAAAAGTTACCCCACCACTAGCAGACTGTTGTAAAAGTAAAGGAGAATATATTATTGGTGACTAAAGTCTTTGTTATGTGCATCTGTTGCATTTATTAAACTTATGTAAAAATGCTACAAACTTATGCACCAAACAAATAGTAATCTTGCACTTTTCACACACGATGCAGTTAGCCATAATGAAGTACATTGTGAAAGAAACTGCATAAATGTTCAGTAACACCTTGACAAAATTTCATTGTGGTTCAAAGATTGGCAGCTTGCTTTAAATGTCCAGAAATATAAAAATTGTTCACTTCACAAAACGAAAAAATATAGTACCTTATGACCATGTTATCAGCAAGTCACAACTGGAATCAGTAACCTCATTCCAATACATGGATATAACACCTCGAAGGGACATAAAATGGAACAATTACATAAGCTCAGCAATGAGCAAAGCAGATAGCACACATCAGTTTATTGGTAGAATACTAGGAAATGCAGTCAGTCAACAAAGGAGATTGCTTAGAAATCACCCATGCGAGCTATACTAGAATACTACTCAAGTGTGTGGAAGTTGTATTGGAGAGAATTGAAAGGGGGTATTGAATGTTTACAGAGAAGAGCAGCACAAATGATCAAAGGTTTGTTGGATATGTGGGAATGTGTCACAAAGTTGTTGAAGATAGACGTGTACTATGCCAGGAAAGCCTATACAAAATATCAGGGACCAGCTTTGAATGACGACTCATGGAATATACTACAACCCTCTACATATCACCTCCACAGGGTTCCTGAAGGCACGATCAGACTAATTACAGCATGCACAGAAATGTTCAATCAATCACCCCTCCTACACTTAGAAGTGACTGGAATGGGGAAAAAGTCCTAAAAACTGATACAATGGGATGTATCATCTGCCATGCACTTCACAGTGGTTTGCAGAGTCTCAAGTTGTGTCACGTTATCAAGAGTTGGATGACATCTTCTAAACCCCATTTGGAAGCAACTGACAAGTCTCCTGGTTCCAAGAACTCACAGTAGATGACGATTTACCATTTGTTCCAGACTCCCCAACACAGCTCATCACAGTAGCACTGCAAAGATACTTGAGATGAATAAATCTTTACCAGCTTTAACAGAGGACTCACAACGCCCTTGTCACATGTTAGGCTGACGTTCACCAGACGGGGTCTCTCTCTGAATCTTACATTTGGATGTTACAACATTCTGTAGTGAATAGTGCATGGCCCTAGAGCTGTATTGTTAGCCACCAACGCAATAGATTACTATTACTACAGAGAGAAGGGACAATGGAATATTATGAGTTGAGGGAGTTAACTGCTCCCTCTAATATAATTTTTACAACACCAGAAACTAGGACATTAGGCACTGCTAATGGTATTTGGTAAATGTGATCCACTACTTCCTTGACCGCTTCACAGGTTAAAACTCTTCCTATTCCAGTATACGATTTACAGATGTTGACCTGCCTTTGGTGCAGACCCTCCAGAATAACACCCACAGGGCCGTTGTTGGATTGAAATGTTTCTGCCACTATCTCCTCCTACTGTCTTTAATTACTCTACAGATTTGTGCTCTCTTCAGATGAAAGTATGTGAGGTTTTCTGCTGATAGTCTCATCTGAGGAACAATCTGCTTGCCCTTAGTTTCAGAGTGGCATTTCTTGCTCCATCGAGGGATTGTTGGCCATATGATTTTGGGATGGATACTTCTGTGGTACAATGAATCATGCTGGTAAGGTGCTCCTTCACTTTCTGGAAACTGATGTGGCGTTCAAACTCAGCCAGCTAGTTGCACAGCATAGAGTTCATGCTGCTAAATGCCCACCTGTGTGACCTCATTTCTGGAACTATTCTTTCAATAAGCGAACCCATATTTGGAAGTGGACACTAGAATGTAATCAGTTACAAATTTCTCACTGAGATGCATCTCAGGGTGGAGGTAATCAGGGAAGTCAATGGCTGATATTGTTTCTGTAGCACTGCTGAGCTGTTACTTGTACTCTGACAGAAAGATGACTTCTCTGAGGATGAGATTTTCTACACTTCTACCATGAGAACAGATGTTAATAAAACCCCACAGTAAGTGATTCGCACTGAAATCTTCTAGTTGAAAGAATGGGTGGGGCAGTAGCCTACAGTGATCTCCAAGAGCCTCTATGCGCATATATTTATGTAGTAGCAAGTATAGAGAATACATTATTACTTTCAGTGATGTATTTTGCCTGTAATTGCTACTAATGTGATTGTAAATGGGTATGGCGAGTAGTAGTAGTAGTAGTAGTAGTAGTAGTAGCAGCCAATCAACCTTTAGCCCTTTCGTAACTGAGATTATCTTTCCTGTGCAGATTGTAGCCCCTCGTCACAAGTGTAAAGTACTGCTACTTTTAAACTGCCTCTCCTGTGAACAAAAGTAACAGGGTTCCCCCTTAGCAAGAGTTTAAATTCTTCTGCACAGTCCCTGAATCAGTTCATATTCCACTGAATTATGGGAGGAATTTTTAGAAGTGAGGTTTACCTTCATCTGGTTGTTTTGGCTATCAGTACGGGCATGGAGGAAGGTATCTTACAACTGCAAGTTCTTCAGTTTGTGTGTACAGGTTCATTTCTGAGCCATCTCCAACTAATGTAGGATGTTCCCACTCTATTACACTTGGCTTGGTCTCTGAAATTCGTGATTGTCAACTGCGGGTAGTACACTGATGGAAAATCTGGAAAATCTCGAAAACATCTCTCTCTCTCTCTCTCTCTCTCTCTCTCTCTCTCTCTCTCTGTGTGTGTGTGTGTGTGTGTGTGTGTGTGTGTGTGTGTGTGTGTGTGTGTGTGTGTGTAGTACTACGTAATTTTCTGACAGTTTTCTTGGTTCTTAGATGTTAAAAATCAGCTCTATTTTTTACTAACGAGCTTGTATAATTGCTATGTGGGTGGATATTAATGTTTTACCATCAATTTTCAAGCCAATCTGAGAACCTGTAATATTCACCTTCTTCACGATAATTTCTGTGTGCATGCTAAGTATCATTGGGGATTGTCTAACAGCATGTGGCCTGACCTTTTGCACACAAAGTACTCCAAGTTCTCTCAAGCAACAGCCTGCCATGCTCAACACAAAAACAGGCATTTACATAATCAATTGAAACATGTATCCTCTTCATTCTAGCATTTTGTAACTGTGGCACTACCATCTACTATCTTCTGATCACTGCCTTATTTTCCAGTGGGTATGCAGTTCCTTAGCATTTACCCTGCACATAGTAGACTTTCTAGCCATGAATGGTGTAAAGGCCATATCCAGGTTAGTGTATAGTAATCTACAGAATCACTAGTTCTCTGCTTCACACAGGAGTTGAATGATAAGATATACCCTCATGGACAGTACAAGTGACCGAATGGGAACGTTTTTATAAATGTACAAATGACGGAATGGGAACATCAAATGACGGAATGGGAACATTTTAATACATGAAACACACAAAGATTGCTTTAATTTTCCTCTGTTTTGACATAGACATTAGAGAAATGACACACATTTTGCCAAACATAAACAAGCATGAGGATGTCCTGGATGCCCTTCTGTATCTGCAACTGAGTCCTCACCATTGTCTGGATTTCTTCACCAGAGCCGTATTGAAGTCTGTTAAGTTATTTATTTTTGGAAACAGACAAAAATTACAGTGCCTCAAATGTGTACTGTATGGCTGATACAGTGCTGTCTTAAGGTTCAGCCTCTCAATCTCTTCCATGATGGCACACGGTGGTGTCTTGTTGCTTCAAAACATCCCGCCCACAGTTATACTACGTTTGACTCCAGAGAATCAATACAAATAACTCCACAGAAACCCCAAAATAAATATTACCCACTTTTACAATTATATAATCTGTGTTTTGATTTTTTTTTCTTGGGGAATCTTTATGTCAGTATGCTCTGGAATGACATTTTGTTTGTGATAAAGAACCCACATTCCATCTGAAGTCACATTGTTTCATGGAAAAACTGCATTTTCGATCTCGTGTCTGCGGGCTTTTATTTCAGGTTTAAATATACTTTGAACACATTGAGTACATATTCTCTGATAGTTGAGAAAACCAGTAATGTGAGACACATGCTCTTGTAAAATTCTGATTCCGGCAGTAATTTCCTACTGAGTTATGCACAAATTCGGCTGCATTAATCTGTCAACTCTTCTTTTGTAATACTGGGTTACCGACAAAGGTCGTCTAGTTCCTTCTTCGTCACGTTATTCTGCTATTCAAGGTCAGGCAGCTTTACATCTATTTAACTGGTGGCACACAGTACTATCCTCATCGCAGCCATTACCATAAAATAACTTGATTCTATGAAATATTTCAACTGGAGCAACACTTGCTATTTTGAATGACCAATGGGAGTATATAATTGTTCATTTTATACTCGTATAATTTGCAAGGGGGGAAAAAGTAACCTTGTGACCATGCAAGTGGAGGCTCACTGACATATTAGAATCCACAACTAACCTAGTTCTATATTTGTACTCTGCTAGCAACCAAATGGTGTTTGGCAGAGAGCACATAGTCTACCAGAATAATTATTATGTCCTTCTTCCTATTCCAAATGCAGATGACACACAGAAAGAATGACTGTCAATATCCTTCTTTAGAACTACAAATTTCTCTAAATTTATTGCTGTATGCATTACGGAGGTGATTCAATGTGTTACTTGACTCATATTGGAATGTGGACTATCAGAATACTGAGAGTATTGTCTGAGATGTACAACACATACCATTTTAGTGTTTCCCATTCAAGTTTGCTAAGCATTTTTTGGCATTATTGCACTGATTTACAACACTCAGAATCAATTGCACAATCACCCTCTAACACCCCCCCCCCCCACCTCCCCTCCCCTCCAATTCCTTGCTTTCCCATAGACTGACAGACGTGCAGCATAACCCAAGGTCTAGATGAGACTGGAAAATGGCAGTTTGACTGCAATTTGGCAAATTCAATGAACATACAAGAAAAACAAGCTATTTTTAAAATGAAGGTCGTGGTAACAATTGATCAGTGGAATAGCATGAGGTCTAGGCTACTTTGTAATGCCATAGTTCGCCTGTGAGTTGATCAAGTCAATTAATGTGCACTTTTCATTGTTAAAATCCTATTCCCAATTATGATAACTGTTTTTATACTGTGATCTGATATTGTCATGTTTTTAGTATGTTTGAAGATATCAATAACAGGAACACCTCCGCCAAAAATTCACATATCACTAGGTGAGACCCAATACTTTGACAGTTACATTCTCAATTCTTAGCCAACTGTCTGCAAGTAATCATGCATTTTATAACAGTTCGGTATAAACACTTTTACATCTGCAAATAATCTCAAAAGAGTAGCAAAGGTTGCCTGTGAGGCCATTTGTACACGTTGTGAACAATAGTGTTCCTATCTCATTTTTTGGCAGGGGTATACTTCATGCTGCTTTTGCTTATAAATGGTGCAACACACTGAATTCTGCATGTATCAATATTTGAAAAGGAAAGTTGCCACTCACCGTGTAGTGGCGATGCTGAGTTGCAGATAGGCACAACGAAAAGACTGTCACAAATAAAGCATTTGGCCTGTACGGCCTTCGTCAAAAAAAGACCACACACACACACACACACACACACACACACACACACACACAAACACAAACACACACGACTGCAGTCTCAGGCAACTGTAGCCGCACTGCCATGTTTTGAGACGCAGTCGTGTGTGTGTGTGTGTGTGTGTGTGTGTGTGTGTGTGTGTGTGTGTGTGTGTGTTCTTTGCTGAAGAAGGCTTTGTCCAAAATCTATAATGTGTAACAGTGTTCTTGTTATGCCCGTCTGCTACACAAAGGGACATTTTTATGGTGAGGAGCAACCTATCCTTTTTCCTACTGTTGTCAATATTATGACAAGGACATATTGCTACTCACCATACAGATGACATATTTTGTTGTGAGTTGCAGACTGGCATAACAGAAAGACTGTTACACATATGAACTTCCATCCAAAGCTGTCTTCTTGAGGGAAAACACACGCACATTCACACCTCATACACACATGACCACTATCACCAGTCAGAATTGAAGTGTCCCCCACTGAAACAAACCAGCAATCCAGAGTGGGAGGGGAAAGGGGAGGGGGAACGCCAGCAGAGTACATGTGGAGGGAGAGAAGTCAAATGTTGCCTGCTAATCTGTGCAGGAACTAGATGGTGGCACGACAAGGCTGCCAGGTGCAGAAACAAGAGTCTGTAGGGAGGGGGAAATGGGGAGTAGAAAAGGTGAGGAGTGGGAAAGGAAAGGAACAGAGGAGGAGGAAAACTGGTGGGTGCGTTAACAGAGAGTGTCACACAATTATAGTGAAGGGACATACATTAGGAGGAGATAATGGGACACATGGTGTGGAAACTCATGGGTGGTGGGTGGAAGGACAGTAGGTTACCATAGGTTGAGGCCAAGATGATTTTGGGAGCAGAGAATGCGTTGTAAGCATAACTCCCATCTGGGCAGTTCAGAAAAGCTGGTGGTGGAAGTGATGATCCACATGGCCCATGTTGCGAAGCAGCGATCGAAATCAAGCATGTTATGTGCAGCTGTCTGTTTTGCCACAGGGTAATCCACTTTGCTCTTGGTCATTCATCTTGGTGGACAGCTGGATGGTAGTCATACCAATATACATATCAGTGCAGTGATTGCAGCAGAGATGGTATATGACATGGCTGCTTCTGTAGATGCCCAACCTCTGTTGCGATATGATAACTGCATACTGGGATGGACACAGGAAGTGTTGGGTGGCTGGATTGGGCATGTCTTGCACCTGGGTCTTACTTAGGGATATGGTCCCTGTGACAAGGGGTTGGGATTGGGAGTGGCATAGGGATGGACTAGGATGATGATTAGGTTGAGAGGGCATTGGAACACCACTTTGGAGGGCTGGGAGGGATCTTGGTTAGGATGTCATCATTTCAGGGCATCATGATAGTTAATCAAAGCCCTAAAGAAGGACGTGGTTAACTTATTCCAGTCCACGGTGGCACTGGGTGATACTCCTTTCTTGTTGACACGTGGTGGTGGTGGTGGTGGTGGTGGGGGGGGGGGGGCTGGGGTTGTGTGGGGATATGACTTAGGTCTGGGATGTGGTGCCTGTCTGTGAAGACCTTTGTGAGACCTTCAAATACAGGGCAAGAGTGTTTTTGTCACTGCAGATACACAGTTACTGTGTGGCCAGGCTGTATGGGAAGCATTTTTTGATGTGGAAGGGACAGCTGTTGTCAAAATGTAGGTACTGTTGGTGGGTTTGATGAGGACAGAGGTGTGGATGGAGCCATCAGAGAGGAGGAGGTCATGTCTAGGAGAGTGTCACATTAGGTTGAGGAGGGACAGTTGAAAAGGATGGGAGAGAAGGTATTGAGGATGTGAAGGCCATCCACTCTTCTTCACCACCCCACTCCAGAATACTGCTTCTTTTCGAACCAACGGAGTTGCATTCCGGCTGGAGTGGCCATAGGTAGTGGTCATGTGCATGAGGTGTGCTTCTTTCTGTGAATGTGAATGTGTGTGTGTGTGTGTGTGTGTGTGTGTGTGTGTGTGTGTGTGTGTGGTGTGTGTGTGTAGGTAGTGGTCATGTGCATGAGATGTGCTTGTTTCTCTCTCTCTCTCTCTCTCTCTCTCTCTCTCTCTCTCTCTCTCTCTCTGTGTGTGTGTGTGTGTGTGTGTGTGTGTGTGTGTGTGTGTGTGTGTGTGTGTGTGTGTGTGTGTTTTCCTTTCTGAATGAGTCTTTGGACAAAAACTCAAATGCGTAACAGTCTCTTCTGACACGTCTATCAGCAACTCAATGTATCATCTTCACAGTCAGTAGCTAACCTTTTCATAATATTGTTAATGTTCAGATCTGGACTTTCCACTGTTTAAAAATACAACACATTCATTAATGAAATCCTTACCTTATCTGAAAAGTAACCAGTATTAGATCGATGTCTACAAAAAAGCCGTGGATTATTTGAGGAATAAAAGTAGCTTGCAGGACTAAAAAGAAACTATATTTGTCTGTCAGAAACAGATCTGACATTACGCAAACGAAAGGCAACCAACCTCCTTCAGCTGACTTACGCGTGGCACATATGAACACGCAAAACAAACATTGTTTTACTAGCTTTATTCTTTCTCTATTAGAAGTCCACATAACGAAACACACAACTACACAGACACCCTAATGCGCAGGCCTGTGGCCACATCAAGACTCATAGTCAGTCTCCAGGGGGCTTGTGTCAATTTGTTCTTTTAATGCCCTATCAAATTATTCTTTAATATCTCCTATTTCACCTTCATCTACTTCCTGTCCCTTTCTACAATACTAGATAATCTGACAATGCTACACAACTGCTACAATGTATAGGAAGTGGATATATGTTCTAATCCCTGTCTCTTCTCTCTCTGCCCATCTCTTCCTTCCTCCCTCTCTTTGTCCATCTCCTCATCCACTGCCAATTCTCTATTACCTCCTCCTCACTCTCTCTGTCCATCTCCTCCTTCCCCCTCTTTATGTTCATTTCCTCTTCCCTCTCAGTCGACCTCCTCTTCCCCTGTATTTCTCACTTTGAGCCTTGTTAATTGGTGTTGCAAAGGAAACCTTGATTGGCAGCTGAAAAGTCACTTAAAATGAATGGTTATAACAATTGGGATCATCGGTAGATAGGATATGGGAAAGACTTCTTCAGCTGCAAGATCTCTGAGGATCGGTGACAGTATTTCGCCTGCTTTTAATTCACAAATGGGTAGGATTACAAAGTATCAGATTCCATAGCAGTATTCTAATCATACGCCAATAATCCATAAATACCATTTTCCTGTATTCTGTTAAAACTGGAAGCATGGAATAAAACGAACCAGAACAATGCTGTTTTTTGTTTAAAATTACATGGGAGAAATGGGGGAACTAATTTAAAGGCAGTGATATTGTACAAATATTGTATAAAAATCTGAAGTAAATTGATAAAGAGCTTTTTGGGATCAGAACGTTTCTACTACCGCCAACATACATTTCACGTAAGGATTGCACAGACAACGTAAGAAAAACATATGTTTTCGTTTTTCTCTCGTTCCATTTGCGAGTGTCGCAAGGAAGGGAATGACAAGTACTGGTGTAGTGTACCCTCCACCATGTGCTGTATGGTGGTTTGCGTGGTACATATGTGGATGTAAATTGTGGAAAATGTGAAGTTAATCAATCTAACACTTTTTTAAACTTTTGCTAACAACATTTGCTTATTATACATATCTTAGATACATTCACATATTACACACATTTAAAAAGTATATAGTCTATGGCCACCCTAATTTTATTAGTGTATCATGAAAAAATTAGGAGTAAATTGGTAAGGAGCTTTTTGACATAGCTGCTATATATGTGTAGCTTCTATCTATATGAACGTTTAGCAACCTTTCACGCGCAAGTGTGTGTGAGAATGAATTTTTATTAGAGCATTATATAAAAATCTGAAGTAAACTGCTCAAGAACTTCAAAGATTTTTGGTAACACCATTAAACTGCTGCTTGTCTTTATGTAGTAGTACATGTTGCCTTCAAGTGCATGTCCCTTGCACAGCCACTCTACATCCTTCATCCTTACACACTTCTCTTCTTCGATTAGAACTAGTTATCCATCTCAGTTCTTGATGTTTATACAGCTACTTCTCTTTTCTCCAAAAGTCTCTTTAATTTTCCTATAGGTGGTATCTATCTTTCCCCTAGTTATACATGTTTCTATAGACTTTCATTCATCCCCTAGCCACTCCTGCTTAGCCATTTTGCACTTCCTGTCAATCTCGCTGCATTCTTACATTTTCTCTTTTCCTCGACTAAGTTCAGTGTCTCCTGCAACACACTAAGGATACTAGGCCTTGTCTTTTTATCTATTTGGTACTCTGTTGCCTCCACATTTCATCTCTCAAAGTTACCCATCCATCTTCTACTGTATTCCTTTCTCCCGTTTTAGTCAATCGTTGCCCAATTCTCCCTTTGGAACCCTCAATAACCTCTGGTTCTTTGAACTTATCCATGTTCCATCTCCTTAATTTCCTACCTTTTTGCAAATTCTGCAGTTTTAATCTATTCATAACCAATAAATTATATATAAAAGCGTGGCGTCTGTTCTTTCAAACATGTTTGAAAGAACAGACACCATACAGAATCTGTAGCTAGATACATATTATGTAAACTGATCTCTTGT
The DNA here is from genome assembly GCF_023864275.1 of Schistocerca cancellata. Taxonomy (NCBI): domain Eukaryota; kingdom Metazoa; phylum Arthropoda; class Insecta; order Orthoptera; family Acrididae; genus Schistocerca; species Schistocerca cancellata. The sequence goes on from NC_064628.1 coordinate 411,475,125, forward strand.
CCATCAATTTACATAATATGTATCACAGCTGCAGATTCCGCATGGTATCTGTCCTTTTGGACACATCCGAAATAACAGACACCCTGCATTCATTCATATAATTGACTTGCCTCATGGGCGACGAATTCACCGCATTCAGTGGTGATATGCAATTATGTCCAACCTCATGCAGAAATCTCAAACTAGCAAGCATGGGGACTTGGACAGGAACTGCAGATAGGTGGTGCCAGGTGGAAATGTGGGTTGGCTGACAGGCATACCAAGGTAGTCCATGCAGTGGCGATAATCACTGTGTCCAGGTGGTCTACCTACCTGATTAAGGAATCAAACATCCCACACTCTGATCCGTAGATTGCCACTTTTGCTTTTCCTGATTACAGCAATATCCTGAGTAGTCCTCACCCAGGGATCTGAATGGGAGACTATTGCAGCTCTGGAACATTTTACCCAAGAGGATGGTATCATCATTTAACCATACAGTAGAGTCGCATGTTGTCAGGAAAAGCAATGCCTATACTTTCCCCTTGCTTTTAACTGTTCGCAGTATCAACACAACAAGGGAATGTCCACTAATGTTACAAGGCCAGATCAGTCAGTCATTCATTCATACTGTTGCCCCTGAAAATACTTATAAGGCTGCTAACTCCCTTCAAGGAATGTATGTATGTTTGATCTCTCCACAGATATTCTTCCTTTAAGGTCACACCTATGGTATGGCCATATGTATCACTGAAACACACAAACCATCTCACCTTCAAAATGTCTGTGGTTCATGGGACAGACAAAGGTTTTAATACAAAGGTGACATACATATAACAAACTAGCACACTTCACTTGCTTTCATTCCATAATTTTATTTATGTATTTATTTATTCTTCTGAAGATCATTTGATAATGATACAGGTTTTGGCATCACAATACAATGAAAATAAACAGTTCAAATATACAGACATGCAGAATAAGTCAAGATTTCTTTACGAGGATAGGACAGATGGTCGGCCATGGCCTTGCTGAAGTAACTATGCACACATTCAGGAAACCACAGAAACTTTAAATCAGGAGGACTGGAAAGGGCAAGCTCAATCTTCTCATATGTGAGATCAGTGCCTTCGCTATTATAGTGTCTCATTCAGTTGTTAACTGTTGTACAACGTTCTTATTCACACACAATTTGCACTAAATACCTGCCTTGTTGAAAATAGTTTTGCACGGTATCTTTGCATCTCTACATTACCACCACATACCCTGCAGACATCTGCTGGTAATATGGAATGAGTTTACAGGGTAATTCATCAAGCCCAGCTGAAGTTTTCAGTCCAAAAGAGAACAGTACGAATTACTTGTTATGTGAACTCAAAAACTGGGGATACCAACAACTGCTTCCCAATAAATGCATTCCTTAATGAAATTTGCAATAAATGACTTTTTTTTCCAAACCTAGAGCTCAGTGCATGGAATCAGCACCATAAATGGCTCTGAGCACTATGGGACTCAACTGCTGTGGTCATCAGTCCCCTAGAACCTAGAACTAATTAAACCTAACTAACCTAAGGACATCACACACATCCATGCCTGAGGCAGGATTCGAACCTGCGACCATAGCAGCAGCGCGGCTCCAGACTGGAGCGCCTAGAACCGTACGACCAACGCGGCCGGCATCAGCACCATAAATAAGAATAATTTACACAAATAATTCAAGTTACTTAGTATAGCACAGAATGGTGTCCATTATAGTGGACTGCAAATGTTCAGAAGTAGTCACTTCAACAAAGGAAAAATTCAGTAAATAATTTGTGTAGTTGCAAATTTTCATCTAGTGTTAGGAGTAGTACCATGAACAACATACTAAAAATTGTGACTGGTGAAGGGAGAATGTCTGGCCAAGAGGGTTGTTTAAATGTAACCTTTTTACATTTTTCTTGAATAACTCAAAAGCTGAGGCTGCTAGCAAAAACATTTCCCAGTAAAAAATTGAACCACATTAAATTTCCTACTAAAAAATGTCGTATTCATTTTTTCTCTAGGACTAATACTTCATGCAATGCAGGAGACGTAAAAATCTTAGATTGTTAAAATAAAGTTTTTTAATGGTACAAAATAAATGTTTAATGTCAAATGATCTAAGAACTAACAGAAAATCTATACTGTTTATTATCAGCAAACATCTCAACAATGGCATTATCAGTGTGATCATCATCATCCTGTAGATCCAGTAACAGGGCACCACTCATACACAGACCACGGCACATGCAGTACATGATGAAGCATGGAATGCTGGCTCTTTAGCATCCGTACCATCCCCCACACCAAGTAGAACAGTGGCAAAATATATCTTCAGGTGCTAAGAGTAATGGTTGTCACTGGGGTTCGAGTGATCCATCCTCATCACAGTTTGAGCCCCATTTCATTGGGGGTACAAGGTTGCTGATCCATTTTTGTATTTATTAGCAATAACCAAACCACTGTAACAAGAAATGGGGCTGTGAAAAAAATATATATAAAAACAGTAAGGTAATAAAATTAATAAACCTGTAAATAAAACTCTAAAAGAGTATAGGTATGCAGCACCAGTGATTGGCGGCAGTGGGGCAAGGTCACGTCTTGGCTTTGCTGATGCTTTTCAAAGTAATTGATACTGTACTGGAGTTTATTCATATCTTGCTGATTTTCAATTGCTTAGTATATTTCTAGAAACATCTTTTCACCAGCATATGCCACATTCTCTGCAGATGCTGAGAGGTTGGTGAAGATGCCAAATATACCACATTAGAGTGACTTGTCTTCCATCACACTTTTATCCTGCACCCTCACTCATCACATCCACAGAACACAATTTATCCCTTAATAAGGATCTGCTGCACTTGGGCAATTTCATCTCAAATCATACACCTCAAGAGTGACTGTGTCACATCACTATTTCAAAGTTTACTGGAAAAAATATATATATGTTGAAGTTGCACATGATATCCCTCCAAAATTACAATATTTTGCTATTTTGTTAAAATGCTACAGAGTTCTCTAAATGAGAGTACTAGTGAAAATATCATAATGAAAGCAAAAACTGAAAAATTGTAATACAGAAAGTGATAGAGATCTGAATTTATTTTCAATAAATGCTTTATTTCCAATACTATGAGACGATTAATACACGCACACTTCTGAGCTTTTTTTTATATTTTTTCGACAAACAAATATGAAAATTTGTAACTTTTTGTGAAATTCTAAATTATGTTTTGAGAATATGAATAGTCACATGATGTTAACTGTCTTGAGAAGTGATAAAGTGGAAGGGCTGCTAACTGTCAGCTATGACATTAATCCATGAAATTCTTAAACTGTCAAAATATTTGTACATAAAGATGAAAGAATACGAAATTTTTTGCTTATTGTTTCCTCCAAAACCGCAATGTTAAATGTCCATTTCATGGTACGTTGGTTGGTCACTGTACTTAGGAAATGAATAATCAGAATGGGCAATACTTGTCTGTACAAATGTGAGCAATTTTTTAGGTAGACCTAAATCTACTCTCAAAAATCAAAAAATCATGGACACTTACATATTTAAATTGATTACTGATTTTAAGTAAATGTCATGCAAAACTGGTATTCCTGAATCAAAATAATTACTTTACAACATTATAAGTGAGTGGGAAAATGGTTGATAATTTTGTTCAAAAGCATTTTATAACAAATTCATATATAGAATATTTATACCCATTTTTTCTTTTTATGATACTATTCACAAATTATCATTGTCTTCTGCTATGATTTTACTTCTTCATGACTTTCCATTAATTAAAATTGCCTACAATGTAAAAATCAACATTGCAATGTTGAGAGTTCATTTGCTTTCTTCATGTTCTTCTCATTGAACTTGTATAGCTGAGCTGAATTTGAAGACAGACAAGGATGATCCAACAAGAGCAGTACTTCGGAAACGGGAACGGCACATTGATCTTTTGATGATGGCCATCTGAAAACATTAGAGGGACCACAAGGAGTCATAAAGAAGACTGTTATATCTTGCAGCTCATGAGAGACACTCATTACCTGTCCCACCCACCACTAATTGCCATACACACAAGAAATGAAGTGGCTCACTACAAACACTTCTAATGTATACTGCATTTCTCACACAGTAACAGGCTGCATTTCATGGAGATCCATTCTTGCAATATATGTGCCACACCGGGATGCGACCCAGTAGTGACTTGAGTGACTTGATTGAAGTGCTACCAGAGGCTTCATAGCAGACCACTCCCCCCCCCCCTTTATAAGCAATGTACTTTCATTTAGAATTAAGAGTTTCACATGTTACTAATGTTGATACGGTGTGTACAAATCGAGTAGTATCTCTTACAGTATCAACAGCTTCATGCTGGAGATTAAATCTTGTTGCTAGGTGTTTATAGAGACCTCCTACCCCATCACATGTGCTTTTTCCATGATCTGTTGCTGAAAATATCCTTTTTTTGTTTTAATTCCTGTGCTACAGCATTGACCAAGCTCATAAGGTTGAAAGCCGTTTTTAAAATGAGATGCTGCACCATTAGTCACATACACACGTTTAGGAAATGCATGGCTCTAGATGCTATGTCATCAATTACCATGCTGACAGCATAGCATGCATGTGCACTGTCATGAATGAGATCATCACTGACAATAGCAACACAGTGTGATGTTCCAAGGAAGTAAGCAACACATGCGAATACCTGTGATGTGTGCCAGTGGTAACTTTGAATTTTGTTCTGCACAGCAACAGGCCAGTACTCAGCAAAGTTACAATGAAGAACTAATGTGTCAGTATTCTGGGATGTGGATGATATTATTTCTGCTATGGCCTGTCTGAATCTTCTATGTGTGTTGGTGAGCTATTCCTTTCAGGACCCAATGCCTAACCTCTGCAATAAAATTCTCTGGCTCTCCTGTCTTCTTCAGCAACTCTCCTCCCTTCCACAATGCATACGTTGTGTCATTGTCAGTATCCTGAAGATATAATACTTCAACAGTCACCACTTCAGCACCAAGATACATTGCACATCCCTACAACCGACATTTATTTTGCAGCTCTTGACATATACACAAAAGCATCAGGTCCACCTATTGTGTACTTCTTTCCTGTTACAGTGCTTATGGTGAAACAGTTTCAAAAAAGTACAATAAATGCATATGCACACTTCCTTCACTAGCTGTCATTTTACCCATTTTGGTTGTAAGGAGTAGAATTTTGCAAGACCAATTTTTATTTAAATTTGGGTTCTCCTTTTTTCTTTTTAACATTTTTGCGATTTTTCACAACAGAGATAACGTCAGCCTGGTTAGCACTTTGCCTGCTGCAATCTTCGTCATTGCTTCGGTAATATTCCAGAGCAACAGTAAGTATATCATCTTGAAACGGATGCCCACAGTAAGACTCTGGGCATGCCCGAATACCTTTCTCATGCTTTATTTTATGAGCTTTTGAAACCAAATAATGTGATGAAATGGATATGTATTTCCGTATCCACTGCTTAGAGTAGCTACCTGGCATCAAAACCTGCCCAGCTAGCCACGCAGTCTAATGCGCTGCCTCCCAGGCAGGAAGGTGTGCCAATCCCCGGCACGAGTCCGCTAGGCAGATTAGTGCCGAGGTCCGATGTGTCAGCGAGCCTGTGGATGGTTTTAAGGCGGTTTTCCAGCTATCTTGGTGAATGAGGGCTGGTTCCCCTTATTCCGCCGCAGTTACACTGTGTCGGCAATTGCTGTGCAATCACCATTTCCACGTACACGTACACCATCATTACTATACCACGCAAACATTTGGGGTTACACTTGTCTGGCTTGAGACTTGAAGGGAGTGGGGGTAGGGGTGGGGTGGGGTGCGAAGACTCTCCGTAGTTTCTTGGTTCTCGGTTTAATACACACATACATACCTGGCATCAGTGTCGGTAACTGTACCTTCTCAGTATAGGTGGCTGCTGAGATAGCAGTATTTAGGTTTTGAAACCACACACCACATTTCATGCATATATCACTATCTTCAAGTTCTGCATCAAATGCATCTACATTATACACTTCACAAAGTTTTGAAGACTTTGCGTGTGTAAAACTTGTTTCAATTTCTTCCACTTTTCTTTTTACATACTGTTTACTTCTTGTGCTTCTTACCTTTCCTATACATTTAAGGTGGGATATAGTACGGGCTACAGCAGAAATGTTAACATTCAATGCATCAACAACTTCACACCCAGGAGGATAAACATCTGCTCTGTCTTCTTCAGTTTCACATGCAGGTGATGGTGATCATCAGGTGAGATGTCACTAAATTTCTTCTTTTATTGAGTGTAGTAATTCCTGCACATGGATATGATGCTAATATTGTTACTTGAGGACCAAAATATGTTTGCAATACCTCTGACAGGTTTTCAACATCTGTGAAGTGTTTTTCACTTACCTTAAACACTACATTCTTGTGTCTTCATTCATCATCCACACACCTCACTCTTTCACTACTGTATTTCCTCACTGACACTGTATTTAACAAAAAGTTCAAACCAAACACAAAACTCAATGCAAAAAGGTTTATGTACAAGTTCTCACTTGTTTGTTATAAACAGAAGACATTTTACAACAGAAATTCAGTGATGTGAAATATGTAGGACACTGAAAATTTTTAACACTTCACAAAGAATAATATTGCACTGACTACCAACATATTAACCAAACAATATTTTGTGTAATTCTGAAAAGTTTTCAGATGGGGTTTTTGGAGTAAACAATTGGTAAAAACTCTAAAAAAATGCATTTTTTTTACATTTTCAGTAATAAATATTTACATCATACAGTATATAGAGGGTCTATACAAGGGCGATGTAGTTGAGGACAATATTATAAAAATGGAAGAGAATGTAGATGAAGATGAAATGAGAGATACGATACTGCATGAATAGTTTGACAGAGCACTGAAAGACCTGAGCCTTGGGAGAGCCAGTCCTGACAAAACTCTACCATCTGGTGAGCAAGATGTATGAGACGGGCGAAGTACCCTCACACTTCAAGAAGAATATAATAATTCCAATCCCAGAGAAAGCAGGTGTTGACAGATGTGAAAATTACCGAACTATCAGTTTAATAAGTCAAGTGCAAAATACTAACGCAAATTCTTTACAGACGAATGGAAAAATTGGTAGAAGGTGACCTTGGGGAAGATCAGTTTGGATTCCATAGAAATATTGGAACACGTGAGGCAATACTCACCTTACGACTTATCTTAGAACAAAGATTAAGGAAATGCAAACCTACATTACTAGCATTTGTAGACTTAGAGAAAGCTTTTGACAATGTTGACTGGAATACTCTCTTTCAAATTCTAAAGGTGGCAGGGGTAAAATACAGGGAGCGAAAGGCTATTTACAATTTGTACAGAAACCAGATGGCAGTTATAAGAATCGAGGGACATGAAAGGGAAGCAGTGGTTGGGAAGGGAGTGAGACAGGGTTGTAGCCTGTCTCCGATGTTATTCAATCTGTATATTGAGCAAGCAGTAAAGGAAACAAAAGAAAAATTCGGAGTAGGTATTAAAATCCATGGAGAAAAAATAAAAACTTTGAGGTTCGCCGATGACATTGTAATTCTATCAGAGACAGCAAAGGACTTGGAAGAGCAGTTGAACGGAATGGACAGCGTCTTGAAAGGAGGATGTAAGATGAACATCAACAAAAGCAAAACGAGGAAAATGGAATGTAGTCGAATTAAGTTGGGTGATGCTGAGGGAATTAGATTAGGAAATGAGACACTTAATGTAGTAACAGAGTTTTGCTATTTGGGGAGCAAAATAACTGATGATGGTCGAAGTAGAGAAGATATAAAATGTAGACTGGCAACGGCAAGGAAAGCGTTTCTGAAGAAGAGAAATTTGTTAACATCGAGTATAGATTTAAGTGTCAGGAAGTCGTTTCTGAAAGTATTTGTATGGAGTGTAGCCATGTATGGAAGTGAAACATGGACAATAAATAGTTTGGACAGGAAGAGAATAGAAGCTTTTGAAGTGTGGTGCTACAGAAGAATGCTGAAGATTAGATGGGCAGATCACATAACTAATGAGGAGGTATTGAATAGAATTGGGGAGAAGAGGAGCTTGTGGCACAACTTGACGAGAAGAAGGGACTGGTTGGTAGGACATGTTCTGAGGCATCAAGGGATCACAAATTTAGCATTGGAGGGCAGCGTGGAGGGTAAAAATCGTAGAGGGAGACCAAGAGATGAATACACTAAGCAGATTCAGAAGGATGCAGTAGGTACTGGGAGATGAAGAAGCTTGCACAGGATAGAGTAGCATGGAGAGCTGCATCAAACCAGTCTCAGGACTGAAGACTACAACAACAACAACAACAACAACAACAACAATACAGATAGCTGGAGCAGAGAAGATACTGTTTATAACTACATCAGTAGTATCTGATAATATGATGGAAAAGATAGTGTTCTGTGACTTTCCAAACTAGAAAAAAAATATAAGTGGAAAAATGAACTTAAATCTCGTATTTTCATCTTAAATTTGTAAGTTAAAGAAAGCCCATAGGGGTGTGGGAGCCAACTAAATTTCTACACACTAACAGGGACCTTTAACACAAATCAACTACCAGGTCTCCAGTATTGCTGGTTTATTAGTTATATTTTTTTCCTTCTCTTTCTCTACTGTTTAAAAGTTATTTACAAAATATACATTTTTAAAAAGGCCATACCATTTACAAAAATTAAGATAAAAGGTCAATCCATATGAAGTGGTCCAGTGATGGTTGCTAGACCATTTTTAAATATTTTAATTTTTTTATATGTGATTGTCCTATATTTTAAAATAATTTATCTTGCACCTTTACTGGATGGTGGCCATTTTTGTTTGTAGGTGTGCGATGATTTTTCAGTGTGGAGACATTTGAATATCTCTGCACTGGGTTAAGTTACAACATTGCAGTTGACATGATTGTTTTTAGGAAAGGTCCTCCACAACATTGTCTATTACACAAAATACCCTAAATTGAAAAATTACCAGTCAAAATGACTGGTGTGAATGTAGAATGTGATATGTGCTTTGTTCTGTGTGTTATTTGTAATTAATTTTGAGAGATTAACTGGAATGCAATAACATGGATGAACAGTGCTCCATTGGACAGATACCAAGTGAAGTGTGACACAAAACTGTGTGTGTGTGTGTGTGTGTGTGTGTGTGTGTGTGTGTGTGTGTGTGTGTGTGTGTGTGTGTGTGTGTGGTTTGAGGTTTTCGGGCACTAAACAGCATGGGTCACAAAACAGATCATGGTTCAGTTTCAAAAAACTTGAAAATGTCAATGGCTTTGATGAAGTTAGACAAACTTTGTTTAAATTTTGAGTAAGTTCTTCTGTAACATCAGGGTGTGAGTATCATGAGAAGAAATATATTCTGAAATACAACCATATTTTTGGAAGAAGTTGTGAATCCAGAACCAGAATCATGTAACCTTGTGAAGATGACACGTATATTCCTAATGAAGAAGCTGATAGCATATTAGATTTTGATTGTTCCAAGTTAGACATATCTCCTGCTTTGAAAATAATAAAATTAAGTAGCAGAGAAAGAAAAGCAGCTATTGAAAATAAGGTACAACAAATTTCAGACAAAATTAGAAAAGACTTGGAATCATGCTTTAATAATACAAACACCAATGTTATTTCTAAAGAAGAAAACCTACCACTAGCATCATCTGACTCTCAATATTTGAGTTTAATAGAGAAAAAGTTAATATTTTAAGTTTGCTTCCTGACTCATGGTCAAGAGAAAAAATAATTCATGAATTCAACGCTTCTCATCGTTTGGTTAAACTAGCCCAAAAATTAGCAAAAGAGCAAGGCATTTTTCCAGTTTTAGGAAAGAAGAAAGGAGTAGGTGTAGGTGTAAGTGAAGAAACAATTAAAAAGATCCAGCAGTTTTTTGAAGATGATGAAAACAGTAGAATGTGCCCTGATTACAAAAGATAGCAAATGAGCTGTTATAAATGGAGTTAAAGTAACAAAGCAGAAACAACTAGTGCTGTCAAATTTAAATGAGCTTTATGTAGCTTTCAAAAATTCTCATCCTGAATGCAAAATTGGAAGGTCAAAATTTTGTGACTTCCTAAGTGGTGTATTTTGACTGGATCCTCAGGGACACACTCCATATGTTTTTTGTTTATATCATCAAAATGTCAAACTGATGATTGCAGATGCAAAACTCAGTGATAAGTACAAAGAGTTACTAGATTTAATGGTCTGTGACACTAACACTTATGACTGCATGATGAGTCTGTGTAATAAATGCCCTGGTACGGAAACTGTTATTGAATTGTTTCACAAATATGATGAGGAAATGCCAGACAGTACTACCTTCAAACAGTAAATCTCAAGAAGAGTACATGGAATCTTTAATTGATAGCTTACAAAAACTCAAAAGTTACCACTATGTTTCTAGAATCCAAAGTAAGTTTTTGAAGAACAAAAAAGCATAACTTCATGAAACTGAATGCATAGTGATAGCTGATTTTGCAGAAAATTTTACATTTGTGATTCAGGATGCAATACAAGGGTACGACTGGGTCAATGACCAGGCAACAGTGTATCCATTTACTCTCTACGTGAGAAAGATGAAGTCTGCAGTTCTTCAATTTGAATTCTAAGTGACTACTTGGAGCACAGCACTTTGGCTGTACATGTGTTTTGTAAGTATGTAATAAATTACATAACAGAAAATTTTCCAAAGGTTGAGAAGCTGATATACTTTTCAGATTAAAGTGGTAGTCACTGTAAGAACAAAAAGAATTTTTCAAATCTGTGCAACCACAAAGTAGACTTTGGGTTGGAGGCCGAATGGCACTTTCTTGCCTCTTGCCATGGTAAAAATGCATGTGATGTAGTAGAAGGTACAACAAAGCATGAAGCAAGTAAAGCCAGCCTACAAACACCAACCACAGATCAAATTCTCACAGTACAGGACATGTATGTCTTTTACAAGGACGATATTAAAGACCTTACCTATTTTCTGATCAAGAAAGAAGAAGTGGTTCTGCATATGAAAACAACACTTCAAACCAGATTTGAAACCTGTAAGGAAATAAAAGAAACAAGGTATTTCCACAAATTCCTTGGCATTGCAGAAAACTTAGTTCGATGTTATGTAACATCAGAAACTGAAATTTATGAGGATCATTGTGCCAGTAAAATTACATCTCTGTCTTTAACCTTGAATGACATAGTGGCATGTGTGTATGATGGACAGTGGTGGCTTGCAGAGGTTGAAAGAATAAGTTTGGAAAACAATGATGTTTTTGTGCATTTTTACCACCCTGCTGGCCCAAGAACATTATTCAAGAAATGTACTAGTGACAAAGTTTGGATACCAATGAAAAATGTTTTAAGGAAACTTTCAGTGCTTGAACTTACCACAACAACTGGGAGGTCTTATTCTATATGGCAGAAGCTATATGAAGAAATAAGTGTTCTTAACATTCACTAGCAGGTTCAGGAACAGTCGCATCTCTAAGGATGTTAATTGAAAACATTTATTTTAAGTATGTCACAACAATATATAAATGTTAATTTCCATTATGTTTCCACTTTTTGCATATAATTCAGTACCTTACTTCAATATTAATTGATTATATCCCGCTAATATCACACATGAAAAGGCAACAGCCATAAGATCAGTTGTATAGTAATGTGAATCATCTCCTCATTTTCAAAAATTCATATCTTTGTTCACAATCAGATATCAACGTTGAAATTTTTACAGTACGTTGCTATCAAATAGGTGTACAAACAGCACAAAAATCATATTTTTAGATTCAGTCCCACCTGAGATAACTAACCCCAAACTTTACAAAAAATGTAAATTTTCAAATTTCAAAAATTCATAAAAAATTAAGGAAATATTTGTAAGTGTTCTTCCTCTATATGAGGCCAGTAGTGTACGATATCTAAATATAGGAAAAAATAGACCACTTCTAAATCATTCCTTGTTTGTTGTTTTTGGGCCTAATAAGTGGATTTTTGAAAACTTTGATACCAAACTTTGGAGGTCATTTTGACTGGTTATTTTTCAATTTAGGGCATTTAGTGTAATAGAAAATGTTGTAGAGGACACTTTTCTAAAAACAATCACATCAACTGCAATGTTGTAACTTAGCCCAATGCAGAGATATTCTAATTTTCGCTAATGTCTCCAGACTGAAAAATCATCATTCATCTACAAATAAAAATAGCCACCATCCAGTAAAGGTGCAAGATAAATTATTTTTAAAAAATGTTTTGCACTTCTCAAATATAGGGCAATCACATACCAAAAAATTAAAATATTTAAAAATTTTCAAGCAACCAACTTAATTTTTATTGGACCACTTCATTTGAATTGACCCTAAAACAAAAATACTTTCTTAACACGTATGATATAAAGGTCTAATATACATCTTTTCCAGAGAAATTCTTGATCACAAGTTGACATGATCTGTATGTTTTGAAATGAAATCATCCAATTAGATATGGTGCAGACATTTAACATTTGGTCTAAATCCACCAATAAACATTACTTTTATACCATTAAAACACCACTTTTAGTAAGCTGCAATTTTTCAACCCCACACTACTATGCTCAGTCCCCGCCAGTCAAGATTTTTATTATGTTCTTCATGGCATTCCTTCCTACCACTAAAGCAAAATTGGAGGCTACACAATTAATTTCCCCTATATTCAACTTTTTTGGTCTTCTGCTGACTGGTCTACAACTTGCAATCAGTCATAAAAATTTTAGCAACTGATCGAGTTCTAAGAAGCCTATGGGGTTTAATAGTGGCTAACACCTTCTACTCCACTGATGGGTTTTTTCATAGAACCAATTGATGTCTATAAGCTCAACAGACAAACTTCTAGTCACTCCTTGCAAAGAGCGTACTTACACTATGGAGCAGTGTAACTGGCTTTGAACTGGTGTCACGTTACACTCAAGTGTGGCAGAAAAGTGATGTATATAAGCCAGTCAATTGTATGAAATCAGTGCAGTAAGGTAGGTAAATATGGAGATGTAACACAATTGCAGTTAGAAGATTTATCATGTTTGGATATGCCCATAACCACACCCTGAATAAAGTTACTAGGCCTACTTGATTTGTTGGTGAATCAACACAGGTTGCTCAACGTTACTAAAAGGAATGGTGTATAACTCACAACCATGCAACACAGGGTAAAAACGGTAGTCGTAAAGAGGGACCGAACATGAATGTCGCAGTTTCAAACCAAACATGCTCTGCTGCTGTCATAGAATGTAGGTACACCTCAAATAGATTCCAAGCACACACTGTGAAAGAAATAGCAATCAATCCTCATTTGGAGTTGAGTATGTTGCAACATGTCAATGCACATGGCACCACAAAAGGTAGCACAGCTTCAAAGCGCCAAACAACACAGTAACTGGACAGTAGCTGTCTGGTGGCATGTTTTACGGTCTGACAAGTCTTGATTTTGCCTCTTTTCAATTGATATAAGGTGTCAGACACACTGATGGACCAATGAAGCATTCATCACACAATACATCCGCAGTGTAGTTTGGGACTGATGACCCTATAGTTTGGTCCTTTCCCTCCAAACCAACCGGTGTAGTTCACGCCAGGCCAGGCGGTTCTCTGATGTTTTGAGGGAGTCTTCCATTCAATAACATAGGTCTGCTCATCCACATTATTCAACTTTCTCAATGACCAAGTGTAGTCCTTTCCAACTACATCATCCTGACAACTCCCATCTTCCAAGATGACTATAGCCATTTACACATGGTGGCACACATTTCCCTGCTCTGTTTAACTCTCAGGCATCCTAGTGCACCTTAATCTGTCCAATAAATCACCTGGGGTTTTTGCCATAGAATGTAGTCTGGGATTATTCAGAACAGTGAATGAAACGTAGCAATCAAAATCATTACAAACTGGTAGCTCTACAGGATATAACCATCACAAACGAGTGGCTTCAGTTGTGTACGACGCATCTGAGAAACTTGGGGTCACCCTGCGTAACTGAACTGACGCCACTATCGAGACCATAGGCGGTGTTTCATGCTATTAATAGGATTTATTTTTTGGACAGTGCAATTATTATTATTACTATCAAATAATATGAGAGTTGCATAAAATCTTATTACTATTTAATTCAGTGCTGCAATGAAGTCTTTGTAAATAAATACTGTGATTGGTATCTGTTTTGTGATGACTGGTAACAACAGCACAAGATTTATCTTACGTGGGTACTGTACCTCAGTGGATATACATTTACGTTTTTCTAAAAGGTTTGGTATTACCTTTAAACGAAATCATCTTTAAGGGGTTTTTTTTTCTTCTTCTTCTTTTTTTTTTACTCCGTATGTATGGGGCCATTCCACAAAGGAAATGGGAGAAGTATGTTTTTTTTTTAATGTGAAATATCTGCGTTAAATGTGGTTGTATGGGATGATTAGCATACCTAATGGCCAGCACTTACCCTAATTTCCATAATATACACTCATTAATGTTAATCAAATATATATATTAGGTTTCAACTAGGCCTATGTAAGAAAATCAAGACTGTTGTCGTTTCTTATTTGAATGGAAATGGAAGTGTTAACTACTTAAAATTCTTCGAGCAATCTTTACCTGAGACTGAGTATGACATTCGCTGCAGTAATAAAAACCAGCTTCTACACAATAGTCAGTCCCTCCGCACACAGCACACGCAGGACGATTGTCAGTCATTATGATGATTTTTGATTTAACTAACGGCCGATACTTTCACGAAAATAAATACTTACAGGCATTGCGACCCAATAATAGAAATGACAGGGCGCAATACATATTTTAACTCGTGTGTTGTTATAGGTTACTTGAAAAGCCGGCGTAAACTTCACTTAAAGTTTATTAAACTTTTCGTCACTGCCCAATAATAGAAATGACAGGGCGTAATACATATTTTAACTCGTATGTTGTTGTAGGTTACTTAAAAAGCCAGCATAAAGTTCCTTTAAAGCTTAAACTTTTCGAAATCGTCAAACACGATCCAACTACAACATCACTGATTTTCCAGGCGCCCACACGCTTTTACTTCAAAGATATTACTGAAATACATCAACAAAATCTATGTCAGATTTGTGCTTTAGAAATGGAGTGTTTACCACAGTCTGTATTTACACCAGTTTTTGTGAGGCAAGGAACCGCATGAGGTAAAGAGTTACAACTGCATGTGCTCTTGAGCTCTTCTATTCAAACTGCAATAGTTAATTTCCCTTCCTCATACATTTTTAGTTTTATTTTTAATTTGAACCAAAGATATTAAATTCATTATGCTAATACGCTCCAAAGATGCACAAATTTGTTTAAGGTGGAGTGTGGACGCATGTTTGATACATGCATTACAGCGTGTGTGAAATAAACTGGAGAAGGCGTTAAGATTAAACGTGAAGACTGGTACACGGGAGTGTGCACAATGGTAATTTTTTTAAATTGATTTTTATAACCTGACGTTATATATTAATTTGAGTAAATATAGGGGACAAGGAAGTGTGTTTTGTTATGATTGGTATTGTGTTATTTTTTTTTTCCAATTCTGTGTGATTTCCTGAAAATACATCTGCACTAAGTACGTTATTCACATCCAGTTAACCCTTATAGTGGGAGGCAGAAGACAAGGTACTGATGAAAGTGAAGTTGTTAAGTCAGTCGTGAGTCTTACTTGGATGGCTCCATCGGTAGAGCATTTGGCAGGGAGAGCAAAAGTTCAGTGTTCGATTCCCAGTCCAGCACACAGTTTTAGTTGCCAGGAAGTTTCAGTATCTGCACTGACAAGTAGATGGTAGCGTATACATGGAGGTCGGTGTTCTATTACGTATGTGCAGTGTTTGCCTTAGTTCAAACTGTGTGTCGCATATACTGAAGTTGACGAAATGTGCTTGGATCCTTGTTTTCCAAAGAATTATAGAGAAACTTTATGGTCTCTCTCTCCCTCCTCCCTCTCCTTCCCCCTACCTCCCTCCCTCAATTCTGTCATTTATGGAAGTGTAAATCTTTCATATCCGTTCATTCTTCTCTCTCATCATTCCCCAAGTGGAAAGAACATAGGTCTTGGAAAAAACTTATGCCTCAAATGGTCTAGAATGTGGTATTGGACCACTCCCCCCTTGAATTCTTGGTTATGATGACAACTGATCTGTAACATAGTCCGATGTCTAGGGTATGTTGTGAGCTGATGCCTTATAATGCCAAATAAAATTTGTGGCAGATGAACCTGTGCCGGAGTCTCATATTTTCGTCACATATTTAAACGAACTTTGCCATATTTAAAGTAGTTTTTATCATAAAAATTAAAACCGTTAGGTATATTCAGAAAAAGTATCCTATGTTAGATGATGGGTCTTTTTTTCATAGTATGTTCAGGAACTACAAAAAAGTCAGAGATCATACATAATGTTTCCCAAAATTGTCAGTCGGTTCTTTTAGTTCATATTTCAAAATGTTGGCTTCACATCTCAGTTGGATGTTTTGTTGCCAATACATTGTCTTCCTAACATGATTAAACAACCAAGTCATATACCTAAGAGCATTTCATAATACTGGTTGTATTAGGCAAACTAATATCAGGTATTGTTTATATGTTATGCAGATTAAGTGTCTTTTGTTAACTTATGCCTTAACACATTCTGTATTACTGAAGGTTCTGCTGCAGAAAAGATCTACAGGATGCAATGAATGATTGAATGAATGCACAATTAAAAATCAGTTTGTAATTTTATCTAAGGCCACTTATAATTCTGACCATTCTGTTCTAAGTTTCTGTGGTTTGTGTGTATCATTCCATGTTTGTTGATCCATTTAATACACTGTCACCTGGTAAAATGATAAACATATAAGCCATGTAGTGGACTATTAAAAGTAGGCCTCTAATACAAATTAATCCCCAAAGGTCCAGAGAAATAAGATTGCATTTCATATGTGCAGCCCTATTTCTGAAGGCCCAGCAAGACATTCTATTATTAGATCAGAACGACACCAGTTACTTGTACAGCGCTCTGTGGAGTAGTTGTATTACTGTAATTTGCAAGCCACTGTATGATCCAGCCATGTTGGAAGCTGTCTGTTACCATTTATTTATGGAAGGTCTGTGGTAGTAGTGACTGTGTGCTGGCAACAGTGCATAGCATTCATATAAGAGAAGGGTATGTTCATAGAACACTTTGTGAAAGTAAGTTCTTGGTGTAAAACAACACTTTCGCTGTAACTTAATATGTATTATTTGAAGAAGTTTGTTCTGTTTTGAAGTATCACCTTACATAACAGCAGTCTGCTCTTACACATTCACAGTAGCACATTACAGGCCTCAGATAAAAACTGATGTGCCATTTAAAAGTTAGTTAAGAAAGTGTTAAGTGATTATTACACCTGTAACACCCACCTTCTGTAGCAGAGGTTGCTAATGCATGCCTTTATGGTAGCACTTGACCTGAAGGTACACTCTTTGAATCCTGTTGGTGGAACATTTTAACTGCCAGTATTTGGACAGGAAGGAGAGGAGAGGTGGTGTTGTAAAGTTCCTGATCACTAGACTTTGCACCAATGCCCTGGATTAAATTCCAAACTTCACCATTGTCTCTTGTGAAGTAAGGGCACGTGACACTGTTGGTGATGGTCCATCCATAGGACACGGACATTAAGCCTTGTGGCTTTCTTGATGCTTGCTGTTCAACAGGTGTTGGCTATTTTCCATCACTCTTTTTCACTCTCCCATAGCAACACAATACTGTACAAGCACTCATCAGTCATCCACACAGAATGAATACACTTTTGACTCTTCGTAACAGGTGGATGGGAGGCAATGGCAAACCTCTTCCACTAGGACCTTGTCTAGAAAGTGATTGATGCAGGATTCCACATCTGCTTTATAAGCTCATTTGTATACAGGAATGCTTATTATACTCCCATAATAAAATACGATTCTTTGATTTTTAAGAATACTGTTGCATGAGATTAAAAGTGCTGGCTATTTGACAGACATTTCATATAGTGAAAATCTTTAATAATTACTATCTCTTATGTTCCAGTCGGAGCTCTATGTGTTGTTTGAACATGCAGCTGGATATGCCATATTCAGAGTCAAGGAGTTTGAAGAAGTAGGGATGCTCTTGCCACAAGTTGAAGCTTCTGTAACAGATTTAAGCCGTTTCAATCAAGTTGTCAAACTTATCAGCTTTGCACCTTTCAAAACTGCATCATCAGCCTTGGAAAATATAAATGGCATCTCAGAAGGTAACATTTTCAGTATTATGATTTCATTGTACAATGTCTGTTTCTTCAGGCATGCATGCGTGTCTGTACAAGCACTCATCAGTCATTTACACAGCATGAATACACTCTTCGTAACAGGTGGATGAGAGGCAATGACAAACCTCTTCCACTAGGACCTTGTCTAGAAAGGGATTGATGCAGGATTCCGCATATGCTTTCTAAGCTCATTTGTATACAGGACAAACTGCAGCTATATTAATATTATGAACTTTACTCACCAGTTGCTGTATTATGTATGGAAATATTACATATTGGCGAAATTTGAAAATTTGTGCTGGACCGGTACTCGAACCTGGATTTCCCACTTACTGTAATCAGTTGTTTTAACCATCTAGGCTATCCATACATGCCGTCCAGACCTCCATATGCCATATTGTCTACGCCTGTATTGCTCGCAACTTTACTTGGATTTCTTCGGCAGGGCTAATGAGATAACTGTATTCAGTGTTACTACTATTGTCATCATTTTGCCTGTTTAGGTGTACAACACAGACAGTGTGGTGTGTGGAGGTTTAGAGTGGTCCAGGGAGTGTGCATGGATATCCAAGATTAAGACGACTGCTCGCAATGAGGAAATCCAAGTTTTGAGTCCCAGACCAGCAAATTTTCATGTGTCACCAATAGATAATATTCCCATACCTAATACAGCTGACTGCAATTCGCAATTGAGGGATAAACATTGTGTTATTATGTTAAATGAGATGGTTGTAAAGACATAGCATTTATTTTTTATTTAACATTTATGTTCTTTAGCAAGCTGATAATCATATGGTGGTTGTTGAAATTTTCATTCTAGATGCCTGTTTATGCCCAATGCTTATGTGTCTTCTGAAAGTGGGAAATTCCAGCCTTTCACTAGTATAATGTTATTAGTTTCTTGATTAATAATATTTCTGTTTCAGGATTGCTACCAGAAGATTTGCGCCTTGTTTTGGAGACTCATTTACCCAGAAAAAAGAAATCTGTTGTAACTCTGGGTGTTTCTGAACCTAAACTTGGTGCAGCAATCACAGAAGCATTGGGCATAACATGCCAGCATACAGCTCCAATTCCAGAAATAGTAAGAGGTATGTTTCTGTATTCTGCATCCAGAATTTTGTTGTGCATGGAATGTTCTTCCTTATTGTAATGAAGCGAGTGCTTGGACCTGTAACTATGCTCCAGTTTGACATCTCCGTGATTACTCTACAATTAACATTTTAAATGTTTGGCAGAGGTTTCATAGAGCCACTTTGGCTATTTCTTTACTGTTTTACTCTCAAATGCTGTGTGGGGAAAAATGAACATCTAAACCTTCTTGTGTGGGCTCTGATTTCTCCTACTGTATCGTGATTGTCATTTCTCCTACATTTGTGAGAGTCAAAAAGATACTTTGCCATCTGGAGGAGAAACTTGGTGATTGTAGTTTGCAGAAATTATCTGCAAAGACAAGAGAAAAACAAATTTGGCACATTAAAATTTGCATTCTGCAAGCAGTCTTACAAAGTATTAGGGAGTGTCATTTCTCCCCCTTTCCTTTCTCAGTTGTCAATGTTGTGCTGTTTGTAAGCCTCTACAAGGTGTTTCCGTAAGAGCATGCAAAAATTTTACAGGAGATAAGGATGCTCCACTGAACAATTTGAGGTAGGTAACTTGGGGTCAGAGAAACCAGCTTAAGGAGATAATAGGAATAAAATCATAATACTGTGTACTTTTTTATTTACATTAGTTACAGTTAACTGCAAATACCACCACTGACACAATGAACATACCATTTGTACTGTATCTTACAAAATGTACTAAAACAGGGCCGTCAACCTCAATGCAAGCATAACATTGGTGACAAATATCCGTGGCATGTTTCAAATTGCATCACAGGCAGGTAAAATTCTGGCAACTAATTCCATCTCTGGGGTCTCATACACAAGTGACTCTAGATATCTCCATAGGAAATAATCAGAGATTCAGGTCAGGTGACCTTGCATTCCATGGAAATGGGCCTCTCTTTTCAATCCAGTGACTAGGAAATACTTCTAGTAATCAGTTTCGTTCCTCATTTCCTTGCAGAAAATGAAAAATGTAGATGTAAATAAACAGCACAGCATGTATAAACTTGTACGCCAGTTAGTCGTAAATAAGTTGGAAAACAGTAATGCTAGACAAAGCAGTAGACAAGTTTACTTCCACATCTCCTTAAGCTGGCTTCTCTGACCCCAGGTTCCCTACCTCAAATTGCTCAATGGAGAATTCTCTATGTCCTGTTACATTATCTATGTCCTGTTACATTATCTATGTCCTGTTACATTATCTATGTCCTGTTACATTATCTATGTCCTGTTACATTATCTATGTCCTGTTACATTCTCTATGCCCTGTTACACTTTTACGGGGTCTTACAGAAACATCCTGTATAAGAGGAACTCTTCAGGCCAACTATAAAATACTCACTTGATATTCTGCAGCAATCTTAGGTGAAGATGATGGGAAAGTAACAAAATGTTAATGGAGTCTGAAGTGATGTTCAGTAGTCATGGGGCTTGGAATCCAAGATAGGATTGATGGAGAGATCATCATCATTGTAACATAACTTCTGAAATATCAACGTATTCAGAAGAAACACGTGAATACATAAACATTCATAGTCTGCAAGCCACAGTATGGTATACGACAGAATGTACCCTGTACCACTACTATTAATTTCTTTTCCTGTTCCACTTGCTTATGGAGAGAGGGATAATGACTGTCTGTATGCCTCCACATGAATCCTAATTTCTCTTACCTTTGGTGTCCTTAAATGAAATATATGTTCCCGGCAGGAGAATATTTCGACAACCAAGATTGTTAATTTAATTTAAGCTATGTTTAGGTTCCAACCTAACCGCAACTTCATAATCTGTATATATAAAAGGCAGTGTCCTGACTGACATTCTGACTCCTCATCACTGAGCCCAACTTGAAATTTTTTAGAAGGTGTGGATCTTATTCTGTAGGCATTGTTTAAGAAGGGATTTTTCAAAATTCCAACCCTAAGGGGATGAAGAGCTTTCTCTGAAAAATGCCACTATTAAGGCAGTCTTGAAGCTAGACCTACAAAAATTGGTGTTTGATTTCTCAGTCATAAATAAAGAAATAGGTGTTCCAGCATTTTTGGAAATATAACGCTGTGGCGGTGAATTAGTGGGTGACAGCGTTTCTTAAAAAATATATCTTTATTTAAGAACTACTCCAGTATTTGTAAAGCTACATGTAAGAAGCATTTTTAAATCTACATCTACGAACATTGGTATTTGACTTCTTGGTTACAAATAAAATAAAAAAAGTATGTGTTTCAATGTTTTTGGAAACTGAACCTTTAAAAGGGTGAAATAGGGGATGAGACTTCCTGTGAAAATATTTATTATGAAAGCAGTTTTAAAGCTAAATCTATGGAAATTTATATTTGTCTTCTCAGTTAGAAATAAAAAAAGTAAATGTATCATTGTTTTTGGAAATTCAACTCCTATGGGGGTGAAAAGGAGGATGAAAGTTTTTTATAGAAATGCTTCATTGTTAATAATTGGCAACCAATGCTGTTCAATCACAATAAAGTCATAATATGTTCAATTGTCTGTTTATGTTCTAATGAAAGAATAAATTGAACATCTCATGACTTTATTGCAATTTTACAGCATTGGTTGCCAGTTATTAATGTAAAAATGATCGCAGGCCTCAGACGGGATTTTATGTCCTGTATATAAATATTTCATAGTCCAAGCATTTTTTAAGCTAAATCTGTGAAAATATGTATTTGGCTTCTGTGTTAGAAGTAAAACATATGTGTCTGTTTTTGGAAATTCATCTCCTAAGACTTTGAAATATGTTGAGAAAAGCTTTAGAAAAAGATTTCATTGGGAAAGCCTTATTAAAGCCTAATCTTTGGGAATTGGTGTTTGCCTTCTCAATTAGAGATGAAAAAATAGACGTTTCACTGTTTTTGGAAATTCAATCCCTAGGAGGGTAAAATAGGGCCACACTGATACACTGGCTATCATTGCCTGCCCAAACTGCCAAGGATAGAAACTTGAAATTTTGACAGTGTGTGGGTCTTATACTGTAGGCATTATTTAAGAAGAGATTATATGAAACTCCACTCTTAAGGGGATGAAATAGGGAGTGAAAGGCTTTTTGAAAGTATGTCACTGTTAAGGGAATTTTGAAGCTAGAACTACAAAAATGAGTATTTGATTTTTCATTCAGAAAATGAGAAATGTGTGTTCCAGCATTTTTGGAAATTCAACCGTAAATGAATGATTACTAAAGGATTTTTAAAGCTGCGTCTACAACAACTGGTATTTGACTTCTCAGTTAGAAATATATTAAAAAAAAATCTGTTTCAGTATTTCTGGAAATTCAGTTTGGGAATATTCTAGAAGTTACTGGTACGTAAACTGCCATTAAGAATTCACTTCAAAATACTAATGTCAAATATTTGTAAACTATCATTTTAACAAGTTCTTTTTCTATAATAAACCAAAAAATATATGTATAGCACTTACTTTCATTAGTCTGATTACGAAATACAGTTTGTGCAAGAATTTTATTGCTTTCACAATAACAGTTAACTTCAAACATTGTAATAGCTTTTAAATTTTGTCATTCTCAGAGAAAGCTAAAAGCCTGCTGTTTATGTCCTCATTAGGTATTGGAAATGTAACCATGCACTGTTCAAGCTTTCAAACATTTTTGACAGTCTTGTTTGAAATCATTAATTCAGAAGCCATTCTTCAGAGCATCCATCTTTTTGGAGTAGTTGTTAAAAGTTCAGAATTTTCATTTTTTAGTTTCTTAAATCAACTGCTTCTACTTTATCGAGGGCATGAAAGCCTTCATAATGGCATGTTTTGTTTTTGCAAAAGGATAATAGCAGTGCTTTCGTAAGAACTGTGAGAAGTGAGGATTCATGAAAGATACAAGTTATTGAAACTGCTTTAGGGTCATGACTACAGCATAATTTGATGCTCCATATCTATATTAACGATTTGAGAGACAATCTGTGGAGCCGTCTTAGGTCGTTTGCAGATGACGCTGTCGTTTATGTACTAATAAAGTAATGAGAAGATCAAAACCAATTGCAAAACAATTTAGAAAAGATATCTGAATGGTGCGAAAATTGGCAATTGACCCTAAATAACAAAAAGTGTGAGGTCATCCACATGAGTGCTAAAAGGAATTCGTTAAACTTCGGTTACAAGATAAATCAATCAAGTCTAAAGGCCTTAAATTCAACTAAATACCTAGGAATTACAGTTACATACAACTTAAATTGGAAGAAACACACAGAAAATGTGGGAAAGGCTAACCAAAGACTGCGTTTTATTGGCATGTCAATTAGAAAATTCAACAGATCTACTAAAGAGACAGTCTACACTACAATTGTCTGTCCTCTTTTAGTATACTGCTGTGTGGTGTGGGATCATTACTAGATAGGACTGATGGAGTACATCAAAAAAGTTTAAAGAACAGCAGCACATTTTGTATTATCGTGAAATATGGGAGAGAGTGTCATCGAAATGATGCAGGATTTGGGCTGGACATCATTCAAAGAAAGGAGTTTTTCATTGCGACGGAATCTTCTCACGAAATTGCAATCGCCAACTGTGTCCTAATGTGAAAATATTTTTTTGACACTGACCTACAAAGCGAGAAACGGTCACCATGATAAAATCAGGGAAATCAGAGCTCGTGTGGAAACATATAGGTGTTCGTTCTTTCTGTGCACTGTACAAGATTGGAATAATAGAGAATTGTGAAGGTGGTTCAACGAACCCTCTGCCATGTGATTTGCAGGGTATCGATGTAGATGTAGATTAAAAAAATAAAAAGTTTCACGAAGGTAAATCATTTTTTTCTCTCCCATTCTGTGAACTTTTCAATCGGGCTACCCTCGTATAGGAATAGTTTGCGAATGTTTGAGAGTACCATTTTCAAGTTCATTTTTTAAATTTTATCCAGAGGGTGTCCAAAACACACACACTTTTCTAGCACTTGCTTTTTTATTGTGTTCTGTGTGTGAGATATATTTGAAGGTCAGATCCCCATCTAGGATGGTTCCTTAGGACAGAATAGATTTTTGTTCCCATACCTGTCCAAACTGATTTGTGTTTCATCGCTGATGACCTTGTCATCAATGGGTTGAAGAATCCCAATTGCCCATCCCCATTGTTCTAGCTATTAAAACTTGGACAAATGGTGCTGCTTGTCTTTGATCCTTCTTCGGCTCTTCCACTAATCTGTGTTCCTGTGAGTCCTATCCTAAAGATCAGTACTTAAAAAAATCAGTAAATTGTTGTCCCAACATCAGGTTTGTAGCAGAACAGGAGCAATAAATGAAAAATACTAATGTAAGTAGTGTTACAGACCAGAATTAGCTCATGGAAAACATACTTTGTGTCATTTCATACAGTATGTGCGTTACCACCAGTGGTAACCAATTAATGTATCATGATAAACTCTTCACAAGGAATACTTACCATTATACATTAGTTTTGCAATGGTGATGGCCCACATATACAGTGTGACATGTTTGTCACTTATGAAACTATTTAACTTTTTTTTTCTCTCTCCAGGAATCCGCTACCATTTTCATGGGTTGGTAAAAGGATTTACAGCAAAAACTGCAGGTGTTGCTCAGCTTGGTTTGGGGCATAGTTATTCGCGTGCCAAAGTAAAATTTAATGTGCACAGATCTGACAATATGATTATTCAAAGTATTGCTCTGTTAGATCAGTTGGACAAAGATGTAAACACATTTTCAATGAGAATCAGGTATGTATAAAATATGGCATCAGTTAATATTATTTGTGGCATGAAAAGGAAAGCACACAAGTGTTAAAATGGGAATAAAAGAAAAAGGCAGAGGAAAATGATAACTAAGAGCAGTTTGAGTATTTGCTCTACTTCTTTCCATGCTCTCATTTTATTAGTGTTTCTTACTTTCTCATGTCTGCTCTTGTTTCTGCTGTGTAATGTCTTACAGGTACAACCACTGTTGAATTCATTTTCTCATTTCCTTTTTTGGGTTAAGACAAGCAAGATGGAAGAGAAAAATTTGATAATGTGTCCACTTATACATGCATACTTGGAGAATAGTACAGATTGTTGGAAATGTAATGAACAGCAGCATAATGGTTTACTTTCAGTAGAAACAAGTCTTTTATTTCAATCTTTCTCCTCCGTAGAATCCAAACTAGCATGCTACTTTAATACTAATTAATATAATGCTTTTGTTCCTCATCCTACACACCTGTGTCTGAGTAAGACACAAATTACATTATTTTCTGGTCCTGTATTTGACTGATGCATAGCCTTCCAAGTCATTGTCAGTGCAGACTGAGGAGTACTTTTGCACTGTTTACTGAATGCATGTTGGGCTCATACCATGTCATTTCAATAAAAATACTCTAGACACCCACCACCCCAAGTTTTGATTGAACATGGGGTATATAATTCAGTAATGATTTTATGTACCAGAATCTTACTTCCTGCCACTGTAGCACGATAATGTGTACTGAGAACAGCATGTTTTGGAGCTGTCTTTACTGTAGTGTATCACTGAAACTGCACATTTTTGTAATACAAAATTCACCAAATATGGCAAGTTAGGTTTGGAAGAAATTAGACTCTTCCATTGAACCTGAAGGTGGCAGCAAATACGTCAGTGTGTGGTCTTGTAGAGGTAGCATCAGTATGTTGGATATCAAAGGCCTGGGCAGTCAGACAGCAGTTGTAGGTTTAGAGCCTGGAGTGGGGAGGGGGGGGGGGGTGTCTTTGGTGGCTACGTCATAGTTACAGTGTAAACTCAAAGGCTGCAGTTGACAAAGGTGGGAACAAGCAGCATTCCTCAACTGGTCGGCCGCTCAGCTTGGCCAGACAGCCAGCTTTATCATGCCCAGGCAGGGCTTGTTTCAGCTTAGGTCATGTATATGGTCCACTAAGTGCCGTCAAAATAATGAGAATGCCAGTTATTGCCCTAAAGCCTTGCCATAGTTGCAGAGCTATTGTGTGGCATAAGTGCTGAACTTGCAGCAAGTGTCTGGATTTCAGTATCATCCTCTGGCCTGATCCCATGTTGCTGCACGTTCATTGGCATCACCTACTCAACTAAGCTGCTACCTTCCAGTCCGACCTAGAGCTCAGACCAAGCTACAGATAAGGCCTTTATCACTGCCAGTTTTTTTCCCCTCCCACATTCATTAGCTTCAGCAACTCTCAACCCAACTGTTACCTTCCGTGTAATGTAGACCTTGGGCTAAGCTAAGATCAGTGGGGCACCAAAACCAGGTTTAATGAGAAGAAAACAGCTAAGTGTTTGTGACAAGCAAGAAAATAAATGTGTGTGTTATTACTGGCAGACAAGATCATGTGTCCTGTGCTGTGTTTAGCCAGAAGCGAATTGAGTAACCACCATCTTGAATTCAGTGCCCTCGAAGCTAAAACGTCGTGTTTGGTGGGTTTCATGTTTATATGCGCATATTATGAGAATATGCACTTTCAGTTGTACACACGCCATTGAAGATCTCTCCAAAAGGCATTGATTTTAACGCTGAAGTGTGACTTTGGTATATAACACCATTATCTATAATTTCTTTGTGGTAGTGAGTAACGATATGAAATATTTTGCCTCAAGCATATTTAGTTTTAATTTTACAGCCATTCCAAATTGCAGTGAATTTGTGTTTCTTGATGTCGATTCATGTCACTGGCAGTACTAATTTTAGCTTCTCTAGTATTTTTCCATTGTCCTCGTATCTATTATTTTCTTCTGTGCTCGATAATTTTGCAATTTACTTGATGATTTGCAGGAAATTAGGTATGATCAGCTGCTAGCTACATCTTATATACCTCAAGAGTCATCAGGCTTCATGTATGAAAATCTTTTATTATACAGCAATTCCCTTTAGCCAAGTGCTCTCAGCGATAAAGATTAATCTGTTTAAAGTTACATTGATTTCTATCACTGTATTCATTATGCATTGCAGGCCTTCCTCTTAATGGCTGCTGTGTTGTCACCTTTTGGTGTGTACTTTTTGCAGTTTGGTTGTTAATTTATGAATCAACAAATCTGAAAGAAAAATACTTGCCTGTGGTGACAAATTTATCTGTAGTTTAGCCAATTTGGAGGAAAAAAAAAACAGTAATATGACATAGTCACCATGTTGTTACAACATTTGTCACTTGTTACTTATGTCATTGGTCAAAGCTAATGACTCGGGTTGAATATTCCTTATTATCTGGCAATAAATATATCATGATAAGAATAACTGTAATTCTTGTTGCGGCACTATTTTATGCATTCTGAATTGCAACGAGTGGATTATGTCTACCATTTTCATGCCCTCGCAAAATGAGTCGGATGGCAGCAAGAGAGGAAATCCTTACATAGGTTTTTGGTGTAGGTTTTGGATTTCATGTTGGAGCAGATTTATTTGGCATGTAGTGGCAGATATAAAAGTACAGGTATCTTACTTCTACATTTTACCGTATTTACTCGCATCTAAGCCGCACTTTTTTTTCCGGTTTTTGTAATCCAAAAAACCACCTGCGGCTTAGAATAGAGTGCAAAGCAAGCAGAAGTTCTGAAAAATGTTCGTGGGTGCCACCACAACTAACTTCTGCCGTCGAATATATGTAGCGCTCCACAGGCATGCTTTGTAGGCACAAAGATAAATACTGGCACCAAATCCTCTGCGTCAGTAAATAAATTTTAAAAAAAGGTGGAAGACCAGCTTTTTTCTCCGCCCCGAGTTTCGACCATTGCATTTTCATACATTATCCAACAAAGTAAATACAAATTCCATATTGTTCATCTTCGAATGTAGCAGCATTTATGTATTACAAAAATCCGACTGGCAAGACCGTTTGGGATGTTTGTCAATATGGCCTACTCTACTCGTCAATATGGCCAATTCTACGTTCTGAATTTTTTCCTGCCTGTGAGAAGAGATGGTTGCTAATAGGAACTTTTATGAATTGTGAATCACATGCAGTATTCTCTTCACCATAAGAATAATACGAATATAAACATTTGGCCATGTATTGTTTTATGTTTGCTGCTATCTCATTTAAATCCTGTCTGCCTAATAAACTACGAAACTAGAGTGAGACAACAGCAAACGCGGAAGAATATACATATCATGTCATTTTTATATTCGTATTATTCTTATGCCTAATAGTGATACAGTCAGAAATGAAGCACAGCAATTGAGTAGATTTTTAAATCTAAGATGACTCTAATTTCTGTGCAGAATGTACTAAAGAGGCGCCTGCAAATATTTTCAAATAGCGAAAATTTTTCGCTAAACTCTCGCTCAGAACATCTTCTATCATACGCAGTCTATTATTTGGTTCTTTTTTTTTTAGTGGCGGTAGCACGCACAAAAGCAAGCCATGCCGCGGGCGGCGATAGGCCGTAAACACGCACTATCAGAATGCGACAAACAATGCATGACACAGTACAGTAATGAATTTTCAGCTTGGAGTGACGTAAACACCTTTAACAAAGAAAACGGCACTTATCAGATCAAAGAAAAATAAGCAATCAATTCAAACCAGACGAAGCACGTGAAAAAGGAAGGACGGAGCGCCTGACGCATAGCAATGGCTACCTGCTGGTAAAGCTTAACTGCTAAGCTTATGACTCGAACCAAACTACTGTAGCTGTATCGTCATTCATTCGACCTAAATTGTGTCTCATATTACAATGGACCAACTTTCTTTCGATTTGGAGGTGCGGCCTAAAACTTTTCTCTCCCCTTGAATTTAGAGTCTCAAATTTCAGGTGCGGCTTAGATTCGGGAAAATTTTTTTTCCTTGATTTCGAGTCTCATTTTTCAGGTGCGGCTTAGATTCGAGTAAATACATTACTTCTGTACTCTGCAAACCACCATGAGGTGCGTGCCAGAGGGTATGTTTCGTTGTGCCAGTTGTTAGGGTCACTTCCTGTTCCATTCACATATGGAACGCAGGAAAAATGATTGTTTGAATGCCTCTGTGCATGCAGTAATTATTGTAATATTATCCAAGCAATTCTTCTGAGCGATACATAGGAGGTTGTTGTATATCCCTAGAGTGATCATTTAAATCCGCTTCTTGAAACTTCCTTAATAGACTTCCTTGGGATACTTCACGTCTGTCTTCAGGGGTCTGCCATTTCAGTTCCTTCAGTATCTCTGTGACACTCTCCCATGAATTAAACAAACCTGTGACCATTCATGCTGCTATTCTCTGTATATGTTCAATATTCCATGTTAGTCCTATCTGGCACAGGTCCCACACACTTGAACAATATTCTAAGATGGGTTGCACGAGTCATTTGTAAGCAATCTCTTTTGTAGACTGATTGCACTTCCCAGTATTCTACCAATAAACTGGGGTTACTACCTGCTTTACACATGATGATATGTGATCATGCCATTTCAAATCACTATAGTGTGTTACACCCAGGTATTTGTATGAGTTGGCCGATTCCAACTGTGACTCGTTGATACTGTAGTTATAGGATACTATTTTTTTTTTCCCCCCCGCGGAGTGCACAATTTTACATTTCTGAACATTTAGAGCATGTTGCTGATCTCTGCACCACGTTGAAATCTTACCAAGATCTGATTGAATAATGAAAAGAATAGTTGCTACTCACCATATAGTGGAGATCACAGAAAGGCACAATAAAAAGACTGTCACACAATTAGCTTTTGGCGAACAAGACCTTTGTCAAAATTAGACAAAAAAAACCACACACACACACACACACACACACACACACACACACACACACACACACCACGCGCGCGCGACCACTCTCTCTGGCAGCTGGAGCGGGAGTGATAGCAGGCTAGGTGTGGGGGGGGGGGGATAAAGTGCTGCTGGGAGAGTGCAGGGACAAGGTGGACAATGAGCCAACTAGGTGCAGTCAGGAGGTTAGACGGAGGGAGGGGGGAGGTTAGCAGAAAAGGAGAGAAGTAAAAAGACTGGGCAAGTTGGTGGAATATAGGGAGCTGTGTAGTGTTGGAATGGGAACAGGGAAGGGGCTAGATGGGTAAGGACAATGACTAATGAAGGTTAAGGCCAGGAGGGTTACAAGAATGTAGGATATACTGCTGGAAGAGTAGTCACCTGTGCATTTCAGAAAAGATGGTGTTGGTGGAAAGGATCCAGGTGGCAGGGGCTGTGATGCAGTCATTGAAATGAAGGATGTGCTGGGCACTGTACACGGCAACAGGGTGATCCAGTTGTTTCTTGGTCAGTTTGTCGGTCGCCATTCATGCGGACAGGTAGCTTGTCAGGTGTCGTGCCCATGTAGAATGCTTAACTTGTAGGCAACATGACTGGTTTCACAGGTAGCCCTGCCTTTGATGGGATAGGTGGTGTTTGTGACAGGAGTGAAGTAGGTGGTGGTGGTGGGAGGATGTATGGAACAGGTCTTGCAACTAGGTAAATTACAGGGATATTAGCCATGAAGCAAGGGTTTGGGAGCAGGGATTTTATAAAGATGGATGAGAATACTGTGTGTGTTCAGTGGACGGCAGAATACCTCTGTGGGAGGAGTAGGAAGGGAAGTGGGCAGAACATTTCTCATTTCTGGGCACGACAAGAGGTAATCGTCCTTCTCTCTAACCCACGTCCCCCGCCCACACTCCCCCCACCCACCCCCGCCCATCCCCTCCACTTCATATGACCTCCCGACTGTACCTAGTTGCCTCACTCTTCACCTCGTCCCTGCTGCATGCTCCCAGCAGCACTTATACTGTCTCCCACCCCTGCCCGCTATCTTCCCCCCACCCTCCCTGCTCCAGCTTCCTCCTTCTACATCTACATCTACATCTACATTTGTACTCTGCAAGCCACCCAACGGTGTGTGGCAGAGGGCACTTTACATGCCACTGTCATTACCTCCCTTTCCTGTTGCAGTCGCGTATGGTTCACAGGAAGAACGACTGCAGGGAAGCCTCCGTCCGCGCTCGAATCTCTCAAATTTTACATTCATGATCTCCTCAGGAGGTATAAGTAGGGAGAAGCAATATATTCAATACCTCATCCAGAAACGCACCCTCTCGAAACCTGGACAGCAAGCTACACCGTGATGCACAGCACCTCTCTTACAGGTCTGCCACTTGAGTTTGCTAAACATCTCCGTAATGCTATCATGTTTACCAAATAACCCTGTGACGAAACACGCCACTCTTCTTTGGATCTTCTTTATCTCCTCTGTCAACCCGACCTGGTACGGTCCCACACTGATGAGCAATACTCAAGTATAGGTTGAACAAGTGTTTTGTAAGCCAGCTCCTTTGTTGATGGACTACGTTTTCTAAGGACTCTCCCAATGAATCTCAACCTGGCACCCACCTAACCAATAATTAATTTTATATGATCATTCCACTTCAAATCGTTCCGTACGCATACTCCCAGATATTTTACAGATATAACTGCTACCAGTGTTTGTTCCGCTATCATATAATCATACAATAAAGGATCCTTCTTTCTATGTATTCGCATACATTACATTTGTCCATTTGTCTATGTTAAGGGTCAGTTGCCACTTCCTGCACAAAGCGCCTATCCGCTGCAGATCTTCCTGCATTTTGCTGCAATTTTCTAATGCTGCAACTTCTCTGTATACTACAGCATCATCCACGATAAGCCGCATGGAACTTCCGACACTATCTACTAGGTCATTTATATATATATATATTTTGGAAAACAATGGTCCCATAACACTCCCCTGTGGCACGCCAGAGGTTACTTTAACACCTGTAGACGTCTCTCCATTGAGAACAACATGCTGTGTTCTGTTTGCTAAAAACTCTTCAATCCAGCCACACAGCTGGTCTGATATTCTGTAGGCTCTTACTTTATCAGGCGACAGTGCAGAACTGTATTGAACACCTTCCGGAAGTCAAGGAAAATGGCATCTACCTGGGAGCCTGTATCTAATATGTTCTGGGTCTCATGAACAAATAAAGTGAGTTGGGTCTCACACGATCGCTGTTTCCGGATTCCGTGTTGATTCCTACAGAAGAGTAGATTCTGGGTTTCCAGAAATGACATGATAAGCGAGCAAAACACATGTTCTAAAATTCTACAACAGATCGATGTCAGAGATATAGGCCTATAGTTTTGCACATCTGCTCGATGACCTTTCTTGAAAACTGGAACTACCTATGCTCTTTTCCAATCATTTGGAACCTTCTGTTCCTCTAGAGACTTGCGGTACACAGCTGTTAGAAGGGGGGCAAGTTCTTTCACGTACTCTGTGTAGAATCGAATTGGTATCCCGTCAGGTCCAGTGGACTTTCCTCTGTTGAGTGATTTCAGTTGCTTTTCTATTCTTTGGACACTTATTTCGATGTCAGCCATTTTTTCGTTCGCGCGAAGATTTAGAGAAGGAACTGCAGTGCAGTCTTCCTCTGTGAAACAGCTTTGGAAAAAGGTGTTTAGTATTTCAGCTTTACACGTGTCATCCTCTGTTTCAATGCCATTATCATCCCAGAGTGTCTGGATAGGCTGTTTCGATCCACTTACTGATTTAAAATAAGACCAGACCTTCCTAGGATTTTCTGTCAAGTCGATACATAGAATTTTACTTTCAAATTCACTGAACACTTCACACATAGCCCTCCTTACACTAACTTTGACGTCGTTTAGCTTCTGTTTGTCTGAGAGGTTTTGGCTGCATTTAAACTTGCAATGAAGCTCCCTTTGCTTTCACAGTAGTTTCCTAACTTTGTTGTTGAACCACGGTGGGTTTTTCCCATCCCTCACAGTTTTACTCGGCATGTACCTGTGTAAAACGCATGTTACGATTGCCTTGAACTTTTTCCATAAACACTCAACATTATCAGTGTCGGAACAGAAATTTTCGTTTTGATCTGTTAGGTAGTCTGCAATCTGCTTCCTATTACTCTTGCTAAACAGATAAACCTTCCTCCCCTTTTTTATATTCCTATTTACTTCCATATTCAGGGATGCTGCAACGGCCTTAAGATCACAGATTCCCTGTTCTGCGCCTACAGAGTCGAAAAGTTCGGGTCTGTTTGTTATCAGTAGGTCCAAGATGTTATCTCCACGAGTCGGTTCTCTGTTTAGTTGCTAGGTAATTTTCGGATAGTGCACTCAGTATAATGTCACTCGATGCTCTGTCCCTACCTCCCATCCTAAACACCTGACTGTCCCAGTCTATATCTTACTCCCACCTAGTTGCCTCTTCCATAATGCCCAGCTGCTCGCAGTCTGGCTCCAGCTGCCAGAGACTTATATTGTTACATACCATCCTGGATTTTCCATTGTTTGATTTTGGAAGATCTAACTGAATATATTTGCAACTTTGCTCAGATGGTACACTATTGTAGATAACTGCATCATCTGCAAAAGCTTGGTTTTACTATTAATGTTATCTGCAATGTCATTAATATACATCTTAAACAGCAAAGGTCCCAACAGACTTCCCTGGAGCACATCTGTAGTTACTTCTGCATCTGACGACTACTCTTCGTGTAAGATAACATGCTGTGTCCTTCCTACCAGAAAGTCCTTGATCCAGTCATGAATTTCACTTAATATTTCATATGATTGCTCTTTTGACAATAAGGTAGGTGCAGTACTGAGTCAAATGCTTTTCACAGAAATCAAGAAACACTGCATCTGCCTGGTTGTCGTGATCCAAAGCATCCAGTAAGTCATGTGAGGAAAGTGCTGCAAATTGTGACCTTCGTTGAAACTCCATCTGATGACAGGCATCATTTGTTTCAACATGTGCCACTGTCTGCAGTTGGTAGCATCTTGTTCCCTCAATGGGCACCAAAGTAGCCTCTTTCACATGTTGAATGAGGCCCCCAGGTGCACACACCTGGTGTCGTCTCCCATCCCTTGCTGCCATTTCCCTAAGGGATGTCATCGGCAACCTTAAAGTTTTCATTTCCTCTTGCTGAAATTTAATTCCCTTTCCAAGTTGCTTTTTGGTTTCGTTAACTGCTTGCTCAGTGTACAGATTGAATAACACCGATGATAGGCTACAATCCTGTCTCACTCCCTTCTCAATCATTACCATCATTTGCTGTACGTTCAAACTGCTGACGATTAACAGACACCTACCTTTTTGCATTTGCGTCTTCCTGAATACGTAAAAAGCAGTTTCCTCAAAAGAGGTGAGGTGAGTTCCACTGGCTCAGTTTCAGTGAAAGACAGCACCTCAGACGTGTTGGTTAGGGGAATCAGTACATCATGTTCAGTCCTTTCTGGTCCCCATACACCCTGTACAGGATGACTAGATCTAACACTGAGACACCACTTACAGTCAAGTGGCAGATAATGACAGATCCTGTGCTTTCTGCAGAGGAGGCAGGCTCTACAGGAGAGGTACAGGTATCACAGGTACAGGACTCTCGGGAGCTCTTCCAGCATACCAATTTGCGGCAGCTGTCAATCATTCTACAATAATCAGGGTGATTTCCAGCTGCTTATGAATCCCAACCAACTCATCCTGTGTTTGAGAACAGCATCCACAGTGGGACTGCATTTTGGATGATGCAATGTATTGTCTTCTTCTTCTTCTTCTGTAGTGGTCAATCCAAGGATTGGTTTGCAACAGCTACAATGGCAGCTTGTCTCCATTCTGTGCGTCTTTCAGCTTTTCTCTTCATTTCTTTATAGGTGTCACATCCCACATCTTTCACGATTTGATCCATGTACCTCAGTCGTGGTCTTCCTCTTGGTCTTTTTCCCTCGACATATCCCTCTATGATTGTGTTCAGGAGTCCTTTATGTCGTAATAGATGGCCTGTAAATTGCACTCTTCTTTTAACAATGAAACTCCAGAAGCTTCTCTTCTCACCTGCTCTTTCCAGAACCACTTCGTTGGTGACCTTGTCAATCCATTTTATTTTGAGCATGCGTCTATAGCACCACATTTCAAAAGAATTTAGCTTCTGCTGTTCCTCTGTCCCGAGAGTCCATGTTTCACACCCATAGCATGCCACACTCCACACATATGATTTCAAAAATCTTTTCCTGGTTTCAAGGCTGATGCTCTTAGACGTTAATATGTTTTTCTTCTTGTTAAAAGCAGCCTTTGCTTGAGCTATTCTACTTCTCACTTCTGCCTTGCTCCTTCCATCCCTGGTAATATTACTGCCCAGATAAGTAAATTTATCAACTTGTTCAAGCAGTTCATTGCCTACATGAACTTGGACTTTCACTTGATCTTCTTTGTCGCATGCCATTACTTTTGTTTTTGCTTTATTAATTCTCATATTATATTCTTCACCCATAACTTTATCCATTCTATTCAGTAGGACTACAAGATCTTCTTCACTTTCAGCCAGGACAGCTATATCATCGGCATATCTTATCATATCTATTCGTTGGCCATGAATTACTACACCTGTCTGTGAATTTTCCCTTACTTTTTTCAGCGCCTCTTCAATGTATACGTTAAAGATAACAGGGGATAGTGCGCAATGTATTGTAAGGCAGTGAAAAAGAACTTTTAAT
The DNA here is from genome assembly GCF_023864275.1 of Schistocerca cancellata. NCBI lineage: Eukaryota > Metazoa > Arthropoda > Insecta > Orthoptera > Acrididae > Schistocerca > Schistocerca cancellata. The sequence goes on from NC_064628.1 coordinate 411,510,965, forward strand.
TTAAACTTGCTGATTATCTTTTAATCTCTTGAGCTAAAAAGTTGCTAATTTCCTGTAAGAATTGAAGCAGATACACAAATAGAGATATCTATTTAGACAACCCAAAAATCTGTGTAAAAATTGCTAGTTTCCTAATATGTTTTGATGTTAATTATAGTTGTTAGCAAACTCAAAAATAGTTAATTTATGATAAATGTAGATAATATATACAGCTACTCCTCTTTGAGGGAAAACTAGATCTAACACAGAATGTTAGAAAATCTGCTGCAGTAACTAAATCACAAACCCTGATTTGTTACAAATTGCTCATATTTATGCAAAGGGCTATTGGGGGGGGGGGGGGGGGAGGAGAGTGTATAATTTGGCTGAACTGTGAACCACAAAAACTGATTTGCTATGAATTAAATTATGTATCCAAAACACATGTACCACTAATGTACAAAAATATAGTTTTGTAAGCATCCGAAAATTCTGAAACTAATCTATTTCTCATGTAATTGTACAATGAAATTAGAGAAAGATTGTATTGGACAAGGATAGGCTTTTTCCATTCATCTGTAAAGAATTCGCATTAGTATTTTGCAGCCGTGACTTATTAAACTGATAGTTCGGTAATTTTCACATCTGTCAACACCTGCTTTCTTTGGGATTGGGATTATTATATTCTTCTTGAAGTGTGAGGGTATTTCACCTGTCTCGTACATCTTGCTCACCAGATGGTAGAGTTTTGTCAGGACTGGCTCTCCCAAGGCCATCAGTAGTTATAATGGAATGTTGTCTACTCCTGGGGCCTTGTTTTGACTCAGGTCTTTGTGCTCTGTCAAACTCTTCACACAGTATCGTATCTCCCATTTCATCTTCATCTACATCCTCTTCCATTTCCATAATATTGTCCTCAAGTACATCGCCCTTGTATAGACCCTCTATATACTCCTTCCATCTTTCTACTTTCCCTTCTTTGCTTAGAACTGGGTTTCCATCTGAGCTCTTGATATTCATACAAGTGGTTCTCTTTTCTCCAAAGGTCTCTTTAATTTTCCTGTAGGCAGTATCTATCTTACACCTAATGAGATAAGCCTCTACATCTTTACATTTGTCCTCTAGCCATCCCTGCTTAGCAGTTTTGCACTTCCTGTCGATATCATTTTTGAGACGTCTGTATTCCTTTTTGCCAGCTTCATTTACTGCATTTTTATATTTTCTCCTTTCATCAATTAAATTCAATATTTCTTCTGTTACCCAAGGATTTCTACTAGCCCTTGTATTTTTACCTACTTGATCCTCTGCTGCTTTCACCACTTCATACCTCAAAGCTACCCATTCTTCTTCTACTGTACTTCTTTCCCCCATTCCTGTCAATTGGTGCCTTATGCTCTCCCTGAAACTCTGTACAACCTTTGGTTGTTTCAGTTTATCCAGGTCCCATCTCCTTAAATTCCCACCTTTTTGCAGTTTCTTCAGTTTTGATCTACAATTCATAACCAATAGATTGTGGTCAGAGTCCACATCTGCCCCTGGAAATGTCTTGCAATTTAAAACCTGGTTCCTAAATCTCTGTCTTACCATTATATAATCTATCTGATACCTTCTAGTATCTCCAGGATTTTTCCATGTATACAACCTTCTTTCATGATTCTTGAACCAAGTGTTAGCTATGATTAAGTTTTGCTCTGTGCAAAACTCTACCAGGCGGCTTCCTCTTTCATTTCTTAGCCCCAATCCATATTCACCTACTATGTTTCCTTCTCTCCCTTTTCCTACTCTCGAATTCCAGTCACCCATGACTATTAAATTTTCGGCTCTCTTCACTACCTGAATAATTTCTTTTATCTCATCATACATTTCTTCAATTTCTTCATCTGCAGAGCTAGTTGGCATATAAACTTGTACTACTGTAGTAGGCGTGGGCTTCGTGTCTATCTTGGCCACAATAATGCGTTCACTATGCTGTTTGTAGTAGCTTACAGCCACTCCCATTTTTTTATTCATTATTAAACCTACTCCTGCATTACTCCTATTTGATTTTGTATTTATAACCCTGTATTCACCTGACCAAAAGTCTTGCTCCTCCTGCCACCGCACTTCACTAATTCCCACTATATCTAACTTTAACCCATCCATTTCCCTTTTTAAATTTTCTAATCTACCTGCCCGGTTAAGGGATCTGACATTCCACACTCCGATCCGTAGAATGCCAGTTTTCTTTCTCCTGATAACGACGTCCTTCTGAGTAGTCCCCGCCCGGAGATCCGAATGGGGGACTATTTTACCTCCGGAATATTTTACCCAAGAGGACGCCATCATTATTTAACCATACAGTAAAGCTGCATGCCCTCAGGAAAAATTACGGCTGTAGTTTCCCCTTGCTTTCAGCCGTTCGCAGTACCAGCACAGCAAGGCCGTTTTGGTTAATGTTGCAAGGCCAGGGCAGTCAATCATCCAGACTGTTGCCCCTGCAACTATTGAAAAGGCTTCTGCCCCTCTTCAGGAACCAGACGTTTGTCTGGCCTACTATACTTAAAAGTTTTAAAAGTTCACAATTTAGTTTAAGCCTACGATTGGTGATAACAGTACTAGTTTACTGCAGCTTTCTCAAATGTTCTGTATTTCACAATATATCACAATACAGATGGTAAAATTTGCAAATAATGAACTTTAAATTGACACACGATCGTGTACAAACGGTCTCACATAAGGGAAAATTGACAAGTCAGCTTTTATGTATAAATAAATGTGTGTATTTCATGGATTTTTCACATAGGTGATTCTGTGCTCATGTCTACACTGGAGTGCCGAAGAAGAACACTGCAGCGTAAGCTTATCTCAGTCAAAATTACTAAAAGTGGCGCACCAACAAAGCACATCTTTTGCCTGTTGAAGCTAACAATGCATATTATGTTTGTTTTGTCATAGACTGCAGTTTCCTCCTCCAAAACAAAATACTTCCATATCCATACTACTTTCCATCGTAGGGTTTAGCATGATGGTAAATGTGGCTTGTGTCTGTACATATTTTTATAGTGTCATGTTCTCCTATATTTTGGCATAATATGTAGTATAAGAGAACACTTAAAAGCTCTTTGGGTTCAGTGAACTTGCTTAGGGTGAAATCAGTGGTGGCAATCTCAGCTTCAGAATGCATCAAAGATCTTTCTCAGTCAAAATTGACAAAAATCTTAAATCCTTTTGCAGCTTACACAGTTCCATTGAGCAACAATGCAAAATCAAATGTAATGTGTGGCTTAGCCAGTCTGTAACTGAGACAGTCCCAACAGTGCAGCATACAATTGCCTCTGAAAATTACACATTTCTAGTTGGTATGGGACATTCAAGGTGAGTCTGCAGGAAGTGTAGAACATGCTTCATTCTGCACACTTCTCAGTAAACAAACAGAATAACTTGAAATGTGCATGAATTTTTGAATACCTGTTAGGGTTATACTAGAGGCTACAGAAATGCTTAAAGCTACCATATGTGGAACTAGAAGATAAGTATATGAGGAAAGTGGGTGGCTAATTGACTCTGAAAATGTTGTGTAGCATGTACAACACAATCCTTGTTCTTGTTAACAGAATCTCTTGTCGGTTCTTGATAGAATATTGTAATAAATGAAAAGCACCAGTCTGCTTTTGTTCTACAATATTACTTTTATTGTTAACCGGTTTTCAGCATACAAGCCCATCTTCAAACATTTACTGAGTATTATCACCAAAGAAGTTACAGTGTTTGGAAACAATAAAAGTAATATTGTAGAACAAAAGCAAACTGCTCCTTGTTTCTTGGATTGTAATAAGTGCCAGTGAGGTCTGGATCTTTTTACTATGATTTGAAGATAAAATTAGAGTTTGGAGTGATACATGTTTGCCTCACCTCACCACCAAAGGGCAGGCATGACCAAAAGACATGCTCATTGTGTTCTTCGATAGTGACGCTGTGGCTCATCTTTGTACTTGGGGGGGGGGGGGGGGGGGGCAGGCATTGATTAGTGTGTTTTTATTTGAAATTGCTTAAAAGATTGAAAATCATTTGCTATGTCCAGTAGCACCTCTCCAAGAGCAACGCATTCCATCCCCACTCATTTTTGATCTCTCTGCTCTTAAGTTCATTTTGTTTTTGCTGAAAGGATTCCATTTTGTAACAGTGAGTAATGTGAAAGAGGCTTCAGCAAGAGCCCTTCCTGTTGTTGTTATGTTTTCTTGTCTGTCATTGACTCCCATCCCTGTATTGCTCCTCGTCCCTCTGCTTCATCTGCTTTATGCATTAATCGTAAGATTTTTTTCAGAGAATGGTATTCATACCATTTCCCAGAGCTGGTGAAGATAGTACCTGAAAATTATATGTATGCAAGAGTGGCAAGACTTATTGGAAACAGGAAGGAGTTTACTGAAGATAAACTTGAAGCCTTGGAGGAACTTGTTATGGACAGTGCAAAAGCCCAAGCTATCCTCAGTGCTTCGCGTTCTTCGATGGGTTAGTAGTCAAACTTGAAATAAAGTGTAGTAGCAATAAATAGCCATTTAGTAGAAAATAATTCATACCTGCAACAAATTTTAACTGTGAAACTAAAATTGTAACCAAAAGCCTCTGGAGATCCCATTAACTCTACCATATGCTGTTGTAGACTAGCATATGGATTTATGGATATGTAAATATGGATCAGCATTCTAGATATGTTTCATATCAAATGAATAGATGAAGACAAATGAGTGACTTTATATCAGAAGGAATTTGGCATATAATGGGAGTTATTTGTTCTACTGTTAGTGATTTTGTTTGTTTTTGAACAGCCAGTGATTGTTTGTTTCAGCCTAGTTAGTTTCCATTTGTCACCTTGAGACATCAGCAAAGTAGCAAGTTGAGCTGTGTGTGTGTGTGTGTGTGTGTGTGTGTGTGTTTCTTCTTAGTTTAATTCTTAAGTAGTCTCTCTCTCTCTCTCTCTCTCTCTCTCTCTCTCTCTCTCTCTCTGAGCTTACAATTTGAATCATCGTACTCTTAGTTGATTGTGATTCTTTGATTTGGAGCTGAGTGGAAGGTCTTATCCATATGCTCTGTCAATTCCATGATGGCCTTGGTGACAGATTTCTCTGTTTGTATTATGCGATGGAACGTTGTAGGACATCTTGATGTGTAGAGGGTGCACTACATGAAGGAAGCAGCTAGTTGGCTAGCAGAGTACATGTGAAGTGCCCCTGAGGGTTTTTTAGGCTAGGCGGTAGTTATAGAGGTCTGCTGATGAATGCTCAGCAGTCAATACATGGAGAGCGTAATCAATCCATGTAAAAGACACTTGACTTGTCAAAATTTTAACAGTAAATTACCAAAATATTTGTAACAAAATACCTGAATTTACTGCCCTCCAAGAAAGTTGTCAGGTTCAAATTATTCTCAGAACTGAGAGCTGGCTGAAACTTGAAGTGTAAAGCTCTAAAATCTTTAGCAAGGCTTGGAACATAGATTGAAAAGACAGATGAGACACCATGAGAGGGGCAGTGTTCATTGCAGTCGACAAAAATATTATGTCTATTGACGTCGAAATTGAGTCTGACAGAGACATTATCTGGACACATATAACAGGTCTAGGCGAACTTGGGTTAATTATTTAACTTTTTACCAGCCATCTGATTCCACCATGACTGTTGTAGTATCATTCAGAGAAAGTCTACAGTCAGTAGTGTGAAAATAGTCAGTTCGTGCAGTATTAGCTTTGGGCAACTTATAACCTACTAGTATAGACAGGGATGTCTATGGGTTTATTGCAGATAGTGTGGACAGGCAGTCTTGTGAAGTACTTTTGAACACATTTACCAAAAACTGTCTTGAGCAGCTAGTTTGACAGTCCACACAAATAGAAATATTTTAGACCTCGTAACCTCAAACAGGCCTGACAGTATCGATAGTGTCACTATAGACACTAGTGGCTGTGATGTCATCGTAGTGACTATGGTTAAGAGAAGTTAATAAATCCATTAAGAAGATGAGGAGAGTATTTACACTGGAAAGAATATGTAAACTATTATTAGCAGATGATGGTCATTTTTTAGTTCTAATATGGTGGATGTGGAGGAATTATGGGTAAAGTTTAAATGGATTGTAAATTGTGCCCTGGAGAAACGTGGGCCGAGTAAGTGGGTTAGGGACAGACAGTTTAATAACAAACTTTCGAACTTTCTGAAGACACAAGACTGTTACACTAACAGTTAAAAAAAAAAAAAAAAAATTATGACAGGCAAAAGTTTGTGGCAATTCGTACATTTATAAAAAAAAAAAAAGACTCAATACCCGAAGCATATAGCTACCATTGTCATACTTAAGCAGAAAGTCTTGCCAAGAACCTGATAAAATTTTGGTCATATGTTAAATGACTAACAAGGAGACGGCACGACTGTGGGGTCAGGGATTTGTCTGAAATTTTGTGTGGTGAAAGAGGGCCCCCTAACACCTCACGTGGTTAAAATATTAGGACGCACTACCCGGAAAATCCCGGGAAAAATCGATCCAAAGTTTCTTAGGTGCCTTATGAGTATAAAATGTTAGTCCATTCCTGAGCCGCCGTATGGCCTAGATGGTTAGGGCTCGGACACTTAAGAACGCCAGGGATCTCGGGCTCAATTCCTCCTGTGGCACTTTTTTTTCTTTCTTTTGATATTCTACCAATTATTCAAAAAGTTTCTCAAACCTACATTATCTTTAACAAATTAGTTACATTATTGAATAAAATTTATTTTCTTTTTGTTCAACAACACAATTCGTGGCGGTGGGTTTTCCATTTTTCATTGTGAAGTATATGAGGAGAAACATTGGGTTTTTAATCAGAATAACAAAGTCAATTGGGAAACATTCACTTATTATAAACAAGAACTGCAGTGGTAATTATCGTAAAAACAAAGCAATAATTTTTGGGACATCTTGCGCAACATATAAAAGCGGATTTTTTACGATCACAGGGAGTTTGCAATAAATCTGTACAAAAACGTGCCCCATTAACATTTACGAAAATGTTTAGAGTTTCTGATAATTTTGAGGCAAACCAGGCATATTGAATCATGTCTCGGAATATTGGTGATGATAATTGATGGTAAATTATAGAATGAATTTTTATAAAATTGTCCTGGGAATTTCTTTCACGATTCTCCTGTAACAATGCGCTGCAATTTTGCAAGCGCTTTATGAAATTTTTAACTTGCTTGTGAAAGTAAACGTCACAAGGTTGCACCAAAGAAGTGCATTTTGGAGGTATGACTTTTACAGACCAAGTTGGCATATATTCGTCATCTTGAAAAATTGCGTCATATTTCTCCGGATTCATTTGACCTCCCCAAGAGTCAGTGAGAAGTAAATATTTATTCTCCGTTATGTAAGATTTTAAACATTTCTGGCCAAAATCCAAGTATAAAACTGTTGTTAATTTTCCGGACTTAGATGATGGTACAATGTCGTTCGTATAAGTATTGGCATAGCCATCTGTTAATTTGTGAATACGAGGTCTGAAATGACCGGTCGCCTCTTGTAAGCATATGAAGACATGTGTGAGCAGTTTTCCGGATAATGTTATTGAATATTGTGCGGTGTATGAATGCGTCACTGTATTCAAATCTGACTTTTTCACAAAAACTGTTTTACTCCCTTTTTCAGTGAGAGTCCTGTTGAAAACAGATTGATATTGGTATCCTGAAACAATAGTATTTTTAATATTAAACAATATTCGAATGTGTATGTAAATATCTTTTTCTATAATTAAATTTGAATTGATATATTTTACACCGGTAAAACCATTTTGTATGCAGAAAACATGTATTTACCTGTTTGGTCAGTATTTATCACATAATCCTCACGGTATTGAGGGATTAAATGGCACGTCTGCCAACAAAAGGCCTCCGCAGACACCTGGATGTCCTCCATTGGTGCCACTTCCTTTTTTTGAAACCAGTTTCGTGATATTGCGTGGTGAAATTCTGTGCTTCTCTTTAAATGCCGTGACCGATCGATCCGACACCTTGAATTTGAAATAGACAAATTGTGCAGCCGCAGCCAATGCCCATTGCTATAAATTTCTTGTCGTGACTTGCTGATATTGCTGTCTTGCGTCCACAAAATGATTGAAGGTCCACGAATCTATTGCCTCAAATTTATCCAACCGCATACCACCACTTTTAATATCTTTCTCCCCCCCCTTTTTTTTTTTTTTTTTTTTTTTTTTTTTTTTTTTTTTTTTTTTTTTTTTTTTTTTTATGTCGCCAAGGGCCATGTAGGGTGCCCTTTAGCAATATTCATGACTTTGACTTTGTAGGCAATGGGAATCGTGTCACTTTTAAATCTTTTCGGTGATGGTTTATATTCGTCTGGAGGAGAATCACTTTGTGACACTTCGAACTGTTCGTCGTTCTCCTCACATTTTTCACAATCCTCATGAGCGTGAATTAATTCCTCTTAAGTTACGAATGTTTTTTCACCCAAAAGTTCCAGTGTATTATTATAAAGTTCTCTGGCCAATAAGATAGCATCGCAAGAGATTTCTTCCGAAGATGTCCATGCAATTAATTATTTTCCGTCAAAAGCTTTTCGTAATACACCACTGCGTCCTTCAATCGTAATTTTGATAGATCACTATGAATGGGTTCTTCAGGAATTTCTTCTCCTACTCCAGATGAGCCAGCAACTTCTTCAGTTGACGTGTTTAACCTCGGATCGGAATAACACGTTGAAATTTGAAACAGGAACGTCTGTTCATGATGAAATTGAAAAACAAACTGCTGTTTACTTCTCACGGCTCGCGCACAGTCCTATGTGCAGATGACCGTTATAATCCCAAGGGGACCCTTACAAAGCCCCTTTAAACCTTGAAACTCCATAAAACAAAATAGAACAATGAGCACAAATATTTTGCAGTGAATGAAAAACTTTACGTTCTTGAGCTAAAATAATGTTTTAAAACTAATGTAGGTTTGAAAAACTTTTTGAATAATTGGTGGAATAACAAAAGAAAATGAAATAGAAGAAAGAAAAACAAAGTGTCCGAGAAGGAATCGAACCCGAGACCTCTGGCGTAAGAGTCCGAGCCCTAACCATCTAGGCCAGACGGCGACTCGGCAATGGACTAACATATTATACTCGTAAGTCACCTAAGAAACTTTGGATCGATTTTTCTTGGGATTTTCCGGGTTGTTGTTGTTGTTGTTGTTGTTGTTGTTGTGGTCTTCAGTCCTGAGACTGGTTTGATGCAGCTCTCCATGCTACCCTATCCTGTGCAAGTTTCTTCATCTCCCAGTACCTACTGCAACCTACATCCTTCTGAATCTGCTTAGTATATTCATCTCTTGGTCTCCCTCTACGATTTTTACCCTCCATGCTGCCCCCCAATGCTAAATTTGTGATCCCTTGATGCCTCAGAACATGTCCTACCAACCGGTCCCTTCTCATCAAGTTGTGCCACAAACTCCTCTTCTCCCAATTCTATTCAATACCTCCTCATTAGTTACGTGATCTACCCATCTAATCTTCAGCATTCTTCTGTAGCACCACATTTAGAAAGCTTCTATTCTCTTCTTGTCCAAACTATTTATCGTCCATGTTTCACTTCCATACATGGCTACACTCCATACAAATACTTTCAGAATCGACTTCCTGACACTTAAATCTACACTCGATGTCAACAAATTTCTCTTCTTCAGAAACGCTTTCCTTGCCATTGCCAGTCTACATTTTATATCCTCTCTACTTCGACCATCATCAGTTATTTTGCTCCCCAAATAGCAAAACTCCTTTACTACTTTAAGTGTCTCATTTCCTAATCTAATACCCTCAGCATCACCCAACTTAATTCGACTACATTCCATTATCCTCGTTTTGCTTTTGTTGATGTTCATCTTATATTCTTCTTTCAAGACACTGTCCATTCCGTTCAACTGCTCAATGAATTACAATGTCATCGGCGAACCTCAAAGTTTTTATTTCTTCTCCATGGATTTTAATACCTACTCTGAATTTTTCTTTTGTTTCCTTTACTGCTTGCTCAATATACAGATTGAATAACATTGGGGACAGGCTACAACCCTGTCTCACTCCCTTCCCAACCACTGCTTCCCTTTCATGTCTCTCGACTCTTATAACTGCCATCTGGTTTCTGTACAAATTGTAAATAGCCTTTCGCTCCCTGTATTTTACCCCTGCCACCTTTAGAATTTGGAAGAAAGTATTCCAGTCAACATTGTCAAAAGCTTTCTCTAAATCTACAAATGCTAGAAACGTAGGTTTGCCTTTCCTTAATCTTTCTTCTAAGATAATTCCTAAGGTCAGTATTGCCTCACGTGTTCCAATATTTCTACAGAATCCAAACTGATCTTCCCTGAGTTCAGCTTTTACTAGTTTTTCCATTCATCTGTACAGAATTCACATTAGTATTTTGCATCCGTGACTTATTAAACTGATTGTTCAGTAATTTTCACATCTGACAGCACCTGCTTTCTTTGGGATTGGAATTATTATATTCTTCTTGAAGTCTGAGGGTACTTCGCCTGTCTAATACATCTTCCTCGCCAGATGGTAGAGTTTTGTCAGGACTGGCTCTCCCAAAGCTGTCAGTAGTTCTAATGGAATGTTGTCTACTTCGGGGGCCTTGTTTCGGCTCAGGTCTTTCAATGCTCTGTCAAACTCTTCACGCAGTATCGCATCTCCCATTTCATCTTCATCTACATTCTCTTCCATTTCTATAATATTGTCCTCAAGTACATCGCCCTTGTATAGACCCTCTATATACTCCTTCCACCTTTCTGGTTTCCCTTCTTTGGTTAGAACTGGGTTTCCATCTGAGCTTTTGATATTCATACAAGTGGTTCTCTTTTCTCCAAAGGTCGCAAGTTCGAATCCTGCCTTGGGCATGGATGTGTGTGATGTCATTAGGTTAGTTAGGTTTAAGTAGTTCTAAGTTTTACGGGTCTGATGACTGGTAAGTCCCATAGTGCTCTGAGCCATTTGAACCATTTTTGAGAGAACCGGCATTTGAAGCTGACGGCAGAATGATTCTACTGCTACCAACATACTGTATTTACCTGAGTGTAAGACGGCCCTCTTACTGTAAGAGGCTCCTTGAGAAAAAATTATTTTTAACATATTCTTTCTAATTGAAAAAACAAACTTTTACTGAAGTAGGGTATCCGCCTAAAATGTTAATGTTACACCTATTGTTAACTTATGCCATGCATTCATTGTCTGCATTTTTATAATGATGTTGTTGTTGCAGTCTTCAGACCAAAGACTAGTTTGATGCGCCTCTATCCTGTGCAAACGTCGTCATCTTCAAGTAACTACTGCAACCTACATCCTTCCAAATCTGCTTACTGTATACAGTTCTTGGTCTTCTTCTACAAATTTTACCCCCCACACTTCCCTCCACCTTCAAATTGGTGATCCCCTGATGTCTCAGAATGTGCCCTACCAACCAATCCCTTCTTATAGTCAGGTTGTGCTACAAATTTCTTTCCTTCCAACTCTGTTCAGTATCTCCTCATTAGTTACCTGATCTACCCATCTAATCTTCAGCATTCTTCTGTAGCACCATATTTCAAAAGCTTCTATTCTCTTCTTGTCTAAACTGTTTTTCGTCCATGTTTCACTTCCATACTACACTCCAGACAAATACTGTCACGAAAGACTTCCAACACTTAATGTGTACTCAGTGTTAACAAATTTCTCTTCTACAGAAATGCTTCTCTTGCTACTGCCGGCTTACATTTTATATCCTCTCTACAGATCCAAACTGATCTTTCCCAAGATCAGCTTATACCAGTTTCTCCATTCTTCTGTACAGAATACATGTTAGTATTATGCAGTCATGACTTATAAAACTTATAGTTCAGTAATTTTCACACCTGTCAGCAACTGATTTCTTTGGCATTGGAATTACTGCATTCTTCTTGAATTCTGAGAGTATTTCGCCTGCCCCATACATCTTGCATACTAGATGGAAGAGTTTTTACGTGTCTGGCTCTCCCAAGGCTATTAGTAGTTCTAACGGAATGTCATCTACTCCTGTTACCTTCTTTCTACTTAGATCTTCCAGTGCTCTGTCAAATTCTTCATGCAGTATCATATCTCCCATCTCATCTTCATCTTCTTCCATTTCCATAATATTGCCCTCAAGTGCATTTTCCTTGTATGGACCCTCTATATATTGCTTCCACCTTTTTGCTTGTCCTGCTTTGCTTAGGGCTGATTTTCCATCTTAGTTCTTGATGTTCATAAAGATGGTCCTTCATTCTCGAAAGGTCTCTGTAATTCTCCTGTAGGCAACATCTATATTTTCCCTTGTGATATAGTTTCGTAAATCCTTACATTTGTCCTCCAGCCATTCCGGCTTAGCCATTTTGCACTTCCTGTCAGTCTCATTTTTGAGATGTTTGTATTCCCTTTCACCTGGTTGATTTACTGCATTTTTATACCACCATTTCACTCTCAAGGCTACCCATTTTACCTCTACCATACTTCTTTCCCCTGTTGTCAGTCGTTTCCTAATACTCCCTCTGAAAGTCTCTACAACCTCTGGTTCCTTCAGTTTATCAACATCCCATCTCCATAAATTTCTACCTTTTTGTACTTTCTCCTGTTTTAATCTACAGTTAACAACCAATAAGTTGTGGTCGGAGTCCACAACTGCCCCAGGAAATATCTTACAATTTAAAATCTGGTTCCTAAATCTTGATCTTACCATTGTATAACTAGTCTGAAACCTTCTGCTATCTCCAGGTCTCTTCCAGGTACAGTAGAGTCTCGGTCCAACCTAAACCGGCTGCAGCAAGGTCGGATAACACGGAAAATAATACAAAAAACACAAAAATTAAACTAAAGTAAGCCAAATGAGTTAAACATTTAATATAATACAAATCAAATTAGACAGAATAGATATTTACTCTGTGAAGAAGTTAGTAATTGTTTTTTGTTTGCCTGCTGTTTGCCATTTTTTACCGCTAAATCACATAGTCGCTTAAGAAGTAGAACCTCGGTAGACAATGTTTCCTCCAGTTGCTCTACATATTTTAAAGCAGTTTCCAAAGCCTTGTGTCCTTCGTTGTGAGAATTTTTGGGCGCACTTTCCTCCACAACATCCGCTTCTTAGTCTTCTTTTTCGTGTACCATGTTGACTATTTCTTCATCTCTCACTTCAAATTCTTCACCTTGGACAATCCATTCATTTATGTCATCTTCTGTGGTGTCAGTACATCCCGGAACTTTTCGTAACAATGAAAGCAGGGTAGTATTTTCTGGTTCAGTCTGCTGCTGTAGATTTTCATCATCTGGAGGGTTTTTGTGATCTTCCTGTAGCAAAATTTTCCAGTATTTTGCAGTTGTATTTGCTCCAACATTCTCCCAACATTGGGCCACGTCATAAGTTACGTCTTTGAAATTAATACGGCGCAACTGCTCTAGCATGTCTTCTCCTTTGTCCATAGCATTAATTAAAGAGGAAAGCAAGTTTCTTGCAGTAGTTTCTCTTCAGTGTCTCTGAGGTCCCTTGGTCCATAGGCTGAGATAAGGATGTGACATTTGGAGGCAAAAACATGGCCTTTATATCTTGATCTTGAAGTTCATCCTTATTAGGATGACAAGTGGCGTTGTCTACAAGCAACAGCGCTTCGCGGGGCAGGTTGTTGGCTTTCGAAAACTTTTCAGTTTGTAGCACGAACTCGTTAAAAAACCATTCTTTAAAAATGTCAGAGCTCATCCAAGCATTTTTTGTTGTTGTAATATTTCACTGGTAAAGCATTTTTAGGTACAAAAAAATGCTCTCAGTTTTTGTGGCTTACCTATCATAGACAGTTTCATTTTCAAATTTGCTGTGGCATTACTGCATGCAAGAATTGTCACTCTTTCTTTGCTACGTTTGTTACCTGGCGCTGCCTTTTCGGCCTTCGATGCCAATGTTTTTTCGGTAACATTTTGTAATTGAGACCAGTCTCGTCGCAGTTAAAAATTTGATTGCCTGTTAAGTTTTCCTTGACGAATACCTTGTAAAATTTGTTCCTAAACAACTGAACAGTTTCAAAATTTGCTGAAAGCTTTTCAAACAGACATTAAGTTGCCGAATTCTGTATCTTTTCATCCATCTATCGAGCCAGCCTACACCAGCTGTGAAATCAGGTGCATCTTCATTTAGTTCGTTACGAAACTTTAAAGCTTTTTCCTGCAAAATAGGCCCCGACTTGGGTAAATCTTTATCTCTGTGTTGAGTAAACCATAGGAACAAAGCTTCACTTACTTTTTCATAATCACATTTTTTCATGGTTTTCCGATCTTCCAAAACAGCTGAGGTTGCTCGCTGAGAACACCATCTCTCAATTTCATTGCGGTTCCTTTTCCAGTCTCCAACTGTTGTTTTCACGACGTTATAATCTTGCGCCACTTTTAATAAAGATTCACCATTGTCTCTTCTTTTTAAAGCTTTAAGTTTTTCTTCCATTGAAATGACCACCTTTCTCCATTTTGAAGCCATCACCACAAATTTTTACAATAAACAAAGTGCAACACATCCACTCCACTACAGATCTAAGTTAGCGCTGAGGAGTGAGGAGTAGCAGATGGCGACACTGAACTGAGTATCAACAAACAAGAAGCTAGTCACTTACATGTCGTCGGCTGGCGCACGGCCATTGGGGTGAAAGGGTCGGATAACACAAAGGTCAGATAACCGAAGATCGGATAATCGAGACTGCTGTATACGAGGGCCGTTCAGAAAGTAACCTCCGGTTGATTTAAAAAAATACACCAAGTTAAATAAAAATATTTTAATATATACATCTTACAACTACATCTTTGCACTATTTTTCTACATAGTCTCCATAGCGATTGAGGCACTTATCGTATCTCTTCACAAGCTTTGAAATTCCTTCTGCATAAAAATCACCCGCTTGTGCCTGGAGCCAGCCTGTGACCGCATCTTTGAGCTCTTCGTCGTCATCAAACCGCTGTGACCCGAGCCATTTCTTCAAATGCATGAAGAGGTGATAATCACTTGGCGCCAGGTCTGGGCTGTAAGGTGGATGGTTGATAACGTCCCACTTGAAGGACTCAAGAAGGGCCGTTGTTCTGCGAGCAGAGTGAGGACGGGCGTTATCGCGCAAAAAAACGATACCGGAAGTCAGCATACCACGGCGTTTGTTCTGTATAGCCCGTCGTAACTTTTTTATTGTTTCACAGTACACGTCTTGATTAATGGTCGTACCACGTTCCATGAATTCAACCAACAACACCCCTTTGGCATCCCAAAACACCGTTGCCATCAGTTTTCTGGCAGAAAAATCTTGCGAGGCTTTTCTTGGTTTGGTAGGCGAATTTGAATGTGCCCACATCTTTGATTGTTCTTTTGTCTCAGGGTTCACGTACTTAATCCAGGTTTCGTCACCGGTCACGATTCTGTTTAACAATGGTTCTCCTTCGTCCTCATAACGTGACAGAAAGTCTAATGCAGAGGCCATTCTTTGAGTTTTGTGGTGGTCGGTAAGAATTTTGGGCACCCATCGTGCACAGAACTTACGGTAACCCAATCTTGCTGTCACTATCTCGTACAAGAGAGTCTTAGAAATCTGTGGAAAACCAGTAGACAACTCCGACATTGAGAAACGTCGATTTTCACGAACTTTTGCATCAACTGTCTGAACGAGTTCGTCAGTCACTAATGATGGTCTACCACTCCTCTCTTCATCATGAACGTTTTCTCGTCCACTTTTAAATAAACGTACCCATTCACGGACAACTCCTTCACTCATAACTCTTGGTCCGTACACGGCACAAAGCTCACGATGAATAGCTGCTGCAGAATATCCTTTGGCTGTAAAAAAACCTTATGACAGCACGCACTTCACATTTGGCGGGGTTTTCTATTGCAGCACACATTTCAAACTGCAACAAAAACTAAACTAGCGCAGGTACGACGTTCACTCGACCACGGCTTGATGCCGACTGACCTGTTGAGTGCGTGTACGCACAGATGGCGTCGCTACTCCCCCCACAACCCGCACTGTGACCGATCGGAGGTTACTTTCTGAACCGCCCTCGTATAAACCTTCTTTCATGATACTTAAACCAAGTGTTAGCTACAATTAAATTATGCTCTCTGCAAAATTCTAACAGGCAGCTTCCTCTTTCATTCCCCCCCCCCCCCCCCCCCCTCCCCCCCCCCAATCCACATTTACCTACTAAATTTACTTCTCTCCTTTTTCCTACTATCAAATTTCAGTCCCCCATGACTATTAAATTTTTGTCTCCGTTAACGATCTGAATAATTTCTTTTACCTCACCGTACATTTCTTCAATCTCTTCATCATCTCCAGAGCTAGTTGGCATATAAACTTGCACTGCTGTGGTGGTTGTGGATTTTGTGTCTATCTTGGCTAGAATAATGTGTTCATTATGCTCTTGATAGAAGTTTATCTGCATTCCTATTTCTTTATCATCATTGAGCCTACTCCTGCATTACCCCTATTTGACTTTGTATGTATAACCTTGTATTCACCTGACCAGAAGTCCTCTTCCTCCTGCCATTGAACTTCATTAATTCCCACTATATCTAGATTCAACATATCCATTTCCCTTTTTAAATTTTCTAAGCTACCTACTCAATTAAGGGATCTGACATTCCAACCTCCAATCCGTAGAACGCCAGTTTTATTTTTCCTGATAATGACATGCTCATGAGTAGAAGAAATAAAATAAACAAAAAGGAACTGCTTACGTTAATTTTATCTTCATCGTCTTTTTTGTGTACTTAGACTTTCGTCTGTGGTATAACTATTTTTAATCATCATCATTGTTGTCATCCTAACAGGACTGCTGTGAAACATATATGTTCAGTGTCACAAATATTTGGCGAATATGTTGTGATTTCTTAGGTTGTTGTTATGGCGGAACATGAGAGCACAGCTGATTTTTCCTGAACACACAGCTGTTTGCACTTCTATTCTGACATGAGAAGTTTACAATGTCTCTTGCCTCTGACCATATTATCAGCCTGGCACTATCTAGTTCGTTGTGTAGAACCGGCAGCTGACGAACCCCCTATCACTTTCGTCTTATCTTATGGTGAGTGTCAACAACATTGCTGCACAAATTATGTATGCTAATAACCCCAATCTAGACTTCAGCAATTCATGCTTAATTGAGTATTTGTCCAATTTTAAAATCAATTTGATTCAGAGTGAATGGATTCAGGCAAACTACAGTTTAAATGTGGTAGATGTTCGTAAAAAGCCAAAGTACCCAATATATATTTGCATGTTTTGCAGTATGACAAAGTGTGCTGCTCACCACTCCCCTTACTGGACCAGCATAGTTTCCCCCTCCAATCCTTCCATACTGCTGTGCTTGAGCAATAGTGAAACACGGTCGGTAATATCTTGTAGGGTGCAGGTCATACTTAACAACCAAAACTAATACATAAATAAAAGCTCTCAATTGTGATTTAGTCCAGTTCTCGAACTTTCGCTTGTCCTGCAATCATCTAGTGATGTCGGATGCTACTATATCCACAATAGGTCTTTCCTCTGTAATTTGCAGTCCGTTTAATGTTATTTATTTCATATGTTAGACATTTAATTCTGGATTAGTTTTCTTTCTCAGTTCATCTTAATGTCACCGTCTTGTTCTAAATCTAATTAAAAGCTGGTGACATTTTTCCCCAGTATTCTAATACTGGGGCATGCAGCTTTACTGTATGATTAAATGATGATGACGTCCTCTTGGGTAAAATATTCCGGAGGTAAAATAGTCCCCCATTCGGATCTTAGGGCGGGGACTACTCAAGAAGACGTCGTTATCAGGAGAAAGAAAACTGGTGTTCTACGGATCTGAGCGTGGAATGTCACGTCCCTTAATCGGGCAGGTAGGTTAGAAAATTTGAAAAAGGGAAATGGATAGGTTATAGTTAGATATAGTGGGAATTGGTGAAGTTCAGTGGCAGGAGGAACAGGACTTTTGGTCAGGTGAATACAGGGTTATAAATACAAAATCAAATAGGAGTAATGCAGGAGTAGGTTTAATAATGAATAAAAAAAAATAGGAGTACAGGTAAGCTACTACAAACAGCATAGTGAACGCATTATTGTGGCCAAGATAGACACGAAGCCCACGCCTGCTACAATAGTACAAGTTTATATGCCAACTAGCTCTGCAGATGACGAAGAAATTGTTGAAATGTATGATGAGATAAAAGAAATTATTCAGGTAGTGAAGGGAGACGAAAATTTAGTAGTCATGGGTGACTGGAATCCGAGAGTAGAAAAAGGGAGAGAAGGAAACATAGTAGGTGAATATGGATTGGGGCTAAGAAATGAAAGAGGAAGCCGCCTGGTAGAATTTTGCCCAGAGCTTAACTTAATCATAGCTAATACGTGGTTCAAGAATCATGAAAGAAGGTTGTATACATGGAAGAACCCTGGAGATATTAAAAGGTATCAGATAGATTATATAATGGTAAGACAGAGATTTAGGAACCAGATTTTAAATTGTAAGACATTTCCAGGAGCAGATGTGGACTCTGTCCACAATCTATTGGTTATGAACTGTAGATTGAAACTGAAGAAACTGCAAAAAGGTGGGAATTTAAGGAGATGGGACCTGGATAAACTGAAACAACCAGAGGTTCTACAGTGTTTCAGGGAGAGCATAAGGGAACAATTGACAGGAATGGGGGAAAGAAATACAGTAGAAGAAGAATGGGTAGCTTTGAGGGATGAGATAGTGAAGGCAGCAGAGGATCAGATAGGTAAAAAGATGAGGGCTAGTAGAAACCCTTGGGTAACAGAAGATATATTGAATTTAATTGATAAAAGGAGAAAATATAAAAATTCAGTAAATGAAGCAGGCAAAAAGGAATACAAACGTCTCAAAAATGAGATCGACAGGAAGTGCAAAATGGCTAAGCAGGGATGGCTAGAGGACAAATGTAAGGATGTAGAGGCTTATCTCACTAGGTGTAAGATAGATACTGCCTACAGGAAAATTAAAGAGATCTTTGGAGAAAAGAGAACCACTTGTATGAATATCAAGAGCTCAGATGGAAAACCAGTTCTAAGCAAAGAAGGGAAAGCAGAAAGGTGGATGGAGTATATAGAGGGTCTATACAAGGGTGATGTACTTGAGGACAATATTATGGAAATGGAAGAGGATGTAGATGAAGATGAAATGGGAGATATGATACTGCGTGAAGAGTTTGACAGAGCACTGAAAGACCTAAGCCGAAACAAGGCCCCCGGAGTAGACAACATAGACAACATTCCATTAGAACTACTGACGGCCTTGGGAGAGCCGGTCCTGACAAAACTCTACCATCTGGTGAGCAAAATGTATGAGACAGGCGAAATACCCTCAGATTGCAAGAAGAATATAATAATTCCAGTTCCAAAGAAAGCAGGTGTCGACAGATGTGAAAATTACCGAACTATCAGTTTAATAAGTCACAGCTGCAAAATACTGACACGAATTCTTTACAAATGAATGGAAAAACTGATAGAAGCCGACCTCGGGGAAGATCAGTTTGGATTCCGTAAAAATGTTGGAACACGTGAGGCTATACTGACTCTACGACATATCTTAGAAGAAAGATTAAGGAAAGGCAAACCTACATTTCTATCATTTGTAGACTTAGAGAAAGCTATTGACAATGTATTTGTATAGAGTGTAGCCATGTATGGAAGTGAAACATGGACGATAAATAGTTTAGACAAGAAGAGAATAGAAGCTTTCGAAATGTGGTGCTACAGAAGAATGCTGAAGATTAGATGGGTAGATCACATAACTAATGAGGAGGTATTGAATAGAATTGGGGAGAAGAGGAGCTTGTGGCGCAGCTTGACTAGAAGAAGGGATCGGTTGGTAGGACATGTTCTGAGACATCGAGGGATCACCAATTTAGTATTGGAGGGCAGTGTGGAGGGTAAAAATCATAGAGGGAGGCCAAGAGATGAATACACTAAGCAGATTCAGAAGGATGTAGGTTGCAGTAGGTACTGGGAGATGGAGAAGCTTGCACAGGATAGAGTAGCATGGAGAGCTGCATCAAACCAGTCTCAGGACTGAAGACCACAACAACAACATTCTAATACGTGAGCAGGGACCGAATTTCTTATATACGACCCACTTTGTCAATTGTTCCAGTTTCTCATAACCAAACAAGAGTACTGACTTGGGTTCAGAATCAAGTAATCATTTTTGATAAACAAGATGAATGTTAGCTTTACTTAAAAAGCTGCATAAAGGCTAATTCACACTGACACTGTCCGTCACGTCACACCAGCTGTCATGTCAAATGTATTCACACTATCCATCATGGCATGCCTCATTGAGTCAATTCAAGTCATGTGATCTCGGCTCCCATGGCTGCCCCCCCCCCCCCCCCCCCCCCCACACACACACACACACACACACACACACACACACACACACAGAGCAGTTGCGATATTATTAGTTAATTGTCAGCTGTTTGTATGCGTGAAGTTCACATACACAGTGTGGTAGCTTATACATGTGGATATTTGAATCCATAAATGACATTTTACATTTTACTAGACTCGGATGGTTTGGAGCTTGCAGGGATATCTTGTATAATAGAGAGGGAACACAGAAGTGCAAAACAACACAAAAAGAGTGTGGATCCAAAAAATACCGTTACATGGTACAGAAAGAGAGTTTCATACACTATACGGGGAGCTCAAGGAAGAAGAATCTTCATTTTATATTTTAGTAAGTTGAAACATCAGTTTTTCTAGTTGTAATGTCAAATTGCAACCAGAATTATAAAAAGAAACGCAGTGCTGTGAGCTGCCATTCTATCCTGTGAAAAATTGGTTTGTTTAAGGTTCAGTTTTGTTGTTAGCCCAGTGCAAATTTTTGTGCAGTTATACCTCCCTCAATACCTTTCCCTTCAAGACTTATAGGTTTTCTTTACATCTTATGTTTGGATTTTGAGCCTTATTTGTACTGGGGCTAGCTAGTGAAACTACATAAATATTGACCACTACTGCTTGCAAAACTGTTTCACGCACAATCCAGAGAGCTACTTAACAATAAATAAGCCTACCACAAACACAAATGTAAACAAACAACTTGCAGTGTCTGAAGGGTTCATCCCATTTCTTTATGAAATGCTACAAGTACCTGACAACATAAAGGATATTCCATGTACTGATCAGTCTGATTGTACCCACAGTACTTTTTTCACTTCAAGTTCCAGCCATATTGCAATCCATCTCATTGTAAAATATTAAATATGGTATCAGGATGTATAAAAATACACTTTATAAATGCATTAGAGGACAAGTAAATTAGTACACTCATGCCATACTAATCAGACTGCTGTCTCACTGCTTCAGTTAGCCTTTTATCATTTCTCATAAATTTTAACAAAAGAAATAACAAAACAAAACAGTTTTATAACCAGTAATGAACTAAAAACAACTGATATTAACCATTAAAACCACAACTAAATGAAGTGTGGCTATCTGCACGTGGCCATATATCGGGAGTAAATGAGTATGGGGGTCACGTGATCAACAACAGATGGATGTTGTCAGCCGTCAACACTTTCTCGCTGAGAAACCTTAACGGTGCCATGTCATGATGTGGCAGGACGGGACTGCCAGTGTTGATGCCAGCATTTGAAATGCATTGTAGAATGTTTTGATGGGACAAGACATTACAACCAACATTAATATGAAACGTCAATAGCCAACGCTTCATCTATAAACATAAGATGACACCTATATTAATGTATTAAACGAAGTAAAAACTTTGAACTCAGCAGCAATTAGTTCAATCTGAAAATACAGGGTGTACATAGAGTGCGAGAACACTTTCAATTATTTAATGCACAAGAACCACACATTGTACGGATATCATACATATGTCATTTTGAAGAGAAACCCTGAAAGTCCCCCCCTCCCCCCCCCCCCCCCCCCATGTATACTGCCACACTGTAGTGTGGTAATTTGCCAATAGTCAGCGCTAGTCACAAACATGGCAAGTTCAGGTGCGGAGTGAGCTTTCTGTGTGTTGGAGTTTGACAAAAACAAGGGTGCTACAGCTGTTCACTGGATGTTTAGAACCAAGTACAATAATCGGGATAAAAATCATCAACACGAATGCATTGAATTTGAGCATGATTCCCCAAAGGTAAATGTTTTTGGTGCCTTGTCATATTGAAAACTGTACGGGCCATTCTTCTTTGCCGAGAGCACTGTCACTGGATGTTCCTACTTGGACATTTTGCAACAGTGGCTGACGCGTCAAATGCAATTGGATTCTCCGTTTCAGCAGGATGGGGCTCCACCCCCTTTTCATTGTGAATTTCGTGGGTACCTGAACACGGAGCTGCCCCATTGATGAATCAGCCGTGCTACAGAAGGGGACAGCTGTTTCATGAAATGGTCTCCCCGATCACCAGATCTCATTATGTCATTATGTCTGAACACAAAATATGTTCCATGATTCTACAACAAATCGATGTCAGTGAAATTGGCCGGTAATTATGTGCATCTGATTTTCTATCCTTTTTTTAGATTATGACTTTTTTCTGTGGGGACACATTAAAGTTCTGGTGTAAGTACCACCTTTATCATGTGATGTAGCAGAGTTCTGGGAGAGAATACAGGAAGTGACTGCCACAGTCGACAATGCCATGCTGGGACGGACATGCAAGAATTCGATTACCGTATTGACGTCTGCCAGGTCACTCATGGTTTGCATATAAAATGTTTGTAAAAACTTTCAGAGTTTCACTTCAAATTGCAATATGTATGACATCTGTACAATGTTTAGTTCTTGTGGAATAAATAATGGGAAGTGTTCCCAGACTTATGTACACCCTGTATAAGATGACCCCACATTTTTCAAATAAAGAATTTGGGGAAAAAATGTCATCTTGTAATTGGGTAAGTATCTACATATACATATATATTCTGCTAGCCACCAAGCGGTGTGTGGCGGAGGGCACAATTTGCGCCAAAGTCATATTCCTCCCCCCATCCCCCCACCCTCCCCCTATTGTATATCCTGCACAAAGAGGGCCAGCTGTGTCTCGCATGACTGCTGTTTCCTAAAACCGCGCTGGTTTCTGCAGATGAGCTTCTCAGAGTCTAGAAAGGTCATTATGTCTGAACACAAAATATGTTCCATGATTCTATAACAAATCAATGTCAGTGAAATTGGCCGGTAATTATGTGCATCCGAATTTCTATCCTTTTTTTAGATTGTTATGACCTGGGTATGCTACATTTCACGTAAGGACAGTGAAAGTAAGAGTAATGAGGGCTCATGCCGAGGCATGTAGGCGGTATTTTTCCCTTGCTCTATTTGCGAATGTAACAAAAAGGGAATGGCTAGTAGTGGTACAAAGTGTCCTCTACCGCATATCATATGGTGCCATATGCAGAATCTATGTAGGTGTATATTTTGTTATGAAATATCAAGTTCAGAATATTAGATCTGATCATTATTCTGGTAGACCTGCCATAGCTGAGCTACAAACCATGGTGTTTGAGTAATCAAGACTGGTTATCTTATTAGCTGAAGTTGAAAATACCTGGATTTAGCTAACATTATAACCAGTTTTATTTTTCATTTCTGGAAAGAAAATAACGAAAAAAACTGAAGTTTTTGTGTTTTAATATTTGGGTAATTGTCACATTTTAAGGTGCACATAGGTAATATAGTGGGTGTAATATGTCAGAGATGATATACACAAATCTTCTTGGCATTAAAAAAGGTTTTGTCCTAAATTCACTGTCTGTCAAAACCAGGGAAGCAACCAGAAGGAAGGAGGAAACAAAATAAACTTCACGGATTGAGAGGATATGTGATTACAAAATCGAGTCAGATGTACAAAAAACTTTGCAGTATGATGTTGTACCCCTCTGATACTTTTGAAAAGGAAGTTGTAAGCCATAATATCCTCTCATGAGGCAAGCAAACCCACAACTGTTGTAAGTGGTCCTTGATTTTTGCGGGTGTTTGCACTGGGACGGAGTTGACATCTGAGCTGGTCCCACATGTTCAACTGGGGACAGATCTGAAGATCTTAGCCACAGGTGATCACCACCACCACCACCACATGGATGGTTCATAGAAATAGATGCCATGTATCGATGTGTTTTGTCTTGTTGAAAAGTGGCACTACCGTACTACTGGATGATGGGTAACATATGACAATGCAGGATGTCCATGACATACTGTTGTGACATCAGACTTCCTTAAGGGGGGGCGGCAATCAATTTGTATCTCTGTTCTGTCAATGGTATGCAGTGCTATTTCACCCTTTGAATAGGTACACTTTTTGAAGAACTCTGTGTTAAAACAGTGAAATTTTTACTGAATGTATAGAACATACATGCCTACATTTACAAGTAAAATGAACAAAGTACCTGTTGTGGATTTGAAGAAATTTTTTTTATTCTTCTACTAATAAAATTTAACATTTTTTTAATACATAAATTATTATAAAACAGTGTGTTGGGTTGGTGGTTCTCAATTTGCTTGTCATAACTTATAACCATTCTCAGTGCAAATTGACCAAATTTCTTATTTCCCCGGTTAGTTTAGAAAATAATGTTACCTGAAAGTTAAAAACAATGTAGTTTTGAGAAAAATTAATTTAAAGTTTAGTATTGCTATTTTAGTATAGTTACTCTCGAGAATTACTTACCACTAATATTTTCCTGCACCATATGGAGCATCATGTGAATAATACTTGTCCTTTCTTCTTCTATTGGTCCCTCATCTTTACTGTCTAATTCTTTCATGCATTTTAAATTAGCAATTTCTGCTTTGTGGAGTCTCTATTTTTCTATTTGCACATAGGATTTTTTAGTATTTCCACTAGATTGTGTGCTCATTACTTCCAAAACATGCAGTTTTCTTGTTCCACCATCATTGAAGCATAAAATACTGTCATGAACACCAAATTTGAGGGCTGTAGTCTGAATAAATACAGCTTTTGGTAACTGGGTCCAAATAACAGAATTCACATATTCATTTAAATTTTACATTTTCCTGTCAAGACATTTCACCAACAAAGCATCTTTACTAAGTTTTCTAAATATAGGTTTTCAGCTAGGTTGTGTATTGGGCACTGACTTTCTACCATCGCCATTTGTTAAGTGGTGATCCTCCACCACTTTGGGCTCATTGTCCTCAACCTAACATGGTTCATCCCCTTTTTTAACAATTGGTTTTCTGAGTAATTGGCTGTTTTAGCGAAGGACGCACAGGCTGTTGACCGCGTTTTACTTTTTATTCAGTGAAGCTGTATGGTGAAGGACATTTAATCTACAGTTCAGGACCTCCATTACCTCTGTAGCACATTTTATGGACCATTCTCCAAGTCCCTCTTTTTAGCTGTCTTTCCTTCTGTCGATTGGGCGTAACTTGTAGTCGCTTTTAACTCCTTTTTCGTCTTCATGTTTTATGGTTCTGACATGGACGCATATAACCTTAGTCGTTTTTGCACCCTAAACAAAACGAACAATAAATACAAGTTTAATTTTATTCATTACTGCTGCAGTAAAGAATGTTTGTGGTCATATGTTATGCTTCTCCTATACTTGCATTGGGACAATGACAGTACTGAGGATTTTCATTTGTGGAAAGCTTATGGAAAAAGCTGTATGGCTTTTTTCATATTTTCTAAATTCCCAGCAGTTCTTCTTATGGACAAGCCATAATAATTTTTTAATCTGTCTAGTTCAACATTTGTCAGGTAACCTTTACAGTGCTCGAAAACAGTAACAAACATGATCAGAATGATGAGTAGGTGCAGGATAGGAAACTCTGACACGATAAAACAATAGAAGCAGGAAATAATGTGCAAGAAATAAAAGAAACCTGTGCATTATCTTTGCATGGTGTAAAAAAGTAAGTGCGGCATTTAAATGCCATATCGCACACAGCATCAGGGAAACCATCGTAACTCATGAAAAAATGTATTTATATGAAACAAAAACTGTTTTATGCAGGAAATATTGGGCATTTTCAAATACACAAGTATCTAAAAATTGATTTTTTGAGTCCACTTGTCTTCCGTCTCCCCTTAAATTACTACCAGCCACAATATGAAGTCATACCCAATGGCACCAGGAGTAACGCTGCTGTGCTTCTCCAAACCATTGGAAAACTGGGACCACTCCTCAGGTCACCTCTGTACTTGCTGATGATGGTCGTCTGGAGTAGTTTGGAACCTCGGTTTATTGCTGAACACGTAATCCCATTCATCAGCAATCCGTGTTTCCTGGTTGTGGCACCACTCTAAATACAGCCGTATGTGTTGTAGTGTTAACGGCAGTGTACCCATGGGATGGCATTCCCTAGTCCAGCTACTGCTAGTCTCTAACAAATGTTGCAGAATGTTGTAGGAAATTCATTGCCTATGCTCAGATGGCAATCGTAGATGTGGTTACGATGTGCTTGATGCACAAATGTTGATCATCCCTTACAGTGACCAGACGCTGTCATCTGGAACCTTCACAATGAGAAGTACATATGCCCTCACATTCCCATGCAGCCACTGACGCATTGTAATGTCCTATAGTTCTGGATTTTGCACAGTTTGACCAGCAACCCAAATGGAGGCTCATTTACTATCTACGCTAGGTTGTCTGTGCCAGAACACCTGTTGGTGTTGACTCGCCGATCTTTCAAAGTGCCACCGCGCAGTTACGCACGTCCTCTACATGCGGCGCTGTCTGCCAGCTATGTAGCACCACGCCACCTAAGCGGCCAGCCAGCCAGCGGCCGCTAGCTTGGACTCAGTTATGATTTGACTGTTAAAGTGTACACACGTCTTACTCTGTTTACTTGATCTGTGACTTTCATGTATTGCGTCTTCCTTGAAATATATTTGTTGAACTTGAAGTTATTACAGTTGGTACCAATTGAGGTCATTCAACTTGTATCAAAACAGCGACTGTTGACATGTTGCGTTACTGCTTTTTAGAAAGTAAACATACAATAGTTTGTCATCGGGCCTGCTGCAGATAGCTGCCTATCCTGATTTTTACAGACTCTGCATGTCTCTGACCTTCACATTCTATAATGTGGTGTGCACATCCAACACCTTGTTACCTACTCATGGTTTCACCATCATTCAACCAGTTTCCATAGATTCTGTCTACTGTAGTATGCAAACAGCCAACCAGCTTTGCGTTTTCCAGATGCTCGTTCCCAGGCACTGAACCATAGTGACCTGCCCATCGTCAAAATTGCCTAGGTCATTGCATTTCCTCTTTTGTGGCATGTATCATTGGTAGAATAATTCCCACTTTTATACTTTCCCCACTTCATTACATACCTGCAGTGCACAGGTGGCATTCAGTCTTGCTATAGGCAGTGGGCATAACATTTCAGCTCATCACTGTATTCAGTAGGGCTTTTGAATCTTAGATGTATTACATTCTCAGTTAATTAAACCTTGAATGACCAAATCATTGTTATCAGTACAAGTAATGATGCTGCTAAATCATCAAATAATCATGGCCTCCTACTTTCTTGTAGTAAATTTACAGGTGATTCTTTCAGTTATACAGGATTTTATGTGATATTCCCCTGTACATTAACTAAGCAAAAATTATTTAACACACACAGTTCAAATGTCTCAATAACAATAACACCATCAGTGCATCCAGTTACTATGTGTCGTACATGTAGCCAAAATAAAACTAGCCTGGAAATTGCACACCAAGCAGATGTTAACAATACAAATCAGTTGTTCAGTGTAATGATAAGTATTTGTTATTCCTAATGGCACATGCTCTGCAAGTTTATATACCCATACAGACTGAACTGAACCAGGTCTCCCTTGAGCAAAAGAAAAATTGAGTACGCGAATGTCCTGACCCGATTTCGTCAGATATTACTGCAGAACTGAAAATTCCGAGGGTGGCTTGGAAGCTTTAACTAGAGCACAGCAAGAAATTTGTAAGAATGAAGATGCAGGTTCTCTTTTTTAATATACCAGGTGGTTATCATTAAACTGAAGGCATTCAGCCAGGTGCATTGGGGCTGTGTAAATCACAGGATCCTGAAACATTGTGGGCATATTCAGTAATTGCTGTGTTCGTGGACTATGCTGGAAAAAAATGATGGTTCCACTATCTGTCACCAGGTGAAAATATGATGGTGTAAGCAGATCGAATATGAAATGTTTCCTGTTTTGACAACAGTGTGCTGTTTGTCACATGGCAACACATTTTGATTTCTTTAATGAAATGATATTGGTGTAAAGGGTTAAGAAGGTCAAGTTTTCCATATAAAATGCGATGGCTGTTGAGAAGAGAGACAGTGCACTGCTGGTAAAGTGGTTTCATCAGAGCCACAGCAATAGCAGCACTGCATTGTGGGAACATCACAGAAAAGAACAGCTGTGAAGAGGCCCCATGTCAATAAATGAGCTAAAGATTATGGTCAAGAAATTTGAAGAAACAGGTGAATTATGTGGTGCAGCAGAGAGAGAAAGGTGGCCCATTTTCATGTCAGTTGTTGATGAAGCTGCTATAGCTGTACATCTACATCTACATCTACATTTATACTCCGCAAGCCACCCAACGGTGTGTGGCGGAGGGCACTTTACGTGCCACTGTCATTATCTCCCTTTCCTGTTCCAGTCGCGTATGGTTCGCGGGAAGAACGACTGTCTGAAAGCCTCTGTGCGCGCTCTAATCTCTCTAATTTTACATTCGTGATCTCCTCGGGAGGTATAAGTAGGGGGAAGCAATATATTCGATACCTCATCCAGAAACGCACCCTCTCGAAACCTGGCGAGCAAGCTACACCGCGATGCAGAGCGCCTCTCTTGCAGAGTCTGCCACTTGAGTTTGTTAAACATCTCCGTAACGCTATCACGGTTACCAAATAACCCTGTGACGAAACGCGCCGCTCTTCTTTGGATCTTCTCTATCTCCTCCGTCAACCCGATCTGGTACGGATCCCACACTGATGAGCAATACTCAAGTATAGGTCGAACGAGTGTTTTGTAAGCCACCTCCTTTGTTGATGGACTACATTTTCTAAGGACTCTCCCAATGAATCTCAACCTGGTACCCCGCCTTACCAACAATTAATTTTATATGATCATTCCACTTCAAATCGTTCCGCACGCATACTCCCAGATATTTTACAGAAGTAACTGCTACCAGTGTTTGTTCCGCTATCATATAATCATACAATAAAGGATCCTTCTTTCTATGTATTCGCAATACATTACATTTGTCTATGTTAAGGGTCAGTTGCCACTCCCTGCACCAAGTGCCTATCCGCTGCAGATCTTCCTGCATTTTGCTACAATTTTCTAATGCTGCAACTTCTCTGTATACTACAGCATCATCCGCGAAAAGCCGCATGGAACTTCCGACACTATCTACTAGGTCATTTATATATATTGTGAAAAGCAATGGTCCCATAACACTCCCCTGTGGCACGCCAGAGGTTACTTTAACGTCTGTAGATGTCTCTCCATTGAGAACAACATGCTGTGTTCTGTTTGCTAAAAACTCTTCAATCCAGCCACACAGCTGGTCTGATATTCCGTAGGCTCTTACTTTGTTTATCAGACGACAGTGCGGAACTGTATCGAACGCCTTCCGGAAGTCAAGGAAAATGGCATCTACCTGGGAGCCTGTATCTAATATTTTCTGGGTTTCATGAACAAATAATGCGAGTTGGGTTTCACACGATCGCTGTTTCCGGAATCCATGTTGATTCCTACATAGTAGATTCTGAGTTTCCAAAAACGACATGATACTCGAGCAAAAAACATGTTCTAAAATTCTACAACAGATCGACGTCAGAGATATAGGTCTATAGTTTTGCGCATCTGCTCGACGACCCTTCTTGAAGACTGGGACTACCTGTGCTCTTTTCCAATCATTTGGAACCTTCTGTTCCTCTAGAGATTTGCGGTACACGGCTGTTAGAAGGGGGGCAAGTTCTTTCGCGTACTCTGTGTAGAATCGAATTGGTATCCCGTCAGGTCCAGTGGACTTTCCTCTGTTGAGTGATTCCAGTTGCTTTTCTATTCCTTGGACACTTATTTCAATGTCAGCCATTTTTTCGTTGGTGCGAGGATTTAGAGAAGGAACTGCAGTGCGGTCTTCCTCTGTGAAACAGCTTTGGAAAAAGGTGTTTAGTATTTCAGCTTTACGCTTGTCATCCTCTGTTTCAATGCCATCATCATCCCAGAGTGTCTGGACATGATGTTTCGAGCCACTTACTGATTTAACGTAAGACCAGAACTTCCTAGGATTTTCTGTCAAGTCGGTACCTAGTATTTTACTTTCGAATTCACTGAACGCTTCACGCATAGCCCTCCTTACGCTAACTTTGACATCGTTTAGCTTCTGTTTGTCTGAGAGGTTTTGGCTGCGTTTAAACTTGGAGTGAAGCTCTCTTTGCTTTCGCAGTAGTTTCCTAACTTTGTTGTTGT
Source organism: Schistocerca cancellata (assembly GCF_023864275.1). Taxonomy (NCBI): domain Eukaryota; kingdom Metazoa; phylum Arthropoda; class Insecta; order Orthoptera; family Acrididae; genus Schistocerca; species Schistocerca cancellata. The sequence goes on from NC_064628.1 coordinate 411,541,413, forward strand.
ACCACGGTGGGTTTTTCCCGTCCCTCACAGTTTTGCTCGGCACGTACCTGTCTAAAACGCATTTAACGGTTGCCTTGAACTTTTTCCATAAACACTCAACATTGTCAGTGTCGGAACAGAAATTTTCGTTTTGATCTGTTAGGTAGTCTGAAATCTGCCTTCTATTACTCTTGCTAAACAGATAAACCTTCCTCCCTTTTTTTATATTCCTATTAACTTCCATATTCAGGGATGCTGCAACGGCCTTATGATCACTGATTCCCTGTTCTGCACTTACAGAGTCGAATAGTTCGGGTCTGTTTGTTATCAGTAGGTCCAAGATGTTATCTCCACGAGTCGGTTCTCTGTTTAATTGCTCGAGGTAATTTTCGGATAGTGCACTCAGTATAATGTCACTCGATGCTCTGTCCCTACCACCCGTCCTAAACATCTGAGTGTCCCAGTCTATATCTGGTAAATTGAAATCTCCACCTAAGACCATAACATGCTGAGAAAATTTATGTGAAATGTATTCCAAATTTTCTCTCAGTTGTTCTGCCACTAATGCTGCTGAGTCGGGGGGTCGGTAAAAGGAGCCAATTATTAACCTTGCTCGGTTGTTGAGTGTAACCTCCACCCATAATAATTCACAGGAACTATCCACTTCTACTTCACTACAGGATAAACTACTACTAACAGCGACGAACACTCCGCCACCGGTTGCATGCAATCTATCCTTTCTAAACACCGTCTGTGCCTTTGTAAAAATTTCGGCAGAATTTATCTCTGGCTTCAGCCAGCTTTCTGTACCTATAACGATTTCAGCTTCGGTGCTTTCTATCAGCGCTTGAAGTTCCGGTACTTTACCAACGCAGCTTCGACAGTTTACAATTACAATACCGATTGCTGCTTGGTCCCCGCATGTCCTGACTTTGCCCCGCACCCGTTGAGGCTGTTGCCCTTTCTGCACTTGCCCGAGGCCATCTAACCTAAAAAACCGCCCAGCCCACGCCACACAACCCCTGCTACCCGTGTAGCCGCTTGTTGCGTGTAGTGGACTCCTGACCTATCCAGCGGAACCCGAAACCCCACCACCCTATGGCGCAAGTCGAGGAATCTGCAGCCCACATGGTCGCAGAACCGTCTCAACCTCTGATTCAGACCCTCCACTCGGCTCTGTACCAAAGGTCCGCAGTCAGTCCTGTCGACGATGCTGCAGATGGTGAGCTCTGCTTTCATCCCGCTAGCGAGACTGGCAGTCTTCACCAAATCAGATAGCCGCCGGAAGCCAGAGAGGATTTCCTCCGATCCATAGCGACACACATCATTGGTGCCGACATGAGCGACCACCTGCAGATGGGTGCACCCTGTACCCTTCATGGCATCCGGAAGGACCCTTTCCACATCTGGAATGACTCCCCCCGGTATGCACACGGAGTGCACTTTGGTTTTCTTCCCCTCCCTTGCTGCCATATCCCTAAGGGGCCCCATTACGCGCCTCACGTTGGAGCTCCCAACTACCAGTAAGCCCACCCTCTGCGACTGCCCGGATCTTGCAGACTGAGGGGCAACCTCTGGAACAGGACAAGCAGCCATGTCAGGCTGAAGATCAGTATCAGCCTGAGACAGAGCCTGAAACCGGTTCGTCAGACAAACTGGAGAGGCCTTCCGTTCAGCCCTCCGGAATGTCTTTCGCCCCCTGCCACACCTTGAGACGACCTCCCACTCTACCACAGGTGAGGGATCAGCCTCAATGCGGGCAGTATCCCGGGCAACCACAGTCGTAGTCCGATCGGGGGATGCGTGGGACGAGCTGGCCGTCCCCGACAAACCCCCATCCGGACCCCCACAGTGATGCCCATTGGCAACAGCCTCAAGCTGTGTGACCGAAGCCAACACTGCCTGAAGCTGGGAGCGAAGGGATGCCAACTCAGCCTGCATCCGAACACAGCAGTTGCAGTCCCTATCCAACAGTAGCACTGTAGCCAACAGTGCAGCACATGCCTCAAAATCTGAATCTGCAGCCAGTGCTAAAGCTTGTGACAGGAATTGTCTTTCCCCTGGCCAACAGTTTCAAAAGAGTTTGCACCGCATTTTACACTGGTATCCCTACAGGATTCAGAATGTACACCAAATGAAGCCCCAAGGCAGACGACAATATCATAACATTGCTCTTGTTATGTGGCATGCATGGAAATGGACGACTTGGCCAGGGAATATTCTTTTTACAGGTAAGGCACATTTTAGTCTGCATGGTGCTGTAAATGCTCAGAAGTCTCTTATATGTGATTTTACTTCACCCCATGTTGAACATGTACGTTCATTGCATCAGCTTACTGGCTGCGTGGTGTGGTTTCACAAGCTCCTTCATTCTTGAGCCATTTTTGGCCTTTTAAGTGTGCAGTGACATCTGCATGTTATAAGGACATCCTTGTGCAACACGCGACTCCCAACTTTTCAAGAAAACAGCTACACCAACACCACCATTTTTTGTGCAAGATGGGGCAACACCACAATTTGCTTTCCAGGTGAAATATTTGCTTCAATAACCTTGCAATAATGGCCAGATCATCTCTAGATGCTTTCAAGATGTGTGGCCTTCCAGTTCACCTGACCTAAATCCATATGATTGTGCAGATATAGAAATATCATGTCGATCAGGGATGTATCCAGGCTCTTTCTGATCTGAAGGGGATGGTATACACCAACGTATTGCTCTGATCTCACCAAATATGTTGCAAGCAGATGTCAATCGTGCCATGCCAAGGATGCAACAAGTTGCTGAATCAGAGGCCCTATGAACACATGTTGTAACTTGTGAACATATATCCTAATACATGTGCCAGAATCACTGTTATCATGTGCCTGACCATTCCTCCCCTTTTCCTGCATTTACATCATTTTCAGACTGCTTACTGCACCATATTTTCATCTGGTGCCAGAAAGGGGAACACTCTTTTCCAGCATACTCTGTGAATACACTGATAGTGAACATACTTACGGTGTTTCAGCATACTGCAATGTATAAAGCTCACACTGCAGCACCTAGAACACCATCAGTTAAATTATAACCACCAGGTACCTTCACTGTCATTTTACTCCCACAGCTAACTAGAATTATGATTTTGTTGGATTTTATTGCAGGCTATTGTTCACTCGAGTAATGTTTTCTGGTGTTTCTATTTGTTTTGAATAGTTTTCTAATAACTTTTTGAGTTTTAGATTTTGTTGTCACAAAATGCCAGATCCTCTTTTCAGATCAAATTCATTTCGGCTATCCCATATGTGGTAGAAATGCAATGAGTTTTTACCACGCACTTTCCATTCCATCAGTCACAGGTATGTAATGTACTGAGTTTTATGAAATTTGCAGACCACCTGGAGAGTCTTATTTATCATCATTGTTGCTAAATATATTTCCTTGATTCAGCTTCTTCAAACACCTGTGTCAGTCACACTGCAGGTCTATTGTTTGTTGCGGTAGTAGATGCTGATATTGTGGCACATGCCATAGAGATGCAGACTACAGGATAATGTCTTCTAGCTCAGCTAATAGAATACAAATCTTACAGTTACAGATATGGGATAACCACCAAATTATCCATAAGGAAAAAGTACTATAAAATGAGGGGTTGGGGGGAGGGGGGGCAGTTGTTCCTGTGATTTACACACAAAGAATGCATGCGGATGTAGCTTCCAGACACTGTTTCTGTGTGGTGTTTTTACCTCTTCATTTACAGAATCAAGATACATGATACAGCTCACAAGTAATTTTAAAGAACATTGTTTCACCAGGCTGTGTTTTAATTTAATTTAATTTTCACTACTAGTTTTGGGCTCTGCCAATTCTCAGGTGCATGACAGATGTGCATACTGTGTGCATGTTTCGTCAAAAAATCACGTGGCATGCATATTTGTGCACAGCACTGTCATTAACAGTTATCATCTTTTAAGTTTATTACAAATCACAAATTATTTAGAGTAAAAGAGATGACTCACCGAAAGGCATAAGCGCTTCGTCATAGATAGGTACAAAAAATAAAAGCTACAGAGCTTGGTTAGCTTTTTGAAATGAACTTCCTTTTTCTAACTGTAGGAAAAACACATTACACATGCGCACGCACAAGCACAAGCAGATGCAGATGCACATGCTAGCATGCGTGCGTTCACACAAGCCTGTCTCCCTGTAGAAAAAAGAAGAGCATTCTGGAAGCTGGTCAAGCTCCACAGGTGTGTGTGTGTGTGTGTGTGTGTGTGTGTGTGTGTGTGTGTGTGTGTGTGTCCTACAGCTATAAAAATGAAGAGCATTCCTAAAGCTAGCCAAGCTTTGTACCTTTTGTTTGTTTCTGCCTTTCGGTGAGTCGTGTCCTTTGTTCCTATGTACTTCGTGATTTTCAACCAGAACTTGCCGCACACTATATACACTTGTTCATGTACCTGAGACATGTGCATGACTTTGTGGGAAATTTTTTAATTAGTGCCCCAAACTAGCAGAGGAAATAAAATAATGTGAAACACAGCCTGGTGGAATAATGTCGTTCACCAAATCCTGTTGAGGCTGTGGTGCCTACCGAGAAGAAATTGATCACTAGTAATTGTGTGAACTTACATGTGAACGATATTGTTACAGCGGAGTAATGATTTGAGAATTCTTGCACTGTTTCTGAGAAGAGCGTGAGTATTGCTGATATATCCTAAGTAATGCATTGTTTCATTTGCACAGTAAGTAAACAGTATTTTCATAAAAAATAGGAATACTTAAATTGTCAAGATTACATAGATAGTTAAAGATAAATTGTTGTTACATATGCTTGTTAATCATTAGTGTAATTGCTACTCAACTAAACTGATGAAATATGTGACAGCTGGTTTTAATTTTTTTGATACGTGGAAAGGCAACTAGCTGGTGGAAGAAGCTTCCGATCTACAGTGAGCAAGAAATTGCCAGTGAAACAAGTCCTACAATAGGTTGAAAATGTAACATTTGCTACCAATAAGCATAAATATTATACTTACTAGTCTGCATCCACTGTGTACTGGGATGAAAATTTAATTTAATACTTATCGAGAAGTACTCCATATGATTCTCTATTCATTTTCATTTTTCTAAGGAAGCTAAGGCATATAGTTGTCTCCTACTTTGAGCTTTATTTATACGCACATGGGCACGTGCCGATCGATACTATTGTTGTTCAAGGAATTGTGAAATGGTATACATAAGTGTGTCTTTCCCGGATGTTTCAAAATGCTATCTTACAAGCAGAAATTTTATTATTTTTTAGGTATGGATATATCTCCTGTTGATCTAATGAACATTGAGCTGTTTGCTGCAAGAGTTGTCGCATTGTCTGATTATCGCAAGCAGCTTGCTAGTTATCTCCATACTAAAATGGAAAGTGTAGCTCCAAATCTAGCTACTCTTGTTGGTGACCAAGTTGGTGCACGCCTCATATCACATGCAGGATCCCTCACAAATCTTGCCAAGTTTCCAGCCTCTACAGTACAAATACTTGGTGCAGAAAAAGCCTTATTCAGGTATTTAAGAATGTTTTAAAAAATCAGTTAGTACAAACTTATATGAAATTATTATTCTCAGCCAAATAATATGTATGACTTATGATGATGTATTACTTTTTTTGTTGGTTCAGTTTTAAATTTTGTGAAACATGTCAACCTTTAGGAGGTATGTTCTCAAAGACAAGTATTTACTTCATATGTATTATTTATAAATTTTGTGTATTGGAAAATTATTCATATTAATGAGTATTAGTATCATTTAATGCGTAACCTATATAGCCCATATTGAGCTCCCATTATCGTTTCATTGTTCCTTTAATTCTCCTGTTATTTGAAGTCGTAGTTATTCTACTGGAGATTCCACCACTTCAAAAAGAATTCTATCCAGACAAAACTCCATTTTAATGTAATGATGATCTCCTTTACAATCTGTTCTAAAGCTCAATCAAATCTCTCCAATTAATCTCTGGAAAGGCAACCAAAAATTAAGGTCTGCAATAAATAGATACATACTTGACTACAGTAGAAAAACTGGAAAGGGGAGGTGGGAGGTAGAAGTCCATTACAGTAGGGAATTAATAATGTGGAATGGTATGGCCGAATTGTTCCAAAAGTATGAGTAACTTGCTTGCATGTGGAGTGACTCCATGTATAGTATAAAAATGTAATGAAGAGGAAAAACCTCTTGTCGGACGATTTATCAAATATCACCATTTACTTTCCAAAGTAAAATATGGGTCTGCCTTTTCTAGAACTAACACTTATTTGTTTTCATCTAAATGTGTTTCAATACTATTTGTGGAATTGCTAGCGGGTTTTGTATTTACTCCAGATATTACATATTCTGATTCCTTTACTTTTTTCATGTGGCACTAAAGTAAGAAATAGAGCAAAATAGCATATGTTCAGTCTGATTGTTAGTAAAATAACATAACTTGCTGATAGTAAATGGATGCTTAACAAATAAACTCATTTAGAAACTGACCAGGCCAGAATGGGCCTTTGAATTTCTTACAGTAGTTTCTGGACCCCCCATGAACCATGGACCTTGCCGTTGGTGGGGAGGCTTGCGTGCCTCAGCGATACAGATGGCCGTACCATAGGTGCAACCACAACGGAGGGGTATCTGTTGAGAGGCCAGACAAACATGTGGTTCCTGAAGAGGGGCAGCAGCCTTTTCAGTAGTTGCAGGGGCAACAGTCTGGATGATTGACTGATCTGGCCTTGTAACATTATCCAAAACACCCTTGCTGTGCTGGTACTGTGAACGGCTGAAAGCAAGGGGAAACTACAGCCATAATTTTTCCCGAGGACATGCAGCTCTACTGTATGATTAAATGATGATGGCGTCCTCTTGGGTAAAATATTCCGGAGGTAAAATAGTCCCCCATTCGGATCTCCGGGCGGGGACTACTCAGGAGGACGTCGTTATCAGGAGAAAGAAAACTGGCGTTCTACGGATCGGAGCGTGGAATGTCAGATCCCTTAATCGGGCAGGTAGGTTAGAAAATTTAAAAAGGGAAATGGATAGGTTAAAGTTAGATATAGTGGGAATTAGTGAAGTTCGGTGGCAGGAGGAACAAGACTTTTGGTCAGGTGATTACAGGGTTATAAATACAAAATCAAATAGGGGTAATGCAGGAGTAGGTTTAATAATGAATAAAAAAATAGGAGTGCAGGTTAGCTACCACAAACAGCATAGTGAACGCATTATTGTGCCCAAGATAGACACAAAGCCCATGCCTACTACAGTAGTACAAGTTTATATGCCAACTACCTCTGCAGATGATGAAGAAATAGATGAAATTTATGACGAGATAAAAGAAATTATTCAGGTAGTGAAGGGAGACGAAAATTTAATAGTCATGGGTGACTGGAATTCGTCAGTAGGAAAAGGGAGAGAAGGAAACATAGTAGGTGAATATGGATTGGGGGGGAAGGAATGAAAGAGGAAGCCACCTTGTAGAATTTTGCACAGAGCATAACTTAATCATAGCCAACACTTAGTTCAAGAATCATAAAAGAAGGTTGTATACCTGGAAGAATCCTGGAGACACTAAAAGGTATCAGATAGATTATATAATGGTAAGACAGAGATTTAGGAACCAGGTTTTAAATTGTAAGACATTTCCTGGGGCAGATGTGGATTCTGACCACAATCTATTGGTTATGAACTGCAGATTGAAACTGGAGAAACTGCAAAAAGGTGGGAATTTAAGGAGATGGGATCTGGATAAACTAAAAGAACCAGAGGTTGTAGAGAGTTTCAGGGAGAGCATAAGGGAACAATTGACAGGAATGGGGGAAAGAAATACAGTAGAAGAAGAATGAGTAGCTCTGAGGGATGAAGTAGTGAAGGCAGCAAAGGATCAAGTAGGTAAAAAGATGAGGGCTAGTAGAAACCCGTGGGTAACAGAAGAAATATTGAATTTAATTGATGAAAGGAGAAAATATAAAAATGCAGTAAATGAAGCAGGCAAAAAGGAATACAAACGTCTCAAAAATGATATCGACAGGAAGTGCAAAATGGCTAAGCAGGGATGGCTAGAGGACAAATGTAAGGATGTAGTGTCATATATCACTAGGGGTAAGATAGATACTGACTACAGGAAAATTAAAGAGACCTTTGGAGAGAAGAGAACCACTTGTATGAATATCAAGAGCTCAGATGGAAACCCAGTTCTAAGCAAAGAAGGGAAGGCAGAAAGGTGGAAGGAGTATATAGAGGGTCTATACAAGGGTGATGTACTTGAGGACAATATTATAGAAATGGAAGAGAATGTAGATGAAGATGAAATGGGAGATGCGATACTGCGTGAAGAGTTTGACAGAGCATTGAAAGACCTGAGTCGAAACAAGGCCCCGGGAGTAGACAACATTCCATTTGAACTACTGATGGCCTCCGGAGAGCCAGTCATGACAAAACTCTACCATCTGGTGAGCACGATGTATGAGACAGGCGAAATACCCACAGACTTCAAGAAGAATATAATAATTCCAATCCCAAAGAAAGCAGGTGTTGACAGATGTGAAAATTACCGAACTATCAGTTTAATAAGTCACAGCTGCAAAATACTAACGCGAATTCTTTACAGACAAATGGAAAAACTGGTAGAAGCCGACCTCGGGGAAGATCAGTTTGGATTCCGTAGAAATGTTGGAACACGTGAGGCAATACTGACCTTACGACTTATCTTAGAACAAAGATTAAGGAAAGGCAAACCTACATTACTAGCATTTGTAGACTTAGAGAAAGCTTTTTGACAATGTTAACTGGAATACTCTCTTTCAAATTCTGAAGGTGGCAGGGGTAAAATACAGGGAGCGAAAGGCTATTTACAGTTTGTACAGAAACCAGATGGCAGTTAAGAGTCGAGGGGCATGAAAGGGAAGCAGTGGTTGGGAAGGGAGTGAGACAGGGTTGTAGCCTCTCCCCGGTGCTATTCAGTCTGTATATTGAGCAAGCAGTAAAGGAAACAAAAGAAAAATTCGGAGTAGGTATTAAAATTCATGGAGAAGAAGTAAAAACTTTGAGGTTCGCCGATGACATTGTAATTATGTCAGAGACAGCAAAGGACTTGGAAGAGCAGTTGAACTGAATGGACAGTGTCTTGAAAGGAGGATATAAGATGAACATAAACAAAAGTAAAACGAGGATAACGGAATGTAGTCAAATTAAGTCGGGTGATGTTGAGGGAATTAGATTAGTAAATGAGACACTTAAAGTAGTAAAGGAGTTTTGCTATTTAGGGAGTAAAATAACCGATGATGGTCGAAGTAGAGAGGATATAAAATGGCAATGGCAAGGAAAGCGTTTCTCAAGAAGAGGAATTTGTTAACATCGAGTATAGATTTAAGTGTCAGGAAGTCGTTTCTGAAAATATTTGTATGGAGTGTAGCCATGTATGGAAGTGAAACATGGACGATAACTAGTTTGGACAAGAAGAGAATAGAAGCTTTCGAAATGTGGTGCTACAGAAGAATGCTGAAGATAAGGTGGGTAGATCACGTAACTAATGAGGAGGTATTGAATAGGATTCGGGAGAAGAGAAGTTTGTGGCACAACTTGACTTGAAGAAGGGATCGGTTGGTAGGACATGTTTTGAGGCATCAAGGGATCACAAATTTAGCATTGGAGGGCAGTGTGGAGGGTAAAAATCGTAGAGGGAGACCAAGAGATGAATACACTAAGGAGATTCAGAAGGATGTAGGTTGCAGTAGATACTGGGAGATGAAGAAGCTTGCACAGGATAGAGTAGCATGGAGAGCTGCATCAAACCAGTCTCAGGACTGAAGACCACAACAACAACAGTTTCTGGTGTTGAACAAACAGCATTAATAGTTTTACTATTTCATGTCACCATTTTTGGTAGAATCCTGTGTCTATCAGATGAGGATAACTGTGTCTCTATTAAAACACTATGCAGATATCCAGGTAATTAACCCACAGGCAAACTTTCTCAATCATCCACCTGCAGTCAAGTTGGCCTAAGAAGATCCATGACAGCTGGTAGTGCTGTTGCCAGCTTTCATATCTGTAAAACACAAACTGCTGCAGGCTAAAGCAATAGGCTTCTATGGAGGTGCAACAACACTGAGGCATTGCCATAGAGACATTGACAAAGTCCTGTTACATGATTGGTTGAGGTAGGCACATGAAGCTGCCACACTCGTCCCACTGCAGCTGTAAGGGATCTTCTTATGCCTACCAGAGTATAACTGAATATGCTGTGAAGTTTAACTAGCAGATATTACAGTGCTCGTTTATTGTGTTTTTGTATCGTGTGTTTAATTCTTGGACCATTAAGTGGAAAATTAGTGTGTGAGCATTTATGTCAATACACTTCATTCTCCCCCTCAGAAATAGGTATTTACATTTTCAAATGTGTTCAGGGTTTTTATCTAAAATCAGTACAATGGTTTGATTCACATCTTATCATTATATCCTGAGTGGTGGGTATTTTGTAGTAATCTTAAGGGGGGCAGAATACAGTTTAATTTCCCTTCAGCAACAAGGTCATCAGAGACATGGAGTAAACATCGTTTTTGTTCATGTGCCATATATACCAGACTTTTGTACCCTCCTCTTTAAAGTGAATAACCCAGTTGTGTGAAACTCATTTCTAGACTCATTATATGTTGTTTGTTAGAAAGTTATTTTTCTTGTGAAGTTACCATTTTCCATTTGCATGGTGTAAGAAAAGTAAATCTTCCCTGTTTGTGTTGTACAGGGCACTCAAAACTCGAGGTAATACTCCGAAGTACGGCCTACTATTTCATTCAACATTTATTGGTCGTGCTGGGCTGAAAAACAAAGGCCGAATTTCCCGATACCTGGCCAATAAATGTGCGATTGCATCTCGAATAGATTGTTTCTCAGGTGAGATAATGTATTTATCATCAAAACATGTTAATTTACATGTTGTATAAAGAACGTAACTCTGAAATCAAGATTAAAAGTAAAGTTGTAGTATAATAGATGGTTCATCTTCTTGGTGGTCATCAGAGGGCAGTAGTTAGTCTTTTTGCATATCATAGTTATGTTAACTTTGTTACATGTTAAAAATATGTTTATTTTCCATAGAAAAACCAACGAACATATTCGGTGAAAAATTAAAGCAGCAAGTGGAGGAAAGACTTACATTTTATGAATCTGGTGAGCTGCCACGAAAAAATATAGAAGTAATGCAAGAAGCTATGCAGGAAGTTGCACAGGTAACAAATAACAGTTGAGGAGATTTTCTTCAGAATTATTCTAATACTTTCCTGTTCATAAACTTTTAGCCCTCAAGCAGGTGCACCTATGTATAAAGTGTGCTAACCACAAATAACATATGAAGCTGATATCTGTACAGATATCATTGGTCAACTTGCAGCTCTCGAAAAATGAAGTTGTAATGAAATCTAGACCTTTCGCTGCTTACAGGTGTTGATATTTACATTTCCATCTTGTACCATTCCATTGTTTCACAATTGAAAGTCCATGCCTATTCCTTCATTATTGCTTCAGCTAACACAGTGATATGTTGTGTTGTCATATGCGCAAGTGAGCAGAAGTAATATAAAATAAACGATAAGCTGGACAAGAAAAAATTTATGATCCTTGCAAGAAAATTACCCAAATGATGAGCTGGAAGCAAAATCCCACAATGAAACACTTGTCTAAGAGTTAATTAGTAATCGAATAAGCAGTTTCCTGAGATCTGATGCAACTGTGCTGTTTTATGGATTGAGTCATTACTGTGGGATAACACTCATACGTGGCAACAGAGTAATATAATGAAAGTTTATTTTATTATTTTTTACCTAAACCACGCTTTAGCTCATAAAATTACATTTTATTTTATCATTGTTTAACTAAACTAAGATTAAACTGTAACATGAAGAGAGCCATTCTTTACAAGTGTACAAAGTATGCCGTGCACCCACTTGTGTTACAAAAAATGACATGCCTGCTCAAACAACTGCAAATTGTAAGTTGCTACAGAATTGTTAAGGCTTTCATGACCACTTGTTGACAAATTGTCTGTTGGTATCTGCCTCGGATTCTTCGGCTGATGTTTATTTGATATGCTTCACCTTCCAATGCTGGTGGTGGACTGGAGACGAGCTCGCGGCCACATGTTATGTGTATCTGGCACGCCAAGATCCAAGGGCTTTTCCAAGGTCATACCTGCTGCAGTTCTCCCCGTGCTACCTGCAATGGTAACTGTTACATAAGAAGTCACAGAAGCAAACACTCGGCAAAGTGACACATCAGTAAAAGAAATGTCAGATACAGCCTTGCTGCCATACATTTGCAGAGTGGCTGACAGAATCAGCCATATATTGTGCAGCACGGTTAAAGACTATTTATAAACCAACAAAGATGATCAAAGTGTATCTCAGATCGGCAAAGGACAAAAGGGATCCACTTGCAATGTTGTACATGTGGAAAAGTCTATTTTGGAATGACTAGATGATTAATCTTCTCCAGGATCACTGAAAATAAGCAGCATTGCAGGTTGTAGCAGGTAGAGAAATTGGTTGTGGCAGAGCAAGCGCTGTCTGAGACCAACAGCACAGTGAAATTCTTGCGGCAGAGAACAGCTATTGCACCCGCTTCTTCAGTGAAGCTGTAGAAATGCACTGACATGACAGTAGCTTCAACAAAAAAGAAGAAAGCCTCCAGATGAATGGATCCTGGGTTTCCATGCTGGAGAGAACGACTGAGCCAGGTAGAACCGGGGAGAACCGAAGTGGGAATAACAACAGAAAAGCCTTTGGACATTGGCGCGCCAGGTATATATGATCTGTGACTGCGAGCTTGACTCCAGTCCACCACCAGCAATTGAGGGTGAAGCTTTGAGCACTTGAGCCGCTCATGCAGGTGAAACGTCAGAAAAAGTATCAAACAAACATCGGCCAAAAATCCGAGACAGCAGCCAACAGGCAGTGTGTAAATTGTTGGTTTCATATGATTGTAAATTATGATACTTGAAAGAGTATATTTTACAGCTTAATTAAGAAAGTTGAAACTTAAATAAATGGTGGCAACTATTCATTCACAACCGTTACAAAAAGAGTTAAATGTTTGCCCCTGTTATTGTCCTTCAAAGTAGTCACCAGTGATGTAAAGAACACGTTGCCAGCGATGTGGAAGGTGTAGTATGCTGTTAGCAGAGTCCGTTCTGTTGATGGTGCGAATGGAGCAGTCTAAAGTTATGGTGATTCTTGTGTACGACTGTGATGGTGTTATCCAGACGCATTATGTTCCGCCATGGCAGATTGTCACTGCACAGTATTACTGTTTATTTTTGGAGCATTACCTGCGACTAGCTTTGTGAAAGAAGTGGCGACACTTTCTGTGCAACCCGCCCATCATTTTGCATGACAATGTGCGGGTGCATACAGTGCAAGCTGTGGCTGCTCTGTTTGTTCAGTGGAACTGGGAAGTACTGTACCATCCACCGTACTCCCCGGACTTAAGTGCTTGTGACTTTTAATTTGATTCTGAAGATGAAGGAACCACTTCATGGCATTCGCTTTGGGACTGTTCCAGAGATTCGACAGGCAGTAGACCACTCCATTCGCACCATCAACAGATCAGGCTTTGCTAACGATATACTACGCCTTCCACATTGCTGGCAACGGGTTCTACACAATGCTGGTGACTACTTTGAAGGACAGTAACAGGAGCAAACATGTAACTCTTTTCTTCAGTTGTGAATAAATAGTTGCCACTATTTGAGTTCAAACACTCGTATTAAGGATAAGAAAGGAAAATATTGCTAATCACCCCATAGTATTAGTATTCAGAGCTATTGTGCTTTGCTTTAATTTATACATACCAAAAAACTGTGTGGAAGAGTTAAAATTGTTGAGCAAATTGTTTTGAACAGATCTCATTAAAATCACGGCTGTAAGAGACATTATTGATTCACTATAGCATTGTAGATCAATGGCTTGTTGAAAGATGAAAATTAGAAATATATTTGCTATGAAAGTCAACAACTGGCAAGTAATTGTTTTGGGGCTAGTATTAAAATGTTTGTTGACTTAACAGAGTTTGCTATAGCTAACATAATAATAAATTACCTATAATTACTATGGACGAGAAAAATTCACATGCTTCAAAATGTTAAATCACTTAATAAATCCTATTTCATGGCAAATTGTACTCAGGTGAACTATTTTAACAGAAATAGTTGGAAATAGTTTTATTTTTTGTACTTAAATATTTAAAATATGATAAATTTTTTGTTACTGGTATCCCACATCATCTGAGGAAGCTTAGTTTCAAAAGATAATGTGTGTAAGAATGTGTCTACAAAATAAAAAGCCCACCTTTGCATGAGTGCAACAATGTATCGGTGCGCTCAGGAGCTAATGTTCATAAGCTAATATAATGTGAACACTTAAATGTGGCAAGTGTTTTTAACTAGGGTTATGTAGGGTACCATTAGAGGTCCAGTCTTAAATACCTTCTTTACAACACTGCCACCCTCAGCAAGCAGTTATGTGGTACTGTTATGCAATGCATTGTATTCTGTACTTTGCTGTGTGTTGTACATTACTCATTGTTTTATTTATTTTTTAATTTTTAAGTGAGTGAAGAGAGACTACTTCTCATTCTGCAGGGAGCTTGTTTACACCTGTCACGCAGGATGGGATCACCAATCCATAAGTCGGTTCACAATATCTGCTTCTGCAGAAACACAGGTGTAGGCTGGCTACCCTGCAAGGAGGAGGTTAGGCTTATTTACTGGCACTGCTCCTTTTCTGTCTGTTAGTCATAGTTGTAGTTTTTTATGCTCATGGCCAACTGTCACAGTACAGTGATGGGAATACAAAACCAATCAATGTGTTTCAACCAAGCCAAAAGTCTTTCACTAATGTACAGGTAGTTATTTTTAGTTCTACTTATTATTTCTATCTGTTGCCAAGTATGGGTCGCTTAGTTATGAATGCTCCCAAAATGGCTGTACATTGTGCTTATCAGGGTTTGTCTTCTACAGATTTAAAATAAATATTATGCAGATTTTGTATTACCAAGTTGGGTGCAAAAAGAAAAACAATGTCAAGAAACAGGACTCTGTTCACTACTGTCAGTTGCTGCAATGTCTCAACAGAAATAACACTTCGTTGAAAGCTTAGATAGAGCCAAAAGAAGAAAGAAAGCAAGCAAGAAGCATTGCAGAAACTAACTTTAAAGTTTTGAAAATTCAAATATTCTAGTCGGAAATCTGTTAGCATGTTATTTTTCTGCACTAGCCAAGCACAGCTATTTTGAACTAGAGCAGGTAACTTGCATATGTGACAGCTCAACCATAACAGCTTGTTCCAATCCAAATCTCTACTTGTTTTAAACAGAGGTGCCCTTGCCAATTGATATAGTTCAACTTGAATGAGAATTAAATAAAATGTGTGTCCAGACACTATAAATGTTGATGTTCAGCTATTTATGTAAACAAAAACTGTTGAATTATTTTATGATGCTACCGCTATTTGACCGTAATAATTTTTGTTTTATTGTTATACAGTCCAGATTTCGGTCTAAGGCCATTTTCAAGTACAAAAACTGAGGTAAACAATAGGAGTATGAATCCCAAAAGCCAGAAACAGGGCGGCCATGAGAAAAAGTGTATAAATACCATTGTTCTTTGTTATTTATATGTTAAAAGACATCAGACTGGTATGAAAACAAAAGTCCTTGGCAAAAAAGCATATCTGGCCATATAGGACAGATCTGTCATTACGAAAATTGAGAACATCTCTAAAATGCCTAAATATATTGCAAACTTTCATTTCTGGATCCTATAGCACAGCCGTTATATGAAGCTCCTAACCAATCAACAGGCATGCACCTCACTATTGTCTCCGGACGACAACTGACACGTACATAGGTGAAACGATCTTTCAAAGATCACCTTGAGAGATCACAATCTACACAATGCAATCTGTGGAGTATTAGGGGACAAGGTAGCTTAACTGTTTATTTTGTATGATAATTACATTGTCTTTGCATACATTGGTACATAACGGTGTTTACAGTATATAACATGGAGGTCAACAATTAAAGGTCATATGTAAATGACATGAAGTGTCTTATCATAATATATTTGTAACAAATACGGAATTTTTACCTTGTAATACAGTTAGTTATGTAAAACATGGTGCACTATACAGGCAAGTAGTAATATGTTTCCTTACAAATTGCAACAGCAGTACACAGATTCTTGAGAAAGTCCCTCACATCAGCACAATCCACCAAGAAAACCACAATGGAAGTAGACAAAATGGTGCGGAGGGGGAAGGAACATGGATGCAGCTGTGGAGCCAACAGAACAAGAGATATTGTTCAGACTGAAACATTAATCCGACAGGAAGGGGGGTAGGGAGCAGCGGGGAAGATTGAGAGGAAGTGGATAGTCTGAAAAATTCATAAGGTTATTGGACTCGTATCCATATTATCTGATAAATATAAATAAAACTTCAGTAGAGTTCATGTTACAAAACTTATTGAAGTACTATTTGTGCATTAACCCTTTGAGATCTATGCTCCGATGCTCTCACATGATTTTTAATGAAGCAAGATTTGTACATATAAGGGATGTCCAGAAAGTAATGCACCACATTGTTTTTCTTCAACAATTCTTTATTGAACATAATGAGAATCACACTCACATGAAAGAATGGTGTTTTATCTACACACACTATTTTTCCACGTAATATCCATCCCGTTGTATGGCCTTCCTCCAGTGCAAAACAAGGGCGTGTATGCCCTGTCGGTACCAGACCTTGTCCTGGTGGCAGAGCAAGTGCTTCACTGTGTGAATCACCTCCTCATCATCCTCAAAATGTCTTCCGTGAATGACATCCTTTAATGGCGAATGACACACCAGCTTGCTGCAACATATCAGGTGTGACAGCTGTGGATGGTTTCCCTGACTGCTGCAAATTGTGGAGCTCCGCCAAGCCGGCTGCTGATTACCTCACCCTCCATGCCCAGCAACCAACTGTACTTCTGTTGGCAGCAGATGCTCCATAGACTTTGCACAAGCATTTGTAAATATTCCCCACAGTTTCTTTCTCTGCAGTGAGAAATTCAATGATGACATGTTGCTTGCAAAATATATATTGTACAGACGCCACTTTGAAACTGTCCTACAGCTACTCTATCTATCGAAAGTGACAGAAACTTGGTGTGCTTATTTAGGAGACTTCAAATAATACATACATAATGTTTTGCATGCATACCATTGTTTTCAGCTGAGAAAACAAATGTGGTGCATTACTTTCCTGGCAATCCTTGTATATATGTACTAATTTTCAAAATACTCTTTGTACACAATTGTGTACACTGGGTCAACACTGAAATCATTGTAGACAAAGAAATACATTTACATGGTGCACTAATATGTGAAATCTTTTACACAAGGAAATATATAAAATTCCCCATATTTCTAGTTAATTACAAAATAGTGCATTTTCAACTTCTCGCGCCGTAATGAATAGTCCATTAAATTTAGGGCATGTAGCCGTGCAAATAAAATTTCCTCTACTGATATTTCAGCCGCGTATTGTCCGGCCACCCTCAGAGAAGCACAAGACTGACGACAAGATGCCAAGCGCGGCCTTATATGCTCCACTGTGGCGGTACTGCACATGCGGGTAAGAGATGCTGGTCGGCAGCAGAGAAATACGCTTACACATGCGCCGCCTGTGGCAAAGATGTACAGACATCTGATTCGCTTATCAATGTATGATTGGTGGCGATGACACCATGACGACTTCTCTGCAGTTTAATTACCCCCAGAGCCGGATTCCATGCTTTGTCCAAATTAAAACCATTATCTCTGTTTAATAAATTAGTAGCTAATCTAATATCTGTAGCTTCCTTGAAGACAGGTTCCCAAAAAGAAGAGGTGGCTGTTAAAATCTTCACATCACTGTAATTCATGGAATGCCCTGTATCAATACAATGTTTGGCCACAGCTGACTTGTCTGGCTGTAATAAGTGTGTGTATCTTCGGTGCTCCACACACCTCTCATGACCTATGTACGACGTCTCACAATTTCCTCAAGGAATCTGATACACACCCACTTTACGAAGCTGTAAATCGTTGTTCACAGAGCTGAGTAAAGCTGCAATCTTTCTGGGGTGGGAGGGGGGGGGGCAGAAGATCACCTTAACACACTGTTTCTCGAGAATACAGCCTATCTTCGAGGAAAGAGCACAAACATAGGTCAAAACACACTAGATCTGAAGGAATTACCATCTTCTTCCCCATCACGTAGCTGCATTTTAGGTTTTGCATTGAATGCTCTACGAATTTGTTGCTGAGAAAATCCATTCAATTTAAAAATGCTCTTGAGGTATGTGAGCTCTTCTTGCATATTGTCTTTATCAGATATACAGTGCGCCCGATGCTCTAAGGTCTTAAGGACACCTATGGTCTGTGAAGGGTGATGGCAGCTACTGGCATGAAGATATAGATTTGTGTGTGTTGGTTTCCAATATGCGGCATGTCCTAATGTGCCATCACCTGTACAGCGAATGACAACATCCCAAAAGAGGCAGCCATCTTTTTCTATTTCTATAGTAAATTTAATGCTAGCTAGCATGGATGGAATTCAAATGCTCTAGAAATCGATGTAATTCACCCATCCCATGGGGCCATACCACGAATGTGTTGTCCACGTACCTCCAGAAGACCATTGGTTTAAAACTTGCTGGGTCCAGTGCCTTGTCCTCGAAGTCTTCCATGAATAAATTAGCTACCAGAGGGGAGAGAGGGCTTCCCATGGCAACACCATCAATTTGCTCATAAAATTCACCATTAAACTGAAAATAAGATGATAAAAGCACATATTCAAATAAGGCCGTAATGTTCTTATCAAAATGTTGGCCGATAAGAGATAAAGAGTCCTTTAAAGGTACCTTGGTGTATAATGATACCACGTCAAAACTAACAAGCACATCCGTACTATGTAGCCTGGCATTGCTAAGTCTCTGAATAAAATACATAGAATTACAAATGTGGTGATCATTATACACCAAGGTACCTTTAAAGGACTTGTTATCTCTTTATCGGCCAAC
The DNA here is from genome assembly GCF_023864275.1 of Schistocerca cancellata. NCBI lineage: Eukaryota > Metazoa > Arthropoda > Insecta > Orthoptera > Acrididae > Schistocerca > Schistocerca cancellata. The sequence goes on from NC_064628.1 coordinate 411,560,491, forward strand.
ATCTTGATAAGAACGTTACGGCCTTATTTGAACATGTGCTTTTATCGTCTTATTTTCAGTTTAATGGTGAATTTTATGAGCAAATTGATGGTGTTGCCATACAAAGCCCCCTCTCTCCTCTGGCAGCTAATTTATTCATGGAAGACTTTGAGGACAAGGCACTGGACTCAGCAAGTTTTAAACCAACAGTCTTCTGGAGGTACGTGGACAACACATTCATGGTATGGCCCCATGGGATGGGTGAATTACATGGATTTCTAGAGCATTTGAATTCCATCCATGCTAGCATTTTGATGGCACATTAGGACATGCCGCATATCGGAAACCAACACACACAAATCTATATCTTCATGCCAGTAGCTACCATCACCCTTCACAGACCATAGGTTTCCTGAAGACCTTAGTGCATCAGGCACACTGTATATCCAATAGACAATTTGCAAGAAGAGCTCACATACCTCGAGCATTTTTAAATCTAATGGATTTTCTCTGCAACAAATTCATAGAGTATTTAATGCAAAATCTAAAATGTAGGTATGTGATGGGGAAGAATATAGTAATTCCTTTAGATCTAATGCTTTCTTGCTCTATGTTGGTGCTCTTTCCTCGAAGATAGGGCGTATTCTCGAGAAACACTGTGTTACGGTGATCTTCTGCCCCCCCCCCCCCCCCCCCCTCCCCCCAAAGATTGCAGCTTTACTCAGCTCTGTGAACAACGATTTACAGCTTCGTAAAGTGGGTGTGTATCAGATTCCTTGCGGAAATTGTGAGAAGTCGTACATAGGTCAAACACGCACCGTTCATGAGAGGTGTGTGGAGCATCGAAGATACACACACTTACTACAACCAGACAAGTTAGCTGTGGCCAAACATTGTATTAACACAAGGCATTACATGGATTAGAGTGATGTGAAGATTTTAACATCCACCTCTGCTTTTTGGGAATCTATCTTCAAGGAAGCTATAGAAATTAGATTAGCTACTAATTTAATAAATAGAGAAAATGGTTTTAATTTGGACAAAGCATGGAATCCGGCTCTGGGGGTAATTAAACTGCAGAGAAGTCATCATGGTGTCATCGCCACCAATCATACATTGATAAGCGAATTGAATGTCTGTACGTCTTCACCACAGGCGGCGCATGTGTAAGCGTATTTCTCTGCCACCGACCAGCATCTGTGACCCGCATGCGCAGTAGCGCCGTGGTGGAGCATATAAGGCCGCGCTTGGCATCTTGTCGTCAGTCTTGTGCCTCACTCTGAGGGTGGCCGGACAATATGCGGCCGAAATATCAGTGGATTACAAAATTTGTTCTGAATTATGTCCACAATATCTTTCAGTGTAAATGAAGTGAACAGAAACAGTTCTTTTTTTGCAAACAAAGATGACATTGCATTTTCTACATTTTTCTCTTGAACCTTCTATGCATCTGGAAATTTGCAACTAGTAGACAGTGCACCATTGACGAAGAGATAAGTGTTGTGCTCTGTCATACCAAATGTCTTCCGAAGGCCTACTTTTTCCTCATTACATTTTGAGTAGCTGGAGGTGTGGCAGATGATTGCCGTCCCCACTTAACACTGTAACATCAGGCCGCCTCATATGGTAATATAGGAGCTATATTATTTTCTTTGCTGGTAGACCCATTGTTGTGGCACTTCTCCTGTAACTCTGTACCACAGCAGAATCTTCAAAAAGGAAAGTTTCAGTGTGTGTCTGTTTTTTGGACTTCATGAAATTTCTGCAATACGACAATAATTGATCTAAAAGATCAACCTTACCCATGCCGTGGTTGTATAGCTCTACAGTTGCTGGTTGATCAGTGTAACATATTTATCTTGTTTCTTGCCATAGTGTTCAACTTTGTCAGTTTTTCCTTCCCCAGTGAAGTTTTACGTAGAACAGTTTCATAACCCATGGAGTTAGCTTGCTCTTCACATACTGTTTTACAGAGAGGTGCCTTGTAAATGAAATCATTGCCTCATCAACTGCTAACTCTTACTCTACAGTTAATTCTAGACATCTTTTACACAGGGCAGTGTAGATATGCCAAACCTTCCAAAACATGACCTCATTGTTAGGTGGCATATCCACATGTTCACAAGATAAAGATTGGTTGTCATTAGGAAGAACTGTCTCTTGGTGTACTTTTTCCAATATTGTGTCCCAATACATTGGAAGTCTGGGAAAATTTAGAGTTTCAATTGTTATATGAAGTCCAAACAATTTCTTGAGTTCTGCTGATGTAGTTTGTTACAAATTCTTAACATTTCCACTTTGTAATGCGTGTAATATTTGTCAGATCAGCCTTATTGCTAAAGATGTCTTTGGGAATGTACTTAATGAAGGAAGTTGAAGTCTGAGGAAGTAATTCCTGGTCTTCAATATGTTGTTCCTATTTAGAATATGAATCCAATATAGAAATTGGGTAATGATGCCACTTATGTTCAATTTCAATGTCATTGTTGATAATTAGATCACTTTCTTAAATTGTAACTATCATTGTTGTCCAGGATGGAATAACAATAATATTATGAGGAGGATAGATTGCTACTCACCATGTAGATGAGATGTTGAGTCACAGGCAGCCACAACAGAGAGACTGCTGTACATTTAAGCTTTTGATCAAAATACCTTCTTCTGAAGTAGAAAACACACACACACACACACACACACACATTCAAACAGGCACAACTCACAGACGTATGACCATTGTCTCTTATACCCCATAGCAGCCAGAGACAGTGGTCGTGTGTTTGAATTGTGCGTCTATGAATGTGTGTGTTTTCCACTTCAGAAGGAGGCCTTTTGATCAAAAGTGTAAATATGTGGCAGTCTTTTCGTTGTGCCTGTATGACACTCAGTCTCAGTTAATGTTTCCTCTGTATGGTGAGTAGCAATCTCTCCTTCACATAATATTGTCATTACTGTTTTCATTATAAATGTAACTTTAATAATTTGGCTTTATCTGGTCATTGGTTTCTTCTCTCTTTATTTTGTCAACCTCCACTCCCACCTATTTTTTTCCTCCCTCTTGAAATACAGCAGGACTCCACATCAGGAACTGTTTTTCTTCTTCCATTGTATGCATCTCTAAAATGGCACATCATGTTTAATTTTGAAATTCTAATTATTTTTGCTGTTATTATTATTATTGTATGATGTACAGACCTGAAAATTTAAGAAAAATCACAAATCTTGCTGTAATATTTTCCTATGTATGAGGTGAGATTGGAAAGTTTTAAGTATGGGCTTGTAATTGTACAATGGTGGTACTTACATGCTACTGTCATGCATCTCCTTTAAAATAGTTCCCTTCTGATTGAACACACTGACTCCAATGATGTTTCCACTTTTGGAAATATCCCTGGAAATTTTTTTCCTAAAGTGCAATAAGGACGCTCTCTGTGTTTGTCTGGATGTCTTAAATAGAGTCAAATTGCTTCCCTTTCAGTGAAAATTTCAGTTTAAGAAAACAGGTAGAAGTCCACAGGGGCCAAATCAGGGGAATTTGGCAGTTGTGGAAGCACAGGAATTTTGAATTTGGTCAAAAATTCAACGATGGAGAAGGCATGATGACCTGGAGCATTGTTATGATGAAGCACCCAACTCCTGCCTTTCCACAGTACAGACCTTTTCTTCCGCACCTTTTTGCGCAAACGTTCAAGGACACATTTGTAGCATTTCTGGTTAATTGTCTGTCCTCCAGGTGTAAATTCATGATGCAATAGATTTAAAAAAAATCACCAGCATCATCTTCACCTTCGACTGACTTTGCCGTGCTTTTTGCAGTCATGGTGAACCTGGAGTCTTCCACAGCAAAGACTGCACTTTGGCATCAGGATCATATCCGTATACCCACAATTCATCACCTGTAATTACCTTATTTAACAAATCTGAGTAATTTTTAGTCCGATTAATCAGTTCTTGGCACACTTCAAGTCTGTATTGTCTCTAGTCACTTGACAACACTTTTGGAATGAATTTTGCAGACACTCAACACATGTTCAGATTTTCAGTGAAAATTGACTGAACTGCATTGAAACTTAAGTTCATCAGCCATCTCCCTAATTGTAAGTCTATGGTCAGAGTGCACTAAGTTGGGAACTTTCACAACATTTTCATTCGTTTTTGATGTGGCAGGACGGCCGGACCGTGGTTCGTCTTCAAATGATTCACGGCCATTTTTAAATATGTTGAACCAGAAGAGAGAGGGGGGAGAAAAAAAAACATTCGACTGGCTCTTGCAATTTTCTCTAAAAGCTGTTTATTCACGGCCATTTTTAAATATGTTGAACCAGAAGAGAGAGGGGGGGGAAAAAAAAACATTCGACTGGCTCTTGCAATTTTCTCTAAAAGCTGTTTTTAATAGGTCGTAAGTCTCAGAAGCTGATTTCCCGGTTTTAAAACAAAATTTCACACAAACTCGTTGCTCCATTTTTACTTCCATTTTCATGCAGACCGAATCCAGCAACAAGCCCTAACTGACCCGCACTCAACCAGCTGCCACAACAAACTGAATAAAAGAAACACAGTTTCCTGTCAGAGAGTGTTAAAGGACAAGACAATGACTCATTCCCCACCCTCCGTGTACCTGCCTGCGAAACCAGTAAGCAGTAGCGGATCCATTCTTAAAAGTTTCCAATCACACATCGTATACTGATATATGGTGTTCAATCACATTGTCAGTAACTGCAGTTTGAACTCTGTGCCAGTTTCCATATATAACAATTACTGGTAGTATAACAGATGTGCCTATATCGAAGAAATTCCACCCAAAACTTGTAAAAATTGTTACGATAGCAAAGAAACAGAACAATAGCTTCACATGAAGTAAACACAGAAGTTCTACGTTCTGTCAGACACTATGCTTGAAACCCCATGGTTAAGATTGTACATACTGAAAAACTGTATTTCTTTTTATGGACTAAAACAATTGTGAAATATTCAATATGGCAATAAGTAAACTGATAATTTAATAATTTGCATACAGACTAACTATTACATTCACTAGTACAGTTGGGTATAACTTACCAACTACTTTCATGTATTCTTAAGTTCACAAGTTGCTGTGCAGTACTGCTTTCACTTGATATTTTTGTAGTAGTGCATTACAGATAGCACTATTTGCGCATGATGAAAATATTTAACATACGCAAATTTGCACTTGAGGTTTCCTTTGAGGAAAACTTTTTCTGTTGCAGCTAATGCAGAGTAAGAATTAATGTACACCTTTGTAGCCAGTGTGTTTTAAAGGTTACACACACACACACACACACACACACACACAAATGTGGGGGGGAGAGAGAGAGAGAGAGAGAGAGAGAGGATGTTGGACCGGAGGGGGGGGGGGGGGTAGTGGTGATACAACTAACACTTTGCTTACAGTTACAGGCGGCGACAGCAGCTGCCAAAAAGAAAAAGAAGAAGGACAAGAAAAGGAAATCAGAGTGCCTGGATGAAAGTGTTACAAATGGTAAGACCACTTACAGTAAATACAGTGTATGAAGATCCCTGTCAGCTCACAGTGCTGTGGCTAACAGCTGCAGACAAAAACAGTAGCTGTCTACAGAGCTGTGGTAACACTGAGGCATTGCATTAGAGACGTTTACAAAATTATGTTATTGATTGATATAGGCCCACAAAGCTCCCATGCCCAGCCCACTGCAACTGTCAGGGATCAACTTACACCAGTTTAACCCTAGTCCTGGAGATGAACCTTTGGTACTGACAGCTCAGTAGAATCTTTCCGTTGCCAAGCGATCACAGGTAACCAGCCAACAACTGACTGCATTGTAGCGGGTAGGAGGAGCCACAGTGCCACTCTGCAAACCTGACATGCGCAGGTCAGAAACGTACCAATGAGTGGCCCACGTTCAACCAGTGCTATCATTTCGCCATTTGTGTTAACATTTCAGTTAATGGTTTATTTTGTTTTCATTGTTAGTGTTTATTTGCTTCTGTCTCCTTTAAAATAATGTCCAGTGCAATGAGTAGTGCCGGCCCAACACGTGAAGTGAAATGAAGGAAGAAAAGTATGCTACACAACCAAGCACATGAATTCGTGTGTTTGATGGGGGATTACTTTGAAAAAAGAAAAGGAAAATGGTGGCCCCTTATTTCCAGTTGCTCAGTTTGTTAAGAGGACTACAGTAGCATTGAAAATAAGCAAGAAAAATTTTGTAACAATAGGGAAAGAAAAGTACAGTATGGACTGTGGTGAGAGTGGCACAACAAGGCTGCACACACAAGGAAAGAAGCGGCAGAGGAAGAAGCAAGTTACAGCTTTGGACGATTTTGAGAAAGACACTGTTTGTCATCATATATATGGCTATTACAAGAGAAGCAAATCAAACCATCGAAAATCCAGGATGGAATGTACAATATATGAGGAGGGAAGATTTTACTCACCATAGTGTGGAGATGCTGAGTCACAGATGGGCAGAACAAAAAGACTCTCACAATTAAAGCTTCCGGCCATTAAGGCCTTCGTCAACAACACACACACACACACACACACACACACACACACACACACACACACGCAAACTGCAGTCTAGGCAACTGAAACCACACTGCGAGCAGCAGCACCAGTGCATGATGGGAGTGGGGACTGGGTGGGGGTTAGGAGGAGGCTGGGGCGGGGAGGGATAGTATGATGGGGATGGTGGACAGTGAAGTGCTGCCCTCAGTGTAGCCTGAAACACTTCACTGTCCACCACCCCCACCATACTATTGCTCCCCCTCCCTTGCCCCAGCCTCCTTCTTACCCCCACTCAGTTGCCTGAGATTGCAGCTCTGTGCGTGAATTGCATTTGCGTGTGTGTGTGTGTGTGGGGGGGGGGGGGGGGGGGGGTATGCATGCGCTTATGTGTGTCTATTGTTGACAAAGGTCTTAATAGCTGAAAGCTTTAATTGTGAGTGTCTTTTTGTTGTGCCTATCTGCGACTCAGCATCTTTCCTTCTCATATATTATAAGAGAAGGTAATATTCTATTCTATCTAAATTACTTGTGTCACTTCAGAAAGATTATATTTTTGTAGGAAGCTAATATGCATTATGTACAATGTCAGCTATTCAGTGTTTAACAGACACAAAATATTGATGGAAAGGCCAGATGTAGTCACATGACAGTGCAGATTTCTGTGCAGAATCATGACTGTGAGATTCGAAACTATAGTGTGGCTAGATGAAATGTGGTTAATGCCAGCTGTTCATTACACAAAGGCTGGAGTGATGGAATGCCCAATTATTGTTTTACATTCAGGTACATCAGCTAGTTTTGTGCCAAACTGCTTGTTAATGTTTTGTTCAAAAAACACACGTGATTACCATGAAGAGATGAACAGTGTGGCTTTTCAAAAGTGGTTCGAAACATCAGTTATGACAAATGTGACAAGTCTGTCAATGATCATCATGGACAATGCCCCTTATCATTCTGTTGTTCACAATAGTACACCAACTTTGGCGAAGAAAAAAGAAGATACAGTATTATTCGGTGGCTGAAACGATGAAAAGTGTATTTCAGAGAAGATATGAAGAAGGCAGAAATACCCAAAATTGTCGCACAAAAGAAACCACGATTTCCAACATATGTAATTGATAAGATTGCTAAAAGGCACCTTCATGAAAATGTTTAGCTTCCTCCATACCATTGTCACGGAAGTATGCGTAGAAAATTTAATTATACAACTGAGAGAGAGCTGTGATAGTTCGAGCAGTGCTGATGAAGACTATTTTAAACCAGATTCTGACAGTAATGAGAGTGGTGGTTTTCCATTAGCATAACTACATCACACTCAAGAACGTAAAGACTGAGTCTGCCATCAATCTATCATCATATTGTGAGTACCATCACAGATTATAACTGTTAATATATTGATAAATTATGCAGTCACTTGTTGTAGAACTAATTAATATTGCTAATATTCAACAATGGAAACAAAAACTGTGTATGTTCAACGATTTGAGGAAATCATTTTCATTTCTATTGTGAAGTTTGACAAATAACTTTATGGTATTTCAGCATATTAGAAACTAAATTGCTCTTTTCAACTTTTCATGCTTATATATTACAAGTAGCAACTGTAAATAAATTCACATGTACAAATACAACCATGTCATTGACGCTTTTCTTTCTGCTGTTAGAAAATATGTACAAGTAAGAGACCAGGTGTGGAGTGCCGTAAGCCACGTTCAACAGTGTTGCCATGTGTCTGTCCGAACTGTCAGTACCAATCACTCGTCTCGTGGACTCTATAGTAAAGTTGTTAAAATTCATCACAAAGATACTTGCCAAAGAGTTAATGCGAGCTTCTATAATTTATATTTCCTTTACAGATGCTAGTGTTGAAAATGGAGACATTACTCTTGAACCTCCAAAAAAGAAGAAAAAGAAGAAGGTGAAACTCCAGCAAGAAGATTAATAATAAACCTAGGTGCTTGGCCTGGTTACTGAAAACTATAATGTTGTGACCCCTTAGGGCCTGAAAAAAAAAGTACTGCTAAGTACTTATGGAAATAAGATGAAGCTATCAATAAGATTTTACAACATAATTACTTGTACAGCTCTAAGTATCTGGAAGTCACAGTGAAATTGAACATGTATTATTGAGAAACTTTTTCTTGAGGAGCTAACAAATGATATAGGAAATGTGGTTGACAGTGCCTGTCTGAGAACAGGAGCCTCCATAAACTGATTACTGTGGTTAACTTATTGACACTTTAGAAAATGACAGCCAAATATAGTATTTATCTGAATTCACAACCAGTCTAGTAAATCTGTTCTTCTCTGCATATCAGTTTACTTTTTGTGAAGTTGGATAGAAAAACCACATATTCCAAAAATATACATAAGTACCTTTTAGCAACAATCTAAGGAAAAGATAGATTGCTACTTACTGCAAAGGTGACATGTTAAGTTGTAGACAGGCACAATTAAAAGACACTTACATATTAGCTTTTGGCCACAGCCACCATCAGAAAAAGGAAAAACACACACACACACACACACACACACACACACACACACACACACACACACATATTCAGTCCCACAAGCAATCACACCTCTCACACACGACTGCCATCTCCAGCAGCTCGGACAGTGGTGTGATTTTGACTTTTAGGCAACAAATAACACTCATTCCAATTGTAATTTAAATTTTTCTCCGTAGTGCAACCCCCCCCCCCCCCCCCAAACACACACACACACACACACACACACACACACACACACACACACACACACTGCTTAAGGAAGAATACATTCAGATAAAAAATTACAATGACAGTAGAGATTATGTGAATGAATGTATACCTTTTATTTAGTTACAATAAAATCATTTTAAAACCTTCCACGATGCAGTAACCAGTGTTGACCAACCAGTGCTCGTCATCAGATGATTACTGCATTGTAAAATTTGTTATGATGGTGTCATAAGAAAATAAAAGAAGCCATCTGGATGAGATAGTTGAAAATTATATTGCCAGAAGCAGGGTACGATTTGTGCTTTTACCAGTGGGGGGGGGGGGGGGGGGGGGGGATGTCTTAAGGGGTTAGTAGAATTATATATGTTACTAGCTTGGACCGTGGCATTACACATGGCTAAACAGCTATTTATAAATAGATGTTAATGCCGAAACTCACTATTCACGCATATGCACTATCAGAAAAGCCATCCCTTGTTATATCTTTAAAAGTACATTATAGGTAAAGCTTATTTACAAAATCATCTACATACAGGTATGCAAGGGGAATTCAAAAAGTAGAGGCACATTTGTGAAAAGCTGTACTTATTCTGATGATAGAAAACTGAAACATATAATATATTTAAAAAGAAAGATGATGAGACTTACCCAACAAAAGCGCTGGCAGGTCGATAGACACACAAATAAACACAAACATACACACAAAACTCTAGCTTTTGCAACCAACGGTTGCCTCGTCAGGAAAGAGGGAAGGAGAAGGAAAGACAAAAGGATATGGGTTTTAAGGGAGAGGGTAAGGAGTCATTCCAATCCCGGGAGCGGAAAGACTTACCTTAGGGGGAAAAAAGGACAGGTATACACTCGCGCACACACACACATATCCATCCATACATACAAGACACAAGCAGAAAGTACATGTACATAGCAAGGGGGTGTTGCCTGATATTACCACAATTTGGCCTCGAATTTATTTTTATTACACGATAATGGTACATGCCATTATTCAGATTGCCCATCTATAAAAGCAGTCAGTTTTGTCTACAAGGAAGACAACTACAAGTTGGCAACATATAAGTTCCTGGACTTACAGAAAGCAAATTTGCTATAATCTTTGGTATGTTGTTGGAACCTAGTGTCTCTAATATGTTGATGGACAAGACTATGGCAAAAACTTGGTCTCTCAGCTCCCAAAAATGTGTTGTTGAAGATCATGGCCAGTGCCTTCTGCACTGCTGTATTGTACTTTTTGAGCGAGATTTTTTATGGATTTAGTGCAGAAGTGAAACTCGGTAGTATAATTATTTCTCATGTTACTCCAAGGTTCACCCATTATTATAACCAGCTTAGACTTGCATTAGCACAACCTACTGGGTGAGACACAAAAAATGATAACTTTTGAAACACCATATAAAAACCGAAAAATCTAACAAAAATAATTTTATTGGTGGCAGTTAAGCCACTACAACTTGCCATTTAAGAGAGAGTAATCCAAATTATCTGTGTTTGAATACTTTGTCCTTTGGATGGTGTCCTCCTGTATGTGTGCATTCTTCCAATCTGCTCTTAAGATTCCTCATTGAGTACTATAGTATTTCAGCTGGGATACTGGGCATTTCATCTTGAATTCTTTGTTTCAATTCATCCATATTATCATATTGGAGTTTTGAGCTCTGTTCACTTGCGTGCAGAAAAATAATAATGAATTAAGGATGTGTGTGCATTTTTGGAAGTACACAAAGTATTGTTTGGTTTTATTACACAAACGTGTTCCACTAACAGTTACGGCATCCTTAGTGGTTTTTTTTATTATTTTCTTTTTATTTTACATTATGTGTGTCCTGTGGCTGCCAACCAAAATCAGCCACAGGTCTAAATTAGTACACCATGTCATCATTGTAGTATTTTGCTAGTCCTTAGCTGTGACACATTTGTTTTTATGTACCAAATGTATTCTTGTGTATTAAGCTGAACATTTTCTCTTGCTTGTTATGTTTCGTGGCTTGGATGCACTGAAATGTGGGTCCAGCTCAGTGACACAGAAACATTTAGGTATAAAAAAACAAACTTGTCACAGCTAAGGTCTAGCAAAATACTACACTGATGACTTGGTGTACTAATTGACCCCAGTGGCTGATTTTGGTTGGCGGCCACGAAAGACACACGGTGTAAAATTAAAGGGAAATAATAACAAATCCACTGAGGATGCCACAACTGTTGTGAAACATTTTAGGGTGATAAAACAAAACAATTATTTCTTTACCTGCAAGAAGGTGGACCAGTTGTTAATTCATTATCATCTGATATTCTTGGCCAATTCATGTACACCTGACTCTTACGGTAGATCCATAAGAAAAATAACTTATCGAAAAATCCAGTGATCTTGGCTGCCAGTGAAAATCACCGACTCTTGAAATGACATAGTTAGTGAACAGTTCTCACACATAATGACATTTTTCACTCTGCAGTGGAGTAAACACTGATATGAAACTTCCGGGTAGATTAAAACTGTGTACCAGACGGAGACTTGAACTCAGGACCTTTCCTTTTCCGGGCAAGTGCTCTATCAGCTGTGCTATCCGAGCACGACTCACAGCACATCCTCACAGCTTTAATTCTGCCATTACTTTGTCTCCTACCTTCCAAACTTCATAGAAGCTCTCCTGGAAGAATGACATTACGGAGACGTGGCTTAAGCACAGACTGGGGAATGTTTTCAGAATGACATTTTTACACTGCAGCGGAGTGTACGCTGATGTGCTACTTCCTGGCAGATTAAAACTTTGTGCTAGACCGAGACTTGAACTTGGGACCTTTGCCTTTCGCGGGCAAGTGCTCCACCGACAGCTACCAAAGCATAAGTCACGACCCATTGTAATAGCTTTAATTCTGCCAGTACCTCATTTCCTACCTACCTACCTGCAAGGTCTCCAGGAGAGCTTCTGTGAAGTTTGGAAGGTAGGAGACATTGTACTGGCAGAATTAAAGCTGTGAGGATGGGTCATGAATCATGCTTGGGTAGCTCAGGCGGTAGAGCACATGCCTATGGAAGGCAAAGGTCCTACGCTTACGTCTCGATGCAGTGCACAGTTTTAATCTGTCAGGAAGTTTCAGTTCTCACACAACTGCCATTGATTGCCTTGCAGCATGCAACATTGTACCATCGTGTTGAAACCATGTTTCTTAAAGTTGTGGAATATTGTTCAATGCAGATGCAGCAAAAAATTGCTACATCTTGACCTACTGATCCAAAGTGACAGTCATTGTGATCTGCTGTTCATTTTTGAAAAAATAAGGTCCAATGACCCTTGCGATGAAGCTGGACATCATATTGTCACCTTGCTGATCTATAAAGGGCATTTGTGAACTTCATTAGGGTTGCTCTTTGCCCAGTAATGGTAGTTCCACGTATTTGTGAAATGTTAGGTGAACATGGCCCCACCTGACATCCACAGCTTGTGTAGAAATCTATTGTTACCTTTTATGTTTGTCATCATTTGCTGACAGAATTCTAATTACAAATGGTAATCATTAGCCTTCAGTTTTTGCGTGATTTGTAGCTCGTACAAATGAAATTTTAAATGGAAATGGAGAATTCGGCAAACACACTCTCGGGACACACTGCCAGCAGTTGCTTGCCTGTGAACTGAATGCCGAGAACTCCGTAAGGCTGAAACGCATACAGATTCGATATTCTGTGGAATATGAGCACTTCTCGGTCATCCTGTTGGTTTCCTTTCTTAGAGCATATACAGACTTCAAATTTTTTAATGCAAGTTTCTCTCTTCTTTTGAGGAAATCCAAATATGACACCCTAAGATGGAAAAACATCAGAATTCTCTCTGGGCACTTTCAAACTATCATCTTTCTGTAGAGTATTTTTGTGGCAAAAGCTTACTGTTTACCTTTCCACAGATCCAAAAATACTAAATGGTGAGATTGTTTACAGCTCAGGTTTCCTGTTCTTCAATTTTGTCAACTTTATATGGCTGCCATTATGCATTTCAAAAGTTCCCATTTTTCTGTGTAACTCTATTATTTTTTAGTACTGAAAGTTTTTAACGCTGAGAACTTTCATCATGGAAAAGAATTGAACAATGCCTACTTGTTATGTAATACTGGACTGCTAGTTTTTCTAGAGCTCTATACTTCAACTTCATATCCCATTGCATCTTGTGGTCCTTCAAATAGTTAAATATTTGGGATATTTTTAGGTCATGAACCTCAAGTGACTTTCCTTCCCAAATTTCTGCAACTTGAACAAAACCAGTTTAACAAATGCTTGGTTTCAAATACTGTATGGCATACTATACAGGTAAGAGGTATTTCTGACGGTTTCTCTCTCTGTAAAGTGTAGTAAAATATCTTGAATTCTCTCCAGGTGACCTAGCTATTTTACAGCACTTTGATATGTTCAAGATTTATAATTTTCCTGACGGAATTGATGCTTGAAAAAAAAAATAATAAATAAAAAACTTTGTGCTGTTCACTTAAGAATATGTAATGTTTTTGTAATTTTCTCCTCTTAAAGAGAGTAGGTACAGGACGTCTCGAAAGACGCCCAGGAGGGGTCCGCTGGTCACCAATATTTTGCGTGTGCCCTCTACACTGTGCAACTGAGTGTACTGTGTTTTCTTTTCCGAGTCCAGGGCTTTCCCTGCCTGTATGTCACTGGGACCGGCCCTCAGACAGAAATACTGTGCATGTGTCTTCTATACTGAGTGTTTGGGTGTTTTGTTTTGAGTTTCCATTTGCTATGGTATATACAAAGGGTCAACGGGTGTTTCTGGAGTTGAACAATGCAAAAATCAGAATTGTATTTGGAATGTTGGCTTGAATTCATATGAAAATTTCACGGTGTGCATGTTCCCAATGATGCAACGGTGCGCAGGTTAGTGAAGAAATTTCAAGAGACTGGATCTGTGTTTCACAAAGACCTAGAGAACCTTGTGTCTTAATCGAAAATAAAGTAGACGAGATAGGGGAGGCCTTGGAAAGAAATCTAAGAAAATCTCTGCACCATTTGACACTTCAGACTAATGTGTAAAGAGCATCTGCTCACAGAGCTTTGCACAAACTGAAACTGAAACCATACAAAATAATGGGTAGTGCATCAACTGATGAACTCGAATGCTGTTGCTCAGTGTCGTGCACTATGGGGAGGTTGATCCTGAGATACCTTTTATTCTTATGAAGCATGGCTGCAGTTGTCTGGGTACCTACATTCTCAGAATAGTCGACAATGGAGCTCTGAAAATCCTCATGAATTATATCAACAACCTCTGCATAATGTGAAAACAGCAGTGTGGTGTGCAATTAGTTCTAGACAAATTGTTGGACCAATCTTTTTCCACTAAATGATACATTATGAAAGCTATTGAACAATATCCTGCATCCTATATATATATATATATATATATATATATATATATATATATATATATATATATATATATATCTACTAACACCAACCTATCCGAACTCCGGAGATGGGAACTTGCTCTTCAATATATTCTCTCTTCCCGTTATCCACCAGGCCTCAATCTCCGCTAATTTCAAATTTCCTCCACTCATACCTCACCTGTCATTCATCAACATCTTTGCCTCTGCACTTCTGCCTCGTCTGACATCTCTGCCCAAACTCTTTGTCTTTAAATATGTCTGCTTGTGTCTGTATATGTGTGGATGGATATGTGTGTATGTGCGAATGTATACCCGTCCTTTTTTCCCCTTAAGGTAAGTCTTTCCGCTCCCGGGACTGGAATGACTCCTTACACTCTCCCTTAAAACCCACATCCTTTCGTCTTTCCCTCTCCTTCCCTCTTTCCTGATGAGGCAACAGTTTGTTGCGAAAGCTTGAATTTTGTGTGTATGTTTGTGTTCGTTTGTGTGTCTGTCGACCTGCCAGCACTTTCATTTGGTAAGTCACATCGTCTTTGTTTTTAGGTATATATATATATATATATATAAAAACAAAGATGATGTGACTTACCAAATGAAAGTGCTGGCAGGTCGACAGACACACAAACGAACACAAACATACACACAAAATTCAAGCTTTCGCAACAAACTGTTGCCTCATCAGGAAAGAGGGAAGGAGAGGGAAAGACGAAAGGATGTGGGTTTTAAGGGAGAGGGTAAGGAGTCATTCCAGTCCCGGGAGCGGAAAGACTTACCTTAGGGGGAAAAAAGGACGGGTACACACTCGCGCACACACACACATATCCATCCACACATATACAGACACAAGCAGACATATTAAAAGACAAAGAGTTTGGGCAGAGATGTCAGTCGAGGCAGAAGTGCAGAGGCAAAGATGTTGTTGAATGACAGGTGAGGTATGAGTGGCGGCAACTTGAAATTAGCGGAGATTGAGGCCTGGTGGATAACGGGAAGAGAGGATATATTGAAGAGCAAGTTCCCATCTCCGGAGTTCGGATAGGTTGGTATTAGTAGGAAGTATCCAGATAACCCGGACGGTGTAACACTGCGCCAAGATGTGCTGGTCGTGCACCAAGGCATGTTTAGCCACAGGGTGATCCTCATTACCAACAAACACTGTCTGCCTGTGTCCATTCATGCGAATGGACAGTTTGTTGCTGGTCATTCCCACATAGAATGCATCACAGTGTAGGCAGGTCAGTTGGTAGATCACGTGGGTGCTTTCACACGTGGCTCTGCCTTTGATTGTATACACCTTCCGGGTTACAGGACTGGAGTAGGTGGTGGTGGTGGGAGGGTGCATGGGACAGGTTTTACACCGGGGGCGGTTACAAGGGTAGGAGCCAGAGGGTAGGGAAGGTGGTTTGGGGATTTCATGGGGATGAACTAAGAGGTTACGTAGGTTAGGTGGACGGCGGAAAGACACTCTTGGTGGAGTGGGGAGGATTTCATGAAGGATGGATCTCATTTCAGGGCAGGATTTGAGGAAGTCGTATCCCTGCTGGAGAGCCACATTCAGAATCTGATCCAGTCCCGGAAAGTATCCTGTCACAAGTGGGGCACTTTTGTGGTTCTTCTGTGGGAGGTTCTGGGTTTGAGAGAATGAGGAAGTGGCTCTGGTTATTTGCTTCTGTACCAGGTCGGGAGGGTAGTTGCGGGATGCGAAAGCTGTTGTCAGGTTGTTGTCAGGTTGTTGGTGTAATGCTTCAGGGATTCCGGACTGGAGCAGATTCGTTTGCCACGAAGACCTAGGCTGTAGGGAAGGGACCGTTTGATGTGGAATGGGTGGCAGCTGTCGTAATGGAGGTACTGTTGCTTGTTGGTGGGTTTGATGTGGACGGACGTGTGAAGCTGGCCATTGGACAGGTGAAGGTCAACATCAAGGAAAGTGGCATGGGATTTAGAGTAGGACCAGGTGAATCTGATGGAACCAAAGGAGTTGAGGTTGGAGAGGAAATTCTGGAGTTCTTCTTCACTGTGAGTCCAGATCATGAAGATGTCATCAATAAATCTGTACCAAACTTTGGGTTGGCAGGCCTGGGTAACCAAGAAGGCTTCCTCTAAGCGACCCATGAATAGGTTGGCGTACGAGGGGGCCATCCTGGTACCCATGGCTGTTCCCTTTAATTGTTGGTATGTCTGGTTTTCAAAAGTGAAGAAGTTGTGGGTCAGGATGAAGCTGGCTAAGGTAATGAGGAAAGAGGTTTTAGGTAGGGTGGCAGGCGTCTGCTCCACATGTCAGTGGCGGCCTCAACCAACCTCCTGATCTGGAAAGTCAGGTTGTACTCGGCAGCATGCCATACATCCAACTACTAAACATCATGATGGTACAACGAGAAAAATCTCATTACCCCGGGCCCCAGTCAATAGACTGGGATTGTCGTGAGCATCGGTTTCCGGGGGCTCACGGACATCATGAGAAGAATCGGAGCTTCTCAAACTCCCTCAAGACCAAACGCAAACACTACATCGGCACACTCAACGTGAACACACTGATGAAGACAGGAAAGATGAAACAACTGACAGACACTCTCGAAAAATTTCAAATCAAAATATGTGCACTGCAAGAAACACGATTCACAGACGAAGACCATTTCAACACGGAGAATTTCAGAATATACAAAGGAAAACCACCGAGACAACTGAAAAACCTAAGGCTTTTTGGCACAGGATTTGCAGTACACAGATCCATCACGGACAGCATAATAGACTTTTCGTCACCAAACGAAAGAATCAGCACCATCACAGTGAAATCAGCCAATAAATCCTGCACAATAATCAACGCACATGCACCAACTAATGACTACAACAGGAAAAACCCGGACGAAATTGATGACTTCTGGACGACAATGGAAGAAACTATCAGAAAAATTCCTGCACATAGAGTCAAAATAATACTGGGAGACTTCAACGCCAAACTTGGAAAAGAAAAGATATACAGACATATCACAGGAAAACATACTCCACACAAGGACACCAACAAAAACGGAAAACATCTGATAGACTTTTGCAAAAGCCACGACCTCGCCATTATGTCAACAAAATTCAAGAAACCAACACGAAAACTTACCACATGGAAATTCCCCAGCGGAAAGCAAGAACTACAAATCGACCACGTAATAGTGCAGAAAGACTCACAGAAAGAAATTTTGAACATAGACACCCGTAAAGGCTACTTCGACTCAGACCACCACCTACTACAGATCAGGATTCGTCTTTTGCCCAAGAAAAAGCTCCAGAAGAACAAAATTGTTAGACCAGATCCAGAATACGTTACTTTA
Source organism: Schistocerca cancellata (assembly GCF_023864275.1). NCBI lineage: Eukaryota > Metazoa > Arthropoda > Insecta > Orthoptera > Acrididae > Schistocerca > Schistocerca cancellata. The sequence goes on from NC_064628.1 coordinate 411,578,421, forward strand.
AACCAGACACAAATATTACACAAAATTAAAATGGAGAAAACGACAGACTGGACAAAACTTTCACGAAGAATCCGAGAGGCCATGAAACTAGCACAAGCACCACGAACACGGAAACACCGTTGGTGGAACCACACATGTGACCAAGCTATTGACCAACGAATCAGTGCATGGAAAAAATTTAGTTGCCATAAATCCCAAGAGAATTGGATGAACTTCTTGAAAACACAGAAGCAATCAAGCAAAATCATTCGCAGTGAAAAACGACAGTATGACAAACGGCGACTGACAGAGATCGAATCGGACTTCATGAAGAACAATACAAGAAACTTCTACAGAACGTTCAGAGAAAATATGACTGGATATCAACCACCCAACTTGTGCTTCAGAAGACCGGATGGAACCCTAGAAACCAATACCAAAAACAATTGTGACATTCTGGCAAAGTACTTTGAAAAACTGCTCAACACGGACCCCCCCATGGAAGAAATGATGACAGAAACGAGCACATACAATCCAGATAGTGAACCTCCAACTCTAGAAGAAGTTAAAGAAATAATAAAGTCACTCAAGAATCGTAGAGCACCAGGAGAAGATGGCATCATCGCGGAAATCTGGAAGTTACAAGACCCAGAACTCACCAAAGACATCCACAGGATCTTGGAAGACATCTGGAAAACCATGAAAATTCCTGACGACTGGAAAACTGCCCTGATACACCCACTACACAAAAAAGGTGACAAGACTAACCCAAACAACTACAGATGAATATCCCTACTACCGGTCACATACAAGATCCTCTCTAAAGCTTTACTGAACCGACTAGAATGCCAAACCGACCACTTGATTGGGGAATACCAAGCAGGCTTCCGTAAAGGGCGGTCTTGTGCGGAACAAATTTGGAACCTGAAAATGATTTTACAACACAAACAGAACCTGATCATTACCTTTGTTGACTTCAAAAAGGCGTACGACTCTATCGACCGGCAAACTCTCTTCAAAATTGTAGCAGAATACAAAGTAGACAACAAAACATGAGCTATCATAGAGCAAACTTTAACCAACACGACCTCCAAAGTAAAGTTCTGTGGGGAACTATCAGAGCCCTTCGAAATTCGCACAGGTGTCCGACAAGGCGATGGCCTCTCACCTCTCCTTTTCAATCTGGTGTTAGATAAGGTCATAAAAGAGTGGGAAACATCAGAACAGGGGATAACCTTAGGAAACCTACAGATTAAATGCCTGGCTTTTGCAGATGATTTGGCGATTGTCACGAAAGGTATAAAGGAAACAAAAGACGCTATTGAAAAGCTGCACGAAATCGCTTCCAAAACTGGACTAAAGATCTCTTACGAAAAGACACAGTTTATGAGCACAAAGAAACTCTCATCTCTGAATACAAAGTATGGCATGATTTACAAAACAGCAAACTTCAAATACCTCGGTGAAACACTACAAATGAGTGGACATAACAGAGACTCAAATGAAGAAAGAAAGACTAAACTGGACAAGGCATACAAAGTAGTGTGGAATCATTACAACAAGAAGTCTATCTCACAAAAAGCCAAATTACGACACGGTGGTGCTCCCAGAGGCACTATATGCAGCAGAGACCACACTAATCCGAGGGCATACACGTATCAGACAATTAGAAAAAGTAGAACGGAAAATACTTAGGAAAATATTTGGCGCAACTAACAACAATGGAATATGGATCAAGAAACCTACAGAGGAACTGTACAAACATACGGAGACAATCACAGAAAAGATTAGAAAACGCAGACTACAATTCTATGGACACCTATACAGAATGCCATCACACAGGCTGACCAAACAGATCTTTGACTGGGTAACCACTAGAAACAACAAATGGGTGGCAGAGGTAGAAAACGACCTGAACCAGCTCAACATAACAGCAGACACAATAAACGACAGAATAAAGTTCAGAAACATCATTAAGAAAAGTAAACTACATGAGATACAATGCGACAAACGAACAGGCATAAAATGGACCGAAGAACGAAAGCAAGATCACAGCCAGAAGATGAAAGAAATATGGGCAACCAAAAAGGCAATCAAGATGAAGCCGAAGACACGAAGCCGACAAGAAGCATGGACAGAGGACCGGAAACAGAAACACAGCGAGCGAATGAGGGAAGTTTGGGCAGCAAGGAAGACAGCAAAACACCAATAATATATATATATATATATACTATAACTACTGAAATACGCAGGAGAAAACTTAATAAATAATTTCGAGGCACTGTTTGAAGAGATTTGGAATACAGAGAAGATTCCGGAGGAATGGAAGACAGCATTGATTCATCCATTACATAAGAAGGGTGCCAAGACAAATGCAAATAACTACAGAGGTATCTCATTGTTATCAGTGGCCTATAAGATCCCATCCAAGGCACTACAAAACAGGATTGAAAATCAGGTAGAGAAAGAACTGGGTGAATATCAGGCTGGGTTTAGAAAAGGAAGATCATGCAGTGAACAGATATTCAGTCTACTCTCCATAATACAACTTCGCGCACGCACATCGAAAAATCTAGTAATTACATTCATAGACTTCAAAAAAGCATATGATTCTATTGATAGACCAACTCTGATTAACACATTAGAAGAATTTGGGATTGATGATAAAAGCAGAAGTCTAATCCAGGAAACCCTTACGGGAACAAAATCGCAAGTGAAGTTTTTGGGTAGATTGTCACAACCGTTTGTAATTGGAACAGGTGTTAGACAAGGGGATGGGCTCTCCCCACTGTTGTTTAACATTGTCCTTGAAAAAGTGGTCAGGGAATGGAGAAAGAAGATGGCAGAAGCTGGAGTGAAAAATGGGATAACGTTAGGAAGAAATAAAACAAAAATTGAATGTCTGGCATTTGCTGATGACATGGCAATATTGGCAGATGACATCGAAACAGCAAAGATTCAGATAGAAATGCTGCATGAGATCGCTGAGAAGACAGGTCTACAAATATCGTATGAAAAGACAGAACTGATGATACAGGACAAAACAGACCCAACACAGACATTGCAAACTAAATATGGAATAATTAAGAGAGTTCATAAATTTAAGTATCTAGGGGAATGGATTACACCGACAGGGTTACCAAATGTTTCACTACAGGAAAGAGCAATAAAGATGGAAACGGCATACCAGCTATGCCGAAATGTATACAATAAAAAGTCGATCTCCATCAATGCCAAGCTCAGGCACTACAATGCGGTAATAAAACCAGAAAGTTTGTATGCGATTGAATGCATCCCACTGAACAGAAAACGTCTGTTGGAGAAATTGGAAATAAAAGAGAGAAAAATACTGAGAAAGATCTTAGGACCTAAAAAGGATGGACAAGAATATAAATTGCGATCCAATAAAGAGTTATACGAGAAAATTGAAAAACTGACAACATCCTTTAAAAAGAGAAGACTGAGTTTCTATGGGCATGTCAAAAGAATGGCACCAGAAAGAACGGCAAAGAAAATCCTGGAATACATGGAAAGCAGAAAGACACAAATTAACTGGCTGAAAGAAGTAAAAGAAGACATTGCAGAAATGAACATTATACCAGAGACAGTTTACAACAGAATGGAATATAGGAATGCCATCAACAAAATACAGGGATTCAAAGACCGAACGCAATCAAAGAAGACGGGAACAACCTGGTCGCAAGAACGTAAAGAAGCCCACTCAGAAAAAATGAAGAAGTACTGGGAAGAACGCAAGAAAAAGCACAAGAAATGACTGATGCTTAGCGTAGTCCAAAGTTGACTGTAACGAATAATAATAATAATAATAAATAAATAAATATATATATATATATATATATATATATAATATATATATATATATCTTAAAAAAAAGATGATGGGACTTACCAAACAAAAGCGCTGGCAGGTCGATAGACACACAAACATACACACAAAATTCTAGCTTTCGCAACCAACTGTTGCCTCGTCAGGAAAGAGGGAAGGAAAGGGAAAGACAAAAGGATATGGGTTTTAAGGGAGAGGGTAAGGAGTCATTCCAATCCCGGGGAGCGGAAAGACTTACCTTATGGGGAAAAAAGGACAGGTATACACTTGCGCCACACACATATCCATCCGCATATACACAGACACAAGCAGACATTTGTAAAGGCAAAGAGTTTGGGCAGAGATGTCAGTCGGGGCGGAAGTACAGAGGCAAAGATGATGTTGAAAGACAGGTGAGGTATGAGCGGCGGCAAATTGAAATTAGAAATTAGCGGAGATTGAGGCCTGGCGGATAGCGAGAAGAGAGGATATGCTGAAGGGCAAGTTCCCATCTCCGGAGTTCTGACAGGTTGGTGTTAGTGGGAAGTATCCAGATAACCTGGACGGTGTAACACTGTGCCAAGATGTGCTGGCCGTGCACCAAGGCATGTTTAGCCACAGGGTGATCCTCATTACCAACAAACACTGTCTGCCTGTGTCCATTCATGCGAATGGACAGTTTGTTGCTGGTCATTCCCACATAGAACGCTTCACAGTGTAGGCAGGTCAGTTGGTAAATCACGTGGGTGCTTTCACACGTGGCTCTGCCTTTGATCGTGTACACCTTCCGGGTTACAGGACTGGAATAGGTGGTGGTGGGAGGGTGCATGGGACAGGTTTTACACCGGGGGCGGTTACAGGGGTAGGAGCCAGAGGGTAGGGAAGGTGGTTTGGGGATTTCATAGGGATGAACTAAGAGGTTACGAAGGTTAGGTGGACGGCGGAAAGACACTCTTGGTGGAGTGGGGAGGATTTCATGAAGGATGGATCTCATTTCAGGGCAGGATTTGAGGAAGTCGTATCCCTGCTGGAGAGCCACATTCAGAATCTGATCCAGTCCCGGAAAGTGTCCTGTCACAAGTGGGGCACTTTTGGGGTTCGTCTGTGGAAGGTTCCGGGTTTGAGGAGATGAGGAAGTGGCTCTGGTTATTTGCTTCTGTACCAGGTCAGGAGGGTAGTTACGGGATGCAAAAGCTGTTTTCAGGTTGTTGGTGTAATGGTTCAAGGATTCCGGACTGGAGCAGATTCGTTTGCCACGAAGACCTAGGCTGTAGGGAAGGGACCGTTTGATGTGGAATGGGTGGCAGCTGTCATAATGGAGGTACTGTTGCTTGTTGGTGGGTTTGATGTGGACGGACGTGTGAAGCTGGCCATTGGACAGGTGGAGGTCAATGTCAAGGAAAGTGGCATGGGATTTGGAGTAGGACCAGGTGAATCTGATGGAACCAAAGGAGTTGAGGTTGGAGAGGAAATTCTGGAGTTCTTCTTCACTGTGAGTCCAGATCATGAATTGATGACATTTTCATTAATTTGCTTGAGAGAACACAATGCTGGGCAGAGCCTATTCAGAGGCAATATGCTGAAGATTAGATGGGTAGATCACATAACTAATGAGGAGGTATTGAATAGAATTGGGGAGAAGAGGAGTTCGTGGCACAACTTGATGAGAAGAAGGGACCAGTTGGTAGGACATGTTCTGAGGCATCAAGGGATCACAAATTTAGCATTGGAGGGCAGCGTGGCTGGTAAAAATTGTAGAGGGAGACCAAGAGATGAATACACTAAGCAGATTCAGAAGGATGTAGGTTGCAGTAGGTACTGGGAGATGAAGAAACTTGCACAGGATAGGGTAGCATGGAGAGCTGCATCAAACCAGTCTCAGGACTGAAGACCACAACAACACAACTTGTGCAAAAAGTCATCTCATGATTATTTCACTCAAAAGGGGGGGGGGGGGGGGGAGAGAGAGAGAGAGAGAGAGAGAGAGAGAGAGAGAGAAGATGAACTAGTATTTCACACATTCTTAAATAGGAAGGATCGTTGAATCCAGTCACTATGGTGACACCTGAAATCAGCTATGTTCAATGTCAAGTGTAAGTGTAGGTGAGAATTTTATGCATTTCGGGGGAGGGGTGTTTGCGTCATGCACACCAGTAAGTAGTACCTGTTGTCTGCCAAATTTTCACAAGCATTCAATACACAGCAAACAGGTAATGCAGTGATTAATGAGCTGGTTATTACATCTGGTCTTCTAAGCCGCAGACTTATTTACTTATAAGAAGGACATTTTATTTTATGTAAAAGTACTTTTCTGCACTATTTATTTATTCTCGTTCCACATCATTACGAAATATCGTATTCATGATCCATGGAACTAGTATTAATCTAATCTAATCTAATCTAATTCTTTTGTAGTGATATAAGTTACACAATGAGCTCTTTTAGGCGATATGTCACTATCAAGTGTACGTGTGAAGATGGTATAACAGGTACAATATTGCTACTTACATGTATGTTAGTCTATTCTACATGTAGCCACTTTATGCTTATGTCTTAGTTGGTACGACATGGTCCATATGGCATCATGGAGCCTAAATGTCTTTTTGTTATGATACAAAGCTGTTAGAAAAGCTGTCAAAAAATAACTTTACAAGATCGTGCAAATAAAAAGTAACAATATAAATAACATGATTGTATCATAACAAAGACACAACCAACATTTACACTCCAAGATGCCGTATGGATTATGTCACACTAGCTAAGAAGTAAGCATAAGGTGCCATATGTAGACATAGAGTAACATAGATGTAAGGAACAATATTACACCATCTTCACAGATACACTTTATAATGGCAAATCACTTAAATAAGCTCATCGTGTAACTAGTATCACAACTACTAAATAAATAAATAGTGCAGCAAAAAACATGTACTTAAAATATTTATTTTTAAAGAAAAAGTCAGTTGTGAACTTATTTTCATGTCAAACATGTATGTTACAGAGAATAATATGACATTTATTTTCACACAAAATTTGAAGGGCAAATAGTGACCCAGCCCACCAGAAAAGAGATGACTATTATAGGCAAGACGAACCAAGGGAAAGGGCTTAGATTTTTGCTTGGATAGTGGTATGTAAAGAGGGGAAAGAGATTTCATGTCTTAAGGAGCTAAAGAATTTCTCCATGACTTCCTCATAAAACAAACCGCCTGAAAATCTATAATAGAATCAGACTTATACGTCACAATTATTTGACACACACCATCAGCTTTTTGCCCAATACAGCAATTGGCTGATTATCAGTCTTTATCGCTGTACGCGTAGCAATAAAAATGATACATATAGAGTGTCAAAAGAGTACATGCAGCCTAGTTGTTAATGTTGTGTGATAGTTATTAAGAATTCTCAGGTTTTGATTACAGTGGCAGAAGAATTTACTGCTTTGGGGATTTCTGGAATGGAGTCCAGTCAGCAATAAGACATTATAAGCTACTTGGGAAAATAGCAGCAAAATTTACATGTTTATGAAATTGTCGGATTGAAAGGCTTTCAGGTAGTTGGGAGTCAGACAAAAGTTTATTTATTTTTGTTTGAGACAGTTGTTTTCATGCTTATTGGTTCATAAAAGAGGAAATTTTTTTTTAGGAGTATTTAATGGTTTAATTGGAAAATAAATTTCATTGCTCTAGTGCATTCTTCATATTAAAGAAAAATTGCAAATACTAATGTGTACCTTGGTTATTGTCATCGGAACTGTATTTATAGTTTAAACTACATTAAAATTGTTGACGTGCTGCAGACGCGAAATTTAACCGAAAGGAAGATGATGCTGTGATATGCAAATGATTAGCTTTTCAGAGCATTCACACAAGTTTAGCGCTGGTGGCGACACCTGCAACTGCTGACATGAGGAAAGTTTCCAACAGATTTCTCATACACAAACAGCAGTTGACCGGTGTTGCCTGGTGAAACGTCATCGTGATGCCTCATGTAAGGAGGAGAAATGCATACCATCACGTTTCCAACTTTGATAAAGGTCGGATTGTAGCCTATCGCGATTGCGATTTATCATATCGCAACATTGTTGCTCACATTGGTTGAGATCCAATGCCTGTTAGCAGAATATGGAATCAGTGGGTTTAGGAGGGTAATATAGAATGCCGTGCTGGATCCCAACGGCCTCGTATCACTAGCAGTCGAGATGGCAGACATCTTATCCGCATGCCTGTAACGGATCGTGCAGCCACGTCTCGATAACTGAGACAAGAGATGGGGACGTTTCCAAGGCGACAACCATCTGCACGAACAGTTCGACTACGTTTGCAGCAGCATGGACTATCTGCTCTGAGACCATGGCTGCGGTTACCCATGATTGTGAATCACAGACAAGAGCGCCTGCGATGGTGTACTCAACGAAGAACCTGAGTGCACGAATGGCAAAACATTTTTTCGGATGAATCCAGGTTCTGTTTACAGCATCACGATGGTTGCATCCATGTTTGGCGACATCATGGCGAACGCACATTGGAAGTGTGTATTCGTCATCGCCATACTGGCATATCACCTGGCGTGATGGTATGGGGTGCCATTGGTTCCACGTCTCGGGCACCTCTTGTTCGCATTGACGGCACTTTGAACACTGGACGTTACATTTCAGATGTGTTACGACCCGTGGCTCTACCCTTCATTCGATCCCTGCGAAATCCTACATTTCAGCTGGATAATCCATGACCGCATGCTGCAAGTCATGTACGGGCCTTTCTGGATATAGAAAATGTTCGACTGCTGCCCTGGCCAGCACATTCTCCAAATCTCTCACCAATTGAAAACATCTGGTCAATGGTGGCCGAGCAACTGGCCCGTCACAATACGCCAGTCACTACTCGTGATGAACTGTGGTACCATGTTGAAGCTACATGACCAGCTGTACCTGTACATGCCATGCAAGCTCTGTTTGACACAATGCCCAGGCGTATCAAGGCCGTTATTATGGCCAGAGGTGGTTGATCGGGGTACTGATTTCTCAGGATCTATGCATCCAAATTGCATGAAAATGTAATCACATGTCAGTTCTAGTATAATATATTTGTCCAATGAATACCCGTTTATCATGTGCATTTCTTCTTGGTGTAGCAATTTTAATGGCCAGTAGTGTATATGTGATTAAATATTTATTTACCAAGTTAAAAAGATTAAATAAAGATTAGATAAATCACTACGTAATACCTGCACAAGGGAACAGCACACTCATCTTTATCAGTTGACTAAAATATATACTGTTTGTTTCTGAAGATAATCTAAACAGATTTGTTCTATGTTATTCCTTTTCCTAAATAAGCAGTTTTGTGCATATCAACATCAACACAAAGTCAAAACAGATACTCAGGTATGTCATGCAGATAAAAGGCAAAAATGCATGTGGTTAAAACAACTTGACTATTGCAATTCAAAAAAGGACGAAGACGAACACTACCAGGAGCAGCAGTACACCTACAAGAGTGCGGCACTTTTCACATTTCCTTCAAAATTTGTCTCTAAACTTTTGAGAGAGACAATTCCTCATTCAAAGTGGATAGTTTTATATTTATATAGTTTTATAGGTATGATTTGGAAGGAGGGAAGTAATCACATAAAAGCATAATGTAAGGAAATATTTACATTAAAATTATATCAAATTAATCCAATGTAGAGCTGTGTCTCCATCTGCAAATCACTATGAAATGTGCGGCAGAGAGGTTTCCATTAATACCAGCATTTCTTCCCATTCCATTCACATATGGAGTGCAGGAAGAATGACTGCTTAAATGTGTCTCTGTTTGCTGTAATAATTCAAATTTTCACTTTGGGGCCATGTGGGAACAATACTTTGGGGAATGTAATACATACTGGAACTTTGTAAGTAGGATTTCATAGGCATCTAGCTATGAGGATCTGCTAGTATTTTGATATGGGATCTTGATGAGTAATCTAACATCATGAGAGTTTCTAAACAGTCTCAGTTATAAATTGGTTGTATTTTCCCCATTACCCTACCAATTAAATGAAGTCTGCAACTTGTTTCATCTACAACTGAGCCCATGTGATCATTTCTCTTCATATCCCAACACACTACATATATTATTTTTATGGGTTGACTGATACCTGATTGCTGTTGTTGCTATAGGATACTACATTTCTGAACATTTAAAGCATGCATGCATGCTTATTTATTTAGCCCACTTAATCACATGTAGTACAGTGTGCTAGATGTTATAGGACTTGACTTAAACCCAGTGTTTACAAAGAAAAATGATCATGTTTACGTGTACATATTACAAATTACGTATATTTAAGTTCATGTATTCACTTACTGAATAGTAGTGGTGGCATTTCGGATGACATCTAATAAAGCTTTCAGATGCATTTATACTTAATATTAATTTTAAATCATCTCGCAACTTCCCCATACAGTAAATACCATTCAGACTCAAATTTACAGACTCCTTGTTACTACTGTATTGTCATTGCATCATAATTTTTTCTGACTATCTCTGAACAATAAAAGTTGCTCTGTAGCATAATTTCATATGTTAAGGGGCAGTGGAATGAAGCATACTATAAAAAGAGAAATTGTTCATGACTGACACAGCATTTTAAATGTGACACATGTGAATCACTTGCAGTAATTTATTGCACAGCTGCCATGTATGTATCCCGCTACAGTTGTGTCCAAATGTATTCCCATAGTCTGATGAGGTCACACTCATTTACTTTTTAAATCTCTTTACAACGAAAAAAGCATATGGTTTGAGTCTTGCACCCATTTTTCTAAGTTACCAACCACAGTCAGTGTTTTCCTTTACACCTTGTCTACAAGGTTTTTGTCATCAACATATATTATTGACTTGTAGGGCAAAGAAGTAGATAGATGTAGTATGAAAAGTGCTGCTGGGATGTAAAAAAAAAACCACACACACACACACACACACACACACACACACACACACACACACACACACACACCTGTTGGTTACATTGTCACACCTATACTGTGTTGAGAGTGCTCACGGCTTAACTTGGGCAATGGATTTGTCAAGTGGAGTGGGTGAGCGGTGAAAGAGGTGGGTTGTGGTAAGGGTGGATGGGAAAGGGTGGTAGGTGGCTGGGAGGGCCTTTGACAAAGTATGGCATAAAGGCCTCCTCCTTAAGATCTGGTCACAATGCTTCCTGCTCCTCCCCCCCCCCCCCCCCCATATGTTGTCTAACAAAAAAATCTTAACCAACCGAAGGCACAAATGATGATAGGAGGAACACTATTGTCCGTCTTCACACCTGAGGCTGGAGTTGTAGAAGGAGCGGTTCTGTCACCCACTTTCTGCAAGTTGTATACTGCCGACATCCTGAAGACTGAAATATAGTGTGAAGGCCTTGCCCTGTATGTGGATGATACCACCTATTGGTGTAATGCAGTTTCCCATAATGCCAAAACCATTGCCTCTGACTATATCTCAAGATTAGAAAGCTGGATGTGCAAGTAGAGAATCAAACCAAATACCACAAAAAGCCAACTGATCCTCTTCAGGCACAGACACCTTTGCCAGAAGCTTAACCTATTGCCATACAATGTAAACATAAAACTCTGGAATGAAAACATCCACTCGGGAAAGACAGCCAAATACCTAGGAATAACCCTTGACTATACACTAAGTTGGCTACCCCACACCTCCCTCACTATTGACAAATCCCACACTCATATGAATCTAGCCAAACTAATAAGAGAGAAATTTTATGGTGCCTGATTTGTCAGACCAATTCTACAATATGCAGCAATAATATGGATAAACTCTGAATCTCAATCAGGCAGAATTCAAGCTCATGACAGATGTAACATTTGCATAGCAGGATGCCTCCAACCAAGCACCAATTCCAAGGAAGTCAGCACCAGCATAAACATCCTTCCCCAATACCAGAAAGACATCAATTCCAAATTGCCAACTGTGGATCCCAAAGACTTGTGACAGATGGCCTAATAAAAACTCTTAACAACTGCCAAACACTAGAAATTTAGATACCCCCACTTCCAATAGCCTCTGCCATCATACACCATAGCAAAATCTCTTCAGCAACACCTTCCAGAACATGTTCCCATTGTCACAAATATCATAGACATCGAAGGACAATAGCTTGAATGATGAAGAAAAACAGACTCCATCAAAATGTTGAAAGTTGAATTACAATAGATAGACAAAAAAGAGAAACTGTAAAAATGACTACTGAAATGCAATAGAGATCACAACCACCACCACAAGCAGAACAATGCCAAAAATGAGAGGTAAGGAGAATCTAAAATTAAATGAATATAAGCTACAATAAAATAATGTATCAACCCTAGCTGAGGTTTTGGTGGTTTTCTGGCAGCTGTAAGACAAATGCCAGGGTGTGTACTTCCACCAAAAAGAAAAGAAATGACAATCAAAGATTTATATTCCAATAGAAATGAAGTAAATCCCAAAAATAACACTCCAACTGAGGAAATAAGATATGCCAAAACAGAACATTCACCAGCCATGGCCAAAAACTGGATTGAATTGCACAAAAACAGCCACACATTCTTCGTCCCAGAGACATTGACAGAAAAAAAGCAGGTGTGAAGGATATGAATGTGAGATGACAGTGAGGTGGAGGAGTGGGTTGGAAATGGGAGACAGAACCAAAGGAGGAGCTAGAGGAATCTCTCCCTGACAATCCACATATCAGCCTCATTGTGTGCTGCACAGACTTGGCGGTGCAGGTGCCCATGCACCTGCTACCTCTCTTCCTTCCAGCCATCAACCACCTTTACTGTAGAAAAGAAGCTGTCTATGAAACCCTTGCTTATTGGGATCTTCAGTCCTAAGTTAAAGCATTAGTTTGTGGCATAACAGTAGCAAATTCAATCACTTTTATAGGTGTGTGTGTGTGTGTGTGTGTGTGTGTGTGTGTGTGTGTGTGTGTGTGTGTGTGTGTGTGTGTGTGTGTGTGTGTGTTTTGTAAATTTTGACTGAAAACTTTTGGATAAGGACGTGCTGTATTTACCTTGTAGGCATCAGATACTTGAAATTCAAACTGGTCTGCAGCATGAAAAGTTCAAGGAACACTTGGAAAGATTTGATGTGTTGCAAATCTCGGTTTTTGCCTAAGAGAAGAGCAGTGTAGGTAGGATTACACTGAATTAACTGCAATTGTTCTTGAAGTACCAACACATGGAGTACCAGTCCATGTTGCCGGGGCTATCCAACATGCAAGATGCAAGGTTGATGCTGAAATCTGTTCATTAGTTGAGAATGTTTGTGGTCTGTGATGAATTTGAATTGCAACCACAAGAAGAGAATGGAATTTGTGCTACCTGTATTTTACATAATGTTTATGTCAAATCATAATTCAGAGACCTTTATGAAGCCATAGCACCATATTTAGAATTCACTGTTCTTTCAAATCTGTATAGATATCATGTCGTTGATTGTGATAGCTCTTATGCGACTTTACAAAAATTGAACACTCATTTGTACCCTCATGTCACAAGGGTTCAGCTAAAACTCAATAAAATCCCTAAAAGTATCAACACTGGGACTGAAGAATTTGTTTCTAATAATATTAGAGTATTTTTACAACATTTGATTAGTGTGCCCAGTTCCTTTAGACTTCATTAGTGAGACTATTTAGATAGGTCATTCACAGGGGTATGAAAACGAAAGTTTTGGCAACAATAGTTATCAAACATAAATGTATCTGAAAAGTTATGCCAAATTAGCTATTAAACTGAAAGTTGTAAATGATTCAGCTGAGAAAGGCCTCCAGCTCATGAAGGACTACAATAAAAAAATTACCAAAAGTGATAAATGGAAGCAGTATGTGTGTTCAGAGTGTTATAAGAGCATTGTCGGAATAAAAATGTTAAGAGTAAAATGTGATTTCCTCCTATTACATTGACTGAGAGAAAAAGTGAAGCACTCAGAAGGGGAAGAGAAAATGATATGAGATTGACAGTTTAGGGAGATCTATGATATTTCAGTGATTACAAACTAGCCAAATTTACAGAGAAATTGGCTGTGAGAGCCCCGTACTAGTATGATGTTGCGCCATCTCTGGCCTAGATGCATCCACTGATTAAGTTGGAAAGGGTATCATAAAGCCATTATATCCCCTCCTGAGGCAAGCTGGACCACAACTGTTGTAACTGATCCTAGATATCTAGGGTACTGGCACTGGGATGCAGTTGAATTTTGAACTGGTCCCATATGTGTTCTATAGGGAATAGATCTAGGGATCTTGCTGACCACAGTAGTACAACAAAATTCATAGACACATGCTATGTGTGCTCAAGAAATGTCATGTAGAAATATGATGCTGTGATTCTATTGCACGAGAGGCAGCACATGAGGACGTAGGATGTGCATAACATAAAAATCGTATGCAAGGACTTCCCAAACAAGGCTGCCAGGAGTAACACCACTGTGGCTTCAAAACATTGGAACAACATAGAATGTTAGAGGCAATCCAGACTTGTTCTTTAATGCCTATGAAGTAAAAGGGTTGTGATGTGCTATACACAATATTGTGATCTCTTGTAGTGGGCATGCATAGTCGGTAAGATGATGAACATGCATACCCTCATATGTGACAATGCAATCCAACACTGACCCACTCTCACATCCAAATGCCCCACAAATCTGGATACTGTTCAATCTGGCCAGCCAGCCAAATGGAGACCCAAAATGAGGGCCCTTTCCAATTCTGTCAGGTGATGGTAAAACATGCATACACAAGGTAGAAAGCACCTCCATGTCCTTCAAAGTGATCTCTTGACATCTAATGGTCACAGCCCTTTTGTACACTAAGAGGACTGTTAACAATGTTAAAATGAACAACACTCATGAACTCTGATGGCCATTCTACCACTCTTAGAGAATAGCAACACTCATTTACATACCCACCAATGGTGGGTACAAGTACAAAGTTACATTATGTGGGGGGTTGGATTGCACGTAATATTTCTTCACCATGTTCAGGCCCCCAGGGCCTCTTTATTCATTTGATGGGTACAGTTTTAGTGACCGTGGGGTTCCTGAGCTGGAGACTGGTAAGTGCCGCCAGCCCCGTCACCATAAGCTCTGGGCATGCTTCAGCGACCACCGTGTGGTGCAGCAGTGTAACATTGCGTGTCTCAGGGAATGGGGATATTGGCGTGACTGCCCGGATCATGAGGATGGAATAAACCTCTATAAAAAAGCCCTCAATCTCAAGGTGTGCTGTGTGCTAATAAGATGCATGGCTGTTGAGGTGGAACACTTGTTAGCAGGGAACCTGCCACACCTCAGTTGTATAAGGCTTACCTAAGCACACGGGGCTCTGTCTAGGTGGACTTCTAGTTCCCTAGTTGCTTGTGGGACTGAGATGGACCCTTCGAAATCTTCTTTGCCTCCAACCAACAGAAAGCATGGGCCGCTGGTAGGTTCGAAGTCCCAATCCAACAAAAGGGCACGTGTAGTCAGTCCTCCTGACTCAAGAGCGAAATCTGAGAGTATCATGACAAGTAACGGAATAGATTCTGGTGGTCAGAATGTATTTTTAATCACTAAAAGGAAAGAGGGCAGCTTCAAGAAAGTTTCCCTTTCTATATTCACAAAGGGCCCTGAGGGTATTGCTGGCAGTTTGAAATCTGGTAAGCGATTGCGTAATGGGATGCTGCTGGTGGAAACTGCTAGTTCCCAACAAGCTAGAAATCTACAAAACGTGCAATCCCTTGGGGAGTATGCCATCAATACTGAGCTGCACACCACCTTGGAATTACAGCAAAGGTGTTGTGACCTGCAGGGATCTGGAGGACATTCCCAAAGAGGAACTGAGAGATGAGTGGGCTCCAACAGGAATAGTTGACACGCAAAATATCATGAAGAGGGTGGATGGGTTTCTTGTTAAGTCCGACTCCTTTATCCTGACATTTAATAGCACAAAACTCCCTGAGCATATTAAGGCAGGTTTCCTTCGCTTAAGTGTGCGGCCTAATGTACCCAACCCAATGTGGTGTTTCAGATGCCAGCACCTTGGGCATACTACTCTTGAGTGTCGTGGAGAAGCTACTTGTGGCAAGTGTGGTCAGGCCGCCCATGGAGGTGTCCATTGTTTGTCTCCATTGAAGTGTGTGAATTGCTCTGGGCCTCACCCCATCTGGAGTCATATCTGGAAGAATGGAAGATAAAGGAGCTTAAAACTATTAAGCGCATTCCCTATACTGAGCCAAAAAAGCTCTATAAAGCCATGCTGCCCCCATGTTTTGCTACCTCCTTCACTTCACTTGTTAAACAGCCCACATGGAAAGCTGACACTGCTACACAAACAAAGGCTGCTGGTGTCGGCACTAGTACCTGCCTGTGTCCATGTACTTGTGCTGCTGCAGTCATTTCTAAGCCTGTCGCTTCCCCGAGAATTTCAGAAAAAGCTGTGGTTGCTGACATTGTAGAGCTCCTAGCCCCTCCAAAGTTTCCGTCTGGTACAGTGTCCAATGTTGCCATATCCACAACCACAGTTGTGGCTGCAAAGTCTACCCAGGGGAAAAAATCCAAGGCAAAATGTCAAACACCGGTGGAATCAGGCAGAAAACAGCCAGATGATGTCGACATCGACCTCTCTGATGTATCTGTCGATTCTTCTTTAGAGGCAATGGAGCTTGATGTTGGGCTGGGGCAACCATCTCGCTCCAAAACTGAGTCTCCACCCATTGTGAGCTCCCCTCCCCGCCAGAAAGTCAGGATGAAAGCACTACCCCCCTGATAGATGGCTCCCATTATACAGTGGAACGTGAATGGATTCAGGATGCACATGGAAGAACTGAAACTCGTAGCGCAGCAATGGCCTCTGTGCTTGTGTTTGCAGGAAACACATTTCAAAGCATCTGATGCCCCTGCACTATGGGGCTAAACCCTATATCGCAAGGATGACCTGACTAGGGAAAGAGCCAAAGTAGGAATTGCTACTCGTATGTTTGTCAATAATGGGCACCACTCCTCTGTTCTTCCCCTGGATACCGACCTGCAAGCAGTTGCAGTTGAAATTTCTGCACATTAGAGGCTTATAGTTTGTTCTCTTTATTTACCTCCATTGAATGCAGTAGAGTCTGAGGCTCTCACAGATCTTATTGCGCAACTCCCCTCACTATTTCTCTTCCTGGGCGACTTCAATGCCCACCATGTCCTGTGGAGCTCAAAGTCTACTTGCCCTCGGGTTCGAGTTTTGGAGAGCCTCCTGACATCTCAAGAGCTGTGCATCCTCAATGCTGGTGCTCCGACTCATGTTCCAGCTTATTTCTGCACTGCTACTGGGTCATTCTCAGCTATCGGCCTTTTTTTCTGCTCTGCAGCCCTTGCCGACTCAGTTCAGCGGGAGGTCATTGATGACCTTCATTCCAGCGACCATTTCTCAGTCCGCCTTCAGCTACTCAATGGTATGTTGCTGGAACAGAAGCCACCAATATGGATGATTGGCAAGGCTAACTGGACGCTGTTCGACTAGTTAGCTGTGTTTGAAAACTGTGGCAATGTCCAGGAATGAGTGGCTCACATCACATCTGTGATCCATCACGCTGCTGCTCTATCCATACCAAAGTCTTTTGGCCCTCTTCAGAGACGACTTGTCCCTTGGTGGACAGAAGAGTGCCATTTAGCTATCCGGGAGAGGCGTGCAACTCTTCGACAGTTTAAATGCCGCCCGGCAGCGGACAATCTCACAACCTTTCGAATCGCGGGAGCCAAGGCTCGCCATGTCATTAAAGAGAACAAAAAGCGGTCATGGCATGATTTCCTGAACTCCATCAATCATTCCACTTGTTCCTCAAAAGTATGGGAAGCCATCCGGAGGATTTCCAGTAAACAGAGCCATTTACCGATAGATGCAGTGCTGAAGCAGGGGTGCCTCCAAACAACATCCAGAAACATTGCTCAGACTCTAGCCGAACATTTTGCACAAACTACTGCCAATGCAAGCCCAGATCCAGTGTTCTGTCACTACCTTGCAACTGTTGAGAGGGAAAAGTTGGACTTAAGGTCGAACAGTTCTGAGGCCTACAACTCCCCTTCCTCCATGTGGGAGCTCGAATCAGCACTGATTGAGCTTCTGACATTGCACCCTGTTACGACCACATGCGATACTGCATGCTTCGACATCTGCCAGCGGCGTCAAAGGAAATCCTCCTTGAATGTTTTAATCTAATATGGCAGACAGGAATCTTCCCCAACTCATGGAGGGAGGCAATTTTCATCCCGCTCCTCAAACCAGGAAAGGACCGCACATGTCCCAGTAGTTATCGGAGTATCGCTTTGACAAGCTGTGTAGGAAAGACCCTGGAATGGATAGTTAACTGTCATCTGGTCTTGCTGCTAGAGATCAGGCAATTAGCTGCTCTCAATGTGGATTCCGAAAATTTCGGTCTACGGTCGACAACCTGACCCTCCTAGAGATGGCTATTCAGCAGACTTTCCTCCGTCAGCATAACTGTATCGGCATATTCTTTGATATCAGTAAGGCATACAATACTACTTGGAGACACTGTATTCTCACACAACTGCATCGATAGAGCTTTTGTCGCCACCTCCCCATTTTCATTTGGTCTCTCCTGTCTCAGCAGTTTTTTTGGACCCGAGTTGGTGACACACTGTCTGATTGATTTGAGCAGGAGAATGGTGTCCCCCAAGGCAGTGTTTAAAGTGTTACCCCCTTTTCCATAGCCATCAACAATATAACATCTACTGTAAAGAGTCCAGTACAGTGCTCCTTATTTGTGGAGGACTTTTCCGTTTTCTGTACCTCCTCCAGTGTTGCAACGGTGAGCCATTAGCTGCAACTTACAGTGCAGCAGTAAGAGGAGTGGGCTGTAAAGACGGGTTTCCAGTTTTCTGCTGTGTGTGTGTGTGTGTGTGTGTGTGTGTGTGTGTGTGTGTGTGTGTGTGTGTGCGCGCGCGAGCATTTTAATCGTTCTTCTCCTTCTAATTTGCCTGCCTTGCATATGGGGGACACTATCCAACATTTTAGAGACACAATGTGGTTTCTGGGCCTCATTTTTTACTCCAGATTGTCATGGTTGCCGCACCTGCGAGGCTTGAAAGCCAGAACCCTGAAGGCACTGAACATCCTCAAGTGCCTCAGCCACAGGTCTTGGGGAGCGGACAGGGCGCATCTCCTCCTGTTTTATTGGGCTTTTGTGCATTTGCCCTCTTTTTATAGAATCCTTGACACTGTCCACAATGCGGGGATTCAACTGGCCATGGGTGCTTATCGGACCAGTCCCATACCCAGCCTCTGTGCAGAGGCCGGGAAACCGCCACTTACCATCCAGCGGCAGCTCCTCCTGGTGCATCAGGTGTGTAAGGTTCTTGCATTTCCAACTTCACACGCTCACCGTATTGTTGCTCATCTGCCTCTGGACCATCTTTTTTTCCCACCGTCCCAAAGCCACAGTGCCGTATGGGATCTGTGTGCAATGTGTGCTGGAGTCTCTCGGTGTGGAGCCCATACGGCCCCAAATCCAGGGTTTTAACCACCTGCAGCCCAGGTTGCTGGAGAGGCCCAGAGCGATTTTAGATTTGGTGTGGTACAGGAGAGATTGCACTCCTGCGACTGTTTTTAATGCAACATTTTCTGCCATTTATTGGTTGCTCTGTTGTTTTTCTGGATCGTGTCCTCAAGGTCTGATTGCCTCAAGCGTTTACTGTCTTTGATGCAGAATTGTCTACAATCTTGTGGGCGCTGGAGCAGATGAGACGCTCTTCCCGTCCTAAACCTCTTGCCTGTTCCGATTCACTAAGTGCCCTTCACTCATTCAACATTTGTATCCAGCAGATAAAATAGTCCAAACCATTCAGGATGCCCTCCTCCAACTACAACTGGGGAAGGAGGTGGCTTTCTGCTGGATTCCAGGGCACGTCAGCATTGCTGGGAATGAAAGCGCAGATTTTGTGGCCAATGAGGCATGTCTCAATCCTCAAGTATTTCAGTGTGCCATCCCCCTGCACACACTCACCTTGATGTTGAGCTCACGAGTCATGCGTTGGTGGGAGGATGAGTGGCTGTAAATGACTGACAATAAACTCTGTTTAGTGAAGCCCACAACGCGTGTGTGGTGTACTTCCTCCCAGCCCCTCAGACAGGACAAGGTTCTCATCACTCGGCTTCAGATAGGCCGCAGTCCTATGATGCATGGCTTCCTGCTCCAGCGAGAGGACCCTCCAATGTGTGGTTCTTGTGGCATCCAGGTCACTGTGCACCATGTTTTATTGGACTGCGTTTTATTTTCTGACCAGTGGGCTGCGGCCAACTTGCCATCTCTTTTAGGAAATACTCAAATGAATGTGGTTAAACTTCTAAAGTCCTGTGACTTGTCCAATGTTTTTACCAAGATTTTAGGGAGAGGGTCTTAATTTGTTCACTGGCTTGCCCATATTTTACGTAAGTGGCCAGCCAGTGACATGGCATCCTTGACGCTCCTTTCTCATTTTCTGTATGATTTATTTTCTTATATAGCGTTTTTCATCTTTTCCCGCTTTCTTTGCGTGTATGCTTCCATTTTACTGTTTGTCCACATTCGTTTCTTTTAATGTGTGTCAGGATGCTGATTATCTCAACATTGAGTATCCGTAAGCCCCAAGACACACACACACACACACACACACACACACACACACCATGTCCCTCAATCGGACTGAGTGTGTAATTTGTTAATAACACTACATTACCAGCTCTGATGCTAGAAATCGACTGGTTCAGTCTTCCGGGCTATAAGTTGACTGGTTCGGTCTATCAGTGCTCTTAGCAGCATACTAGTCTTCACACTGGCTAGTTAAATTTATGACAATATTGGAAAATGGTCCACCAATCTGTTCTGAAGACAGTCTCTATCCTAGCAAAACAGTCTCTATCCTAGCAAGTTCCTCTTTAATAGGACTAGCAGGCATTAATTGCATAACTGTGATAAATAAATTTGGTCATAATCGCAAGTAATAACATATTTTGTGCTACAAATGGGTCGTTAGGACAACTACGTTACTCGTATCTCTGAGCTGACTTTGTGTCAGTATCAAAAATTATGACATCTTTTCACTTTTGAAAACTGAAGATCACTTCAAGAGCATGTAATAGCCTTTGAAAATTTATTGTTGATGTTAATACAGCCTCCAATACCCAAAGTCACTTCAACAAAAATCGTCAGTCTAGAAGATTGTGCACTTCCCTTTTTCTCGGCCTCATTCCATTAATGATTCGGCTTCTGTACAATAAGCTGATCTGGATAAGATTTAACATGATGAGCATCTGGCACAAACGCTCTTGGGGGGGGGGGGGGGGGGGACAGGTTTTAAATTTCCATTAATAACATCTTCCGTTCAATATTTATTCGTACTTCACAATACATTGTTATTGTCAATGTAATAACAGAGACTGGTTGGTCACAGATTTGAGTGCAACTTAATGCCGTGAAGAGAACCAGGCAACAACTAATACATAAATTAAGATCATATAAAGCTTTTCCTCTTTTTTTTTCTTTCTACAATACAATATCTTCTTTAATAATAATCAAAGGCGACTGTCCTGATGACGATGTCTTTCAGCTTGGCACAGCCTTTGGCTTTGTGCATATGGTGACCAGTTTTCAACAACGCTGTACCTTGTTGCAGCAAATCCGCCACTGTTGCTCCAAACATACTTGAAACCATGTATCAGAAGGAAACAACAACACACAGAATACACTGTCTCTAACATAAAACAATACATATCATGAATTCACTCATTTTTGAAAATATGGTCCTGTACAGCTTAACTATGTTTCCTTTCATACGATTATTACATACTTTATACACAATATCAAGTGTTCTTACCACAAACCATACATCGAACTGTGTCACTGAAGGAAGGTAGTGCTGGCCAAGGACTTGCATATTCTCTAATGAATATCAGGTCATAACTCCACTTCCAGTGGCTCGGTTTATGGCTGTGACTACTTCACACCTACTATTTACTATTCTCTAAATCAGTCACCCTCCCCTCATGAACCATGGACCTTGCCGTTGGTGGGGAGGCTTGCGTGCCTCAACGATACAGATAGCCGTACCGTAGGTGCAACCACAACGGAGGGGTATCTGTTGAGAGGCCAGACAAACGTGTGGTTCCTGAAGAGGAGCAGTAGCCTTTTCAGTAGTTGCAGGGGCAACAGTCTGGATGATTGACTGATCTGGCCTTGTAACACTAACCAAAACGGCCTTGCTGTTGTGGTACTGCGAACGGCTGAAAGCAAGGGGAAACTACAGCCGTAATTTTTCCTGAGGGCATGCAGCTTTACTGTATGGTTACATAATGATGGCGTCCTCTTGGGTAAAATATTCCGGAGGTAAAATAGTCCCCCATTCGGATCTCCGGGCGGGGACTACTCAGAAGGACGTCGTTATCAGGAGAAAGAAAACTGGCATTCTACCGATCGGAGCGTGGAATGTCAGATCCGTTAATCAGGCAGGTAGGTTAGAAAATTTAAAAAGGGAAATGGATAGGTTAAAGTTAGATACAGTGGGAATTAGTGAAGTTCGGTGGCAGGAGGAACAATACTTCTGGCCAGGTGAATACAGGGTTATAAATACAAAATCAAATAGGGGTAATGCAGGAGTAGGTTTAATAATGAATAAAAAAAATAGGAGTGCAGGTAAGCCACTACAAATAGCATAGTGAATGTATTATAGTGGCCAAGATAGACACGAAGCCCATGCCCACTACAGTAGTACAAGTTTATGTGCCAACTAGCTCTGCAGATGACAAAGAAATTGAAGAAATGTATTATGAGATAAAAGAAATTATTCAGGTAGTGAAGGGAGACGAAAATTTAATAGTCATGAATATGGATTGGGGCTAAGAAATGAAAGAGGAAGCCGTGTGGTAGAATTTTGCACAGAGCATAACTTAATCATAGCTAACACTTGGTTCAAGAATCATAAAAGAAGGTTGTATACATGGAGGAATCCTGGAGATACTAAAAGGTATCAGATAGATTATATGATGGTAAGACAGAGATTTAGGAACCAGGTTTTAAATTGTACGACAGTTCCAGGGGCAGATGTGGACTCTGACCACAATCTATTGGTTAAGAACTGTGGATTAAAACTGAAGAAATTGCAAAAAGGTGGGAATTTAAGGATATGGGACCTGGATAAACTTAGTAAACCAGAGGTTGTACAGAGTTTCAGGGACAGCATAAGGGAACAGTTGACAGGAATAGGGGAAAGAAATACAGTAGAAGAAGAATGGGTAGCTCTGAGGGATGAAGTAGTGAAGGCAGCAGAGGATCAAGTAAGTAAAAAGACGAGGGGTAGTAGGAATCCTTGGGTAACAGAAGAAATATTGAATTTAATTGATGAAAGGAGAAAATATAAAAATACAGTAAATGAAGCAGGCAAAAAGGAATACAAACGTCTCAAAAATGAGATTGACAGAAAGTGCAAAATGGCTAAGCAGGGATGGCTAGAGGACAAATGTAAGGATGTAGAGGCTCATCTCACTAGGGGAAAGATAGATACTGCCTACAGGAAAATTAAAGAGACCTTTGAAGAAAAGAGAGCCAGTTGTATGAATATCAAGAGCTCAGATGGAAAACCAGTTCTAACCAAAGAAGGGAAAGCAGAAAGGTGGAAGGAGTATATAGAGGGTCTATACAAGGGCGATGTACTTGAGGACAATATTATGGAAATGGAAGAGGATGTAGATGAAGATAAAATGGGAGATACGATACTGCGTGAAGAGTTTGACAGAGCACTGAAAGACCTGAGTCGAAACAAGGCCCCGGGAGTAGACAACATTCCATTAGAACTACTGAAGGCCTTGGGAGAGCCAGTCCTGACAAAACTCTACCATCTGGTGAGCAAGATGTATGAGACAGGCGAAATACCCTCAGATTGCAAGAAGAATATAATAATTCCAGTTCCAAAGAAAGCAGGTGTTGACAGATGTGAAAATTACCGAACTATCAGTTTAATAAGTCACAGCTGCAAAATACTAATGCGAATTCTTTACAAATGAATGGAAAAACTGATAGAAGCCGACCTCGGGGAAGATCAGTTTGGAATCCGTAAAAATGTTGGAACACACGAGGCAATACTGACCTTACGACTTATCTTAGAAGAAATCTTAAGGAAAGGCAAACCTACGTTTCTAGCTTATGTAGACTTAGAGAAAGCTTTTGACAATGTTGACTGGAATACTCTCTTTCAAATTCTAATGGTGGCAGGAGTAAAATACAGGGAGCGAAAGGCTATTTACAATTTGTACAGAAACTAGATGGCAGGTATAAGAGTTGAGGGGCATGAAAGGGAAGCAGTGATTGGGAAGGGAGTGAGACAGGGTTGTAGCCTATCCCCGATGTTATTCAATCTGTATATTGAGCAAACAGTAAAGGAAACAAAAGAAAAATTTGGAGTAGGTATTAAAATCCAGGGAGAAGAAATAAAAACTTTGAGGTTCGCCGATGACATTGTAATTATGTCAGAGACAGCAAAGGACTTGGAAGAGCAGTTGAACGGAATGGATAGTGTCTTGAAAGGAGGATATAAGATAAACATCAACAAAAGCAAAACGAGGATAATGGAATGTAGTCGAATTAAGTCGGTTGATGCTGAGGGAATTAGATTAGGAAATGAGACACTTAAAGTAGTAAAGGAGTTTTGCTATTTGGGGAGCAAAATAACTGATGATGGTTGAAGTAGAGAGGATATAAAATGTAGACTGGCAATGGCAAGGAAAGCGTTTCTGAAGAAGAGAAATTTGTTAACATCGAGTATAGATTTAAGTGCCAGGAAGTCGTTTCTGAAAGTATTTGTATGGAGTGTATTCATGTATGGAAGTGAAACTTGGACAATAAATAGTTTGGACAAGAAGAAAATAGAAGCTTTCGAGACATGGTGCTACAGAAGAATGTTGAAGATTAGGTGGGTAGATCACGTAACTAATGAGGAGGTATTGAATGGGATTGGTGAGAAGAGAAGTTTGTGGCACAACTTGACTAGAAGAAGGGATCGGTTGGTAGGACATGTCCTGAGGCATCAAGGGATCACAAATTTAGCATTGGAGGGCAGTGTGGAGGGTAAAAATTGTAGAGGGAGACCAAGAGATGAATACACTAAGCAGATTCAGAAGGATGTAGGTTGCAGTAGGTACTGGGAGATGAAGGAGCTTGCACAGGATAGAGTAGCATGGAGAGCTGCATCAAACCAGTCTCAGGACTGAAGACCACAACAACAACAACAAAAAATCAGTCACCACTGAATACCTTCCCAGTGGGTATGACTGACATACTCTCAAATCAAATGATGCCTCTGGACTGACTGTTAGGTCTGAAACCTTCAGTCATTTTATGTTATACTTTTGAAAACCACTAAGACAGTGCATATTAATGTTACACTCGTCACTATTTCATGCTGTGCTAATCACTTGTCCATGAGATATGTTACTTGATTATTTTTGGATTATCTATTCATTAGAAGAAACAGGCTTATCCAACTCTCTTTGATTTATTGTCGCCATTATTACATGCAAGTCCATAACCTTGCATTAGTTTCCCTGGAATAGTCTGTACAGAGGAACAGTACCACCGTTCTAAACCAATATTACATTCATGCCATCATGTTTCTTTCATAATTTCTTTACTGACATGTATACAGGAATAGGATCCATGTCCTTAACCAGTAGAACGTTGAGGCCACTCTTGATTTCTCATGTATAGACATTGAGCTGACAAAAGTTGGGGATAGTAATATGCATGTATGCAGATGGTGGTAGTATCATGTAAACAAGCTATAAAATGGCAGAGCTGTCATCTGTACTCAGGTGAGCCATATGAAAGGTTTCTCACGTGGTTAGGGCTACACAACAGGAATTAACAGACCTTGAATGCGGAATGGTAGTTGGAGCTAGACATGTGGGACTTTCCAGTTTGGAAATCATTAGGTAATTCAATATTCAGAGATACACAGTGGCAAGAGTGTTCTGAAAATACCAAATTTCAGGTATTATTTCTCACCACGTGCAACTCAGTGACTGAAGACCTTCTCTTAATAACCAAGAGCAGCTGTGTTTGTGTAGAGTTGACAGACAAGCAACACTATGTAAAATAATCACAGAAATCAATGTGGGATGTACGATATATATCTACTATGACAGTACGGTGAGATTTGGCATTAAGGGGGTAGGACATCAAACAGGCCGTCTTGGAGCAGGAGAGACACCACAGGACATTTTAATTTCCACTGTCTATAGTTTTACGAATAAATTCATAAAACTTTGTCAGCATGACCAGGAAGGATTCAGGATTCACAATTATAGCAGTGGAAGTTCAAAAAAATAACAAAATAATTTTTTTTTTACAAGTGAAAGTTGATCATTTTTTCACGCTGCATTTATTGCTATAGGTGCATGTTTCTTCATAAGTAAGGGAAATTCTTCAATGAATTTTGCACAGTGTACAAACCATACTTACAGGTGTATGAAACTCTAGAAATTATTTAATTTATGAAAAAATGAATGTGCTGTTGCTATTTAAACTTCATGTTTAGAAAAAACTCAAATTTTATAGTTAATTATATCAATTTTTACCACAGTTTTTAATAGATTTGGAAAATTCTAGAGTTTCGTACACCTGTAAGTATGGTCTGTATGCTGTGCAAAATTCATCGAAGAATCTCCCTCACTTATGAAGAAAAGTGTACCTATAGCAACAAATGCAGTCAATGGTAAGTGAAAAAAAGGTGAAATTCAAATGTAAAAAAATAAATTATTTTCTTATATTTTTGAACTTCCACTGCTATAAGTGTAAATCTTGAATCCTTTCTGGTCATTCTGGCAAAGTTTTATGAATTTAGTTTTAAAAGTATAGACAGTGGAAATTAAAAATTCCTGTGGTGTCTCTCCTGCTCCAAGTCGTCCCGTTTGATGTCCTACCCCCCTTAATGGTCTATGGAAGCTGATGACCAATGCTAGTGCTTATTACAGCACAACCTCACCTACAGCACCTCTCCTGTGCTTTTGGCCATATCGGTTGGAACCTAGGTGGCAGGGAAACTGTGACCTGCTCAGATGAGTCCCAATTTGAGTCGTTAAGAGTTGATGATACGGTTCGAGTGTGGCGCAGAGCCCATGAAGCCATGGACCGAAGTTGTCCACAAGGCACTGTGCGAGCCGATGGTGCCTCCATAATGGTGGAGGCTTTGTTTACATGGAATGAACTGGGTACTCTGGTTCAACTGAACCAATTGTTAACTGGAAATGGTTATGTTCGGCTGCTTGGGAGATGAAGAACATTCTGGACAGTTCAAGCAAATGATTGCCTGACATAAATCCATCAAACATTTATAGGACATAATGGAGAAGCAGTAAAAGAAACAAAAGTAAAATTCGGAGTAGATATTAAAATCCATGCAGAAGAAATAAAAACTTTAAGGTTCACCGATGACATTGTAATTCTGTCAGAGACAGCAAAAGACTTGGAAGAGCAGTTGAACGGAATGGACAGTGTCTTGAAGGGAGGCTATAAGATGAACATCAACAAAAGCAAAACGAGGATAATGGAATGTAGTCGAATCAAGTCGGACGATGCTGGGGGAATTAGATTAGGAAATGAGACACTTAAAGTAGTAAATGAGTTTTGCTATTTGTGGAGAAAAGTAACTGATGATGGTCAAAGTAGAGAGGATATAAAATGTAGACTGGCAATGGCAAGGAAAGCTTTGTTGAAGAAGAGATATTTGTTAACATCGAGTATAGATTTAAATGTCAGGAAGTCGTTTCTGAAAGTATTTGTATGGAGTGTAGCCATGTATGGAAGTGAAACATGGATGATAAATAGTTCGGACAAGAAGAGAATAGAAGCATTTGAAATGTGGTGCTACAGAAGAATGCTGAAGATTAGATGGGTAGACCACATAAGTAATGAGGAAGTATTGAATAGGATTGGGGAGAAGAGGAGTTTGTGGCACAACTTGACAAGAAGAAGGGATCGCTTGGTATGACATGCTCTGAGTCATCAAGGGATCACCAATTTAGTATTGGAGGGTAAAAATCGTAGAGGGAGACCAAGAGATGAATACACTAAACAGATTCAGAAGGATGTAGGCTGCAGTATGTATTGGGAGATGAAGAAGCTTGCACAGGATAGAGTAGCATGGAGAGCTGCATCAAACCAGTCTCAGGACTGAAGACCACTACCTCGCATTCATGAGTGGTTATAGAGGCAGCGTGGCTCAATGTTTCTGCAGGGAAAAAGGAGGTAAAACATGGTTTTTGTAAGTATCCCATGACTTTTGTCCCCTCAGTATAAGTTATGATACGATCAAAAATACATATTATGTTAAACCAAACCCCTTGTTCTCCACTAATATGTAATAGCAGGTAGGCACTAAAATAGGTTCTACTAACGTCCAGGGGAAAAAACCTAACTGGATTTAAATAACTTTTGAGACCATCTGCTTTTATTTTGTATTCCATTCAAGTAGCTGCCTTGCTTTAGTTGGGTACGACTTTTACTTGTGTTCATTATAGGGAAGCATTATGTTCCCTTAAAGTGGTAATACTTCATTATCTTACACAGTGTATTCTTATGGCCTTTAAATTATGTCACCATTGCTATATCACATTTAACAAGTACTGTAATCTGAAGTTGGTCAATGAGCAGTAGTCATCCATACATACACATCAATCAAGAGGATAGCAAAATGTTATAGAAAAATGTTTCTACTTATTGAGAACGTATCTCTCCACCATCACTTTCCTAACAGCAGCTATCTGTGACCATGAATCACTTCACCACCATAAACAGTCCTTCAATATACAGGGTGGAGAAAAATTGTGTCACAAAATTTTCATCCTGTATAGCAGATGTCAGTAGAAACCAATATTACTAATGGTGTGTAGGTCGACAATGCACAGTTTTTAAACTACGGAAACTTGGCGCCACACCCTCCAATTGGCCGCAAGATTGCCCTGTTGCCGGATGCTCTGGACAATGCATGACCACAAATGCTGTCGGAGATTGTGATGTATCCAAGGTGGCCTGCACCTCGGTTCCGACACATCCATTGCAGTTTCATGATAAGACATGCTGGGAACAAACCCATCAACAGCTGTTAATTCATGTACAGAAAGTCTTTTACATATTGTGTTGGCCCTGAAAAGACCCTTTTTTGTAACTAGGACATTGTTTACTAAAAAGCAGGTGCTCGAACTAGCGACCCTCTGAAGCGACACAAGCTTGGTAACATCAGATGTTGTTTTGCCGAACTCTTATGAGAGATTCCTGGCATCTCCCTGATGTGACTGGTGGCATGTTGGATGTGATCCATTAACTTCTCTTTGTTTCTAGGTGGTTCATGTCCGGGTGGGTGATCTAGAACCTTGAGGAATCACCACAAAAAAAGTCTGGTGGAATGAGGTCTGGTGATCGCGGGGGCCATGTCCTACGAGCACCTCTGTCAGTTACCCTGCCGTCAAAGAGTACGACTGTTATGTGTGGGTGCCCCGTCATGCTGCAACAACATGCTTAGCCGTTTGTCCAGGGGAACATCTTCCAGCAAGCCGGGTAGAGTTTCTTGCAAAAAGTGAAGGTAATTTGCTCCGGCAAGTTGAGGAAGTAGACGGACCGGCCTAATCAAATGGTCACCGACAACGCCTGCCCAGATGTTGAGCGAAAATCATTGCTGATGTCCATGGACGTACGTGATGTGAGAATTTCCCCTTTCCCACTAATGAACATTTTGACTGTTATAAAGGCCATCCCCATGGAAGGTGCATTCATCGTTAAACAACACAAGTGCGGGGAAGTTGGGATCTTGTGCAACATGTTGCAGAAACCACCGGCAAAACCCTAGCCTGTGTTCATAGTTTGCCACAGGATTTAGGTCTTAGACAGGGTGAGAACTAAATGGATGCTGGCTGTCATCCCTCAAAACCTCCCAGACTAACCAAAGAGTGACCCTCATGTCATGTCCAACTGCTCAAGTACTTGTTGTAGGTGCTTACTCGAAGTGCTCTAGAACAGTCTCTTCAAATGCATCATCCCATCATGTTTGAGGTCTTCCAGCATCACCATGATATCCCGCTAACGAGCCTGTTTCGCCAAGTCACTGGTGAATTGCTGTAAATGTTTGGGGGGTGTGGGTGGCGTCTCGCTGGGTACCGTTCCCCACACAACCGTTGAGCTCCATGTGCACTACTGTCAGCTAGTCCATAAACAAAAACTATATCTCATTGTTCTCTGAACAAATACTGTGCCATCATGCTTACTGTATGACTAAATCACAGGTGACGTGTGTGTGCTCCGAAGCAAAGCTTACATGTGAATGCATATGATGTGAGGTGGAGACAAATAGCAAGACTTATTCGACATGTGTGTGTATCACGTTGGGGCAGTGATGAGGCGAGGGACGTTTGTATGAGTGAACCAACAACCATAACGCTGCCCGTCAACCGACAAACAATCACAGGGCAATCCCACAGCCAATCGGAGCATGTGGTGGCAAGTTTCCGTAGTTTAAAAATTGTGCGTTGTCAACCTACACAACATTAGTAATTTTGGTTCCTACTGGTGTCAGCTATCCACGGTTAAAATTTCATTACACATTTTTTCTCCATCCTGTATAATAATAATAATAATAACAATAATAATAATAATAATAATAATAATATCAACAACTATTACTTCCATCTTCTGCCATCAAAACAAAATCTCATAAGTAACCCATGCTTTTAGATAGTGTTTGCCACTTATCCCTCAAAACTAATTCTCCTTAGGATATACTATGCTGTATATGACCTTTTTCATTACCACAAGATGATTTATAGTTGCCCTATGCCTTTGGCATTTATTAGAGTTTACCCAAGTACTTTTAATAGTACCAACATTGTTTGCATTTTGTTAAGCAAGAAATTTGTAGTAATTGAATAATTATGTAGCAAGTCTCTTTTATTATTACTTTAAATCTAGGGTTAATTTGGTTCTTCTTTCTAGTCACCCCTAGTAGTCTACATTCCCAAACAGTGGCCTCTTCCCGTATGTTTCATTGTCTTTACATGGACTTGTATTTTTTTTCTTTTGAATGTGAAATACTTTATACTCCATCCTACTACCTTCCTCACTTCTTACATGAAAGGCCCTGAAGTTTTTAGTACCTTCCTGTATTGTCAATCAGTTGGTTTTGTATTTTCTGATATGTTCAATGTTATATATAGCTGTGATTTTCCCTGTTTTTGGACGTTTAAGGGTTAGTGCTTTTGGGTGTGGTTTATCGATCACTTCCTGTGGACCATTGTGTCACGTACGTACTTGGGTATTCTAGCACTGTCTTACCTATCGTTTTCTCCTTAACGTTGGTTGGTAATTGGCTAAGTAATACTTTTATTCATTGTGTTTTATCTAAAAATTGTACTTTGTCTAAATGCCACTCGGAATATTGCTTAAAACTGCCCATCATCTCATGTAAGGACAGGGCATCATAAGTTCCAACAACAGTTTGTGCTGCCTAGCAGCTGACCAATACTGTAAAAGTCTTTTACAAAACTCTTCCCAGTCACTAAATTCATTGTGATGCAATGCACCCAAATTTGCAGACTCCACTTCTATGTGTGCTAATGCCCACTGGATTTCCTTTAATGGTTCAGTGAACTTGGCACTGCATCTTCAAATTGTCTCAAAATTATGGGGTGTAGTCCATTTCTTGGTTTAAACTTTGACAACTTCATAGAGAGCCCACTGTTGCTCTCAAATTGAAACTGCTCCCATCATCCCTTAGCTCTGATTGGGGAGAGTCCTTCCCATTATCATCACATTTGGATACTGCAGAATCTACTGTCACATTGCTGTGACACGCCCCATTGCCACTATGAGTCTTATCACCTTCAGTTAGCCTTAGTGACATAGCTTCAGTATCTCCATTATTAGGAACACTTAACAATCCTTGTAAATTAGCATCCAATAACGTAATAATATCTCCTCCCTGCCCCCCCCCCCCCTCTGTCTCTCTCTCTCTCTCTCTCTCTCTCTCTCTCTCTCTCTCTCTAGAGAAAGAGATAGTCTTTCAGTCTTATCTCTTACTTTTTCTAGATCTATTCTTAAAGCTATTACATTGTAGTATTAAATTGTTTAATTGCTCCGTAAATGCGCCAAGATCTGCTTCATTCTCATTTCTTAACTTTTTTACTGATTCATCTACACGATATACTACTTTGATATTTTTATTTTCAACTTCACCTGTAACTTCTTTAGTATACTCGTCTAGCTCTTCGTTAGAACCTTAGAACTACAAAATACTTCAATAACTTGCTCTATTTGTGCTTTCATAGCATTCTTTTCCTCCATTTGTCCTTTATATGTTTCTCCAATCATTCATCCATAGCACAAATTTCTGTTCCCACATCCTTAATCACATATTTAGTTTTAAAATATCCGTAGATAACAGTCCTGAAACTTCTCCTTCAGTACTGTGGTATTGCATGCTAAATTCTGGTGCACATATTTTGAGCTCTGCATTATTAGCACCTTAACAATTCTTTCATCCTAACTTAAATTTCACCACTGTGAATAGCCAATTTCTTTTTGCATTCTGAGTTATTAGCTTGTAAAAAGTCTTTCATCTTAATGTCCAGTTTATTTTTGAGTTCTGCTTTATTAGCCTCTAACAATTCTTTCATGCAAATATGAGTGTGCAGAGTCTCTTTAAGAATATGTGTCATTTTACTCTAAGACACAAGTGTTTCAACCATTTTTGCTAGTTACACTGATGGTTTATCAACTAAAATAGATATCAATAATTATATCTGCATTCTGATTACATACTAACTGCTGATTTTTAGCTTAGTCCATGTGTACTCTATCTTGAGTCCAAAATTACATTCATAACGTTACTGTGTAACCCTTTGATTGTTACTGTATAAACAAAATCAGTGAGGTGTCGAGCATCAGTCTACAATCACCAAATACAAATAACAGTTACTGTTTCACTAAATTCACCAGATCTATCTTTGCTATTAATATTTGGTGACTGCTCTGTGAGGCGATACTTCGAAGGCTGCAGGTCTGCAAATCGTAGTGATGCCCTGACAGGCTCCTCCACCTCTAAGCAGGTCAGCAACCTCCCTTACCCTAGCAGCACTGAATACAACCCTCCAACATTGCAGAATGTTGGTCAGCTGGCTCCCACCATCACCTCTACTCGCCACCACCTGTAAGACACCCCCTTTTCCTCTACACGGAGGACATCATCTTCTGTCTTCATCTCCACTCTTGCTCTTTGTCTTGCATTTTCATTTTCTTTCTTGCCTCTTGTTTCTTTTGTTGTCTTCTTTCTTGCTTGTACCAGATCTTGATGTTAATTTATATAGTTAAAATTGTATTTCTGCTATGCTTGTGCCTGGTCCTGTTGATATTGTTGACACCTGCAGCGGGTTGATGTGACATATTTCTTCAGCATGTCCATCAATCAGCCTGACCATGTAATTCATTAATAAAAATAGGTTTCCAATGATATTAGCAAATCTGATACTATATTTTGACTGATTCAGTATTTCAATGCTCTTAGCAGCTTACAAGTCTTCACATTGGGTAACAAGATTATCCTGCTGAGACCTTAATTTTATGAAAATGTTGGTAACAGTTACATCAGTACTGATTACATCTTCTGTTCAGTTTTTATTCATTCTTCATAATACATTTGTATTTTTAATATATTAACAGAAACTCTGGTTGCTCTCACATATGAGTGCAACTTCATGTTGTGAAAGCAACAAGACAACAACTAATACATGAATTGAGATCATACAAAGCTTTTTCTCTTTTTTCTTTCTGCGATACAATACAATATCTTTATTAATAATTATCAAAGGCCACTGTCCCAACAACATCGTCTTTCATTTTGGCACAGCCATCAGCTTAACGCATTTGGTGACCAGCTTTCAGCGATACTGTATCTCATTGCAGCAAGCCTGCTGCCATTGCCCCAGCCTCCTCGAACCCATGTAACAGAAAGAAACAACATACAGTACACAATATTTCTAATGTAAAACTATACAGATCACAAATATACTCATTTTGATGTTATGACCTGATACAGTTTAACCACAAAATTCAAGCTTTCGCAACCCACGGTTGCTTCATCAGGAAAGAGGGAAGGACGAAAGGATGTGGGTTTTAAGGGAGAGGGTAAGCAGTCATTCCAATCCCGGGAGCGGAAAGAATTACCTTAGAGGGAAAAAGGACAGGTATACACTCGTGCACACACACATATATCCATCCACACATATACAGACACAAGCTTGTGTATACCTGTCCTTTTTTCCCCCCTAAGGTAAGTCTTTCCGCTCCCGGGATTGGAATGACTCCTTACCCTCTCCCTTAAAACCCACATCCTTTTGTCTTACCCTCTCCATCCCTCTTTCCTGATGAAGCAACCGTGGGTTGCAAAAGCTTGAATTTTGTGTGTGTTTTTGTGTTTGTTTGTGTCTATATCAACTTACCAACACTTTCGTTTGGTAAGTTACATCATCTTTGTCTCAAGAGTTCTTACCACAAACCATGCATTGAACCATGTCGCTGAAGGAAGGTACTGCTGGCTAAGGATGTGCTATATTTTCTCATGAATGTTGGCAGAATTAACATCTGATCATGTATTTTGGGTTCTTCACGTTTTGTCAGGCAGTGTATTTGCCTCACAAACATTGCATATAGTAGCTTCATAGACCATAGTATATGCTGGAAACGTTAGAAATTTGTATAAGTTCGTCATTATTTTTCATCAGAAAAGTCAGATAAAATACAGGAGCCGCTCATAAGGAACTCTGCTACTTTGTTTTTGAATATTTGTGGATTTCCAGTTTCCTGCCTGATTCATACCAGCAACTTGTTACAGAATTTCACATCAAATTATAAAACAGTGTTCTAAAACCTACATTCTGATATATTGTCTGTATGGAAATTAATTTTTGCTTCTTGTATTGCAGTTGTGAATTGTACAGTTCATCCTAAATTAACTCTTAAACAACTGCCACAAACAGGTGAATGGGTCTTAGTGGTTAAGTGGCAGGCTACAGATCCAAAGGCCTGGGTTTCAATCTCCAGTCAGTCCAAAAATTTGTACCTGTTACTTATCATTCCTTTCACCTTATATGAAAAATTCAGAGTAGCACCACTGTTTGGAGTCCACACTAAACTGTATGTCCCCATATAAATGACTGCATACATAAGTTCAAAGGTCAGAGAAAGGCAATTGTATACCACATCAAATAGGACATGCTTAATAAAGCACTGTTGTGGTCAAACCAGCCTTTAGGTTGATGACAACTTTACTTGCCATTAGGAAGTAAGTATATTGTTAGCTTGTAAGTGTAAGAAACACTCAAGTTCCCTGAAGAAGCTTGCAATGTTGTTCAGTTATCAACATCTACTACATAGTTCTGTTGGATATATAACATGTTCTTGGCATTAACTGCACTCCCCAGAAGAAGGAGAATTAAGTGAAAGTATGCTGGCATTCCCTCTGCCAGTCAATACTGAGTTGGGTATTTTGGGTAACTCATCCACTACAGTTTGCTACCAATTTAGGAGCTTCACACAAAAGGCTCATCCAGTGTGTGCCTTTTGATCTCTACTTTTGACACCTATAAGTCATTTTTATTTGTTTTGAACCCTATAATATTAGTTTTTCTATGATTAAGAGTTAAGCTATTCTCTGTGAACTAGTTGTAATGTTAATCTCTCTGTCTGGCAAAGATTTATTGTGCCCATTATCAGTAGACTTGAATGATCAGCCAAATATGTTTTTAAAAGATTCTGCCTTGAGTAAAACACAATTTATTCTTTAAAATAAAGTTTATTATTGAAGCAAACATAGACACAAAAAGTGAGCTTACACGAATGAAAAATCTCTGCAAGGTGTTAGCAAAAATCACAGTTTTTGAATACTCCTGTAATGTCTTTGGTAATCACATACCTGATCCTGATAAAAAGAGCTGCACCAGAAGTGCCCGATCAGTCCACTGCAAACTGGGCACCATGTTGCACACCAGCAGCTATTCCAATGATTACTTTTATGTGATCGGCTATCCTGTCAGGGAACATGGGTGACGCCACGAGATTGTGCCCATCGGTTGATGAACAAGGCCCCCAAACAGTGTCATTAGAGTATCACCTGAACGTGCACTATGCCCATGCGACATGTTTGACAATAGGCTGCCCAGCTGGAAGAGCTTGAGGGGGGCCACATTGTGGGGTTATCAGATGCTGGGTGGCCCAATCACTGTACAGAGGGCCACACTGATCATACAGACACCACCATTGCCCATTGTTGGCAGTAATGGAAACAGAATGCTGGACATGTAGTATGTGGATGTCCAACACAGACCACAAGGAGGCAGAACTGATCGATTATCTAGCACTCGAACAGATCCCACAGCACCGATAGGGACCATTCAGCAGGCTGTTCTGCCTTCTATGCAACATCCCATAAGTGCTAGCACCAATGGCAGGCAGTTGTATGTCGCAACACTCTCTGTTGGTTGACTGTTAGCATTTCTAATGGACTACATTACTGTGCAGCATGTGGAGCTGGTCTTGCAACTAGTGACTCTGCCATTCATTGGCTCCCATACCCCTGCCCTTTATCATGAGGGCAACACTCATCCTCATACTGCTGCTACCTCCTGAGCAGTCCTTGCAGCTGTAGATACTCCACCATGGTCAGCCACTTTGCCTGATCTCTCACCTATCAAGAATGCATGGGGTGCCATGGAGCATGTCATCAGGACTCAACCTCCACTCACTAGTTTTTGGGAACTACACTTTCAGATGCAAGCAACATGGAATAGGGTATCACAGGACTACATCCAAGACCAATCAATACACTTCCATGCCACAATATCAGGATGCTTGTATTCAAAACCATGTGGGACAGATGCTATACTAATAAATAAGTTTTGTGGCCATGTTATCAACAAATTTTTCTTTTTTAAAGCTGAAAGTGTAATCATTTTGTATGTGTAGTTCCAGGTACCTGCCTGCCAACCATGATTGCGATCTGCCTTGTCCTTCTGGTAGCAGTTCTTTTGATGATGATTAGTGTATGTAGGTTAAGAACAGAAGTGGATATTATATTTAATGTTCGCCCGCTCCGAATTTAGTTTTATTTCTATTCTGTAATACATATGAAATCTGTCAAGAACTCTTAACAGAAATACCTGAGGCTAACAAGCAGTCTCTAAGATCAATTTTAAATAAAAACAAAATGTAATGAGTGAATGAACATACAACAATAATATTGATGCACAATTAAAGCTACTAAGTAGTCCTTTTTACTTAATAAAATCATTTGTTTTTTTTTTAGTGCATTTTTTGCATAAACTTTGTATGTTGTAAATAATGTATTAAATTATTTATGTAGTACATTTTCTAGAGATTTATTATGTCTAAAGTTCTCCTTTCTTTCTTATTAGGACATGCCAAATGCTTGTGTGCATGCCTTTGGTTTTTGTAGATGTCTAATGATACTGTGTACTTCAGTCTTCAAGGAAAAGATGAGTAGTGTTCAGTCTGAAGTGGCTTCAACATAGAAAAGCTAAAGCAAAGGTAAACAAAGAAAAGCAAGTTTATTGAAATGAAAATAAAATTTAAATTCTCATTCTTTGGAGTGTAAGTACACAACACAAGAAATAATTCACAATTAAGTCTACCTTTGCAGTGGGTGAGATACATAAATCATGCAATGCATTATTCATCTGTAACAGTCCATTTGCATGTATATTTTATGGTCGCCATAGATTATAGGGTCATTCCATGTCAGCTTACATAGGCCTTCCTGCTCAGCCATATCAGAATTTGTTGAAATTTGTGTAAACATTCTTCACACATGTTCCCAGTGAACATTGGGAAGGTTTAATGTTCGTTGAAGCAATACTCGCAAATATGTCACATAAATTTCTTTATTTCATGTCTATGATCACAAACTTGTAGGTAATCTGACTACCAGTTTTGGTCAGCAATGACCAACTGATCTGTAGCAAAACATGGAAAAAAATACAAATACAACTAGTGGATTGTCTACAGCTTAAAATAATAAAATAGGCCATGATGAAAATTATTACTGACATACATCTGAATATTATGCACTTTAAATATGACAGGGCATACCTGTTTCAAAAACATGTCCTAGTATAATGGAGCCATAATGGCATTGTGAATGTGAAATGATAAACACAAAACTAGTACCAGCATATCTCTCTCTCTCTCTCTCTCTCTCTCTCTCTCTCTCTCTCTCTCTCACACACACACACACACACACACACACACACACACAAAATACGGTACTCACTAGAGTCATTTTGTTAAAAGTGCGACTGTTCGAAACAAACTGCCATACAGTAGTCACAAAATGTTTGTTACAAGCTCGCCAGATGTCGTTACTGTAGGTGTAACACATATTTTTCAATGGTGCATTCTATGATATAAAATAGAAGGAAGAATACAGTCAATAAAGTCTATAGTGGGCTTTCCGGGTCTATAAGTCATTATAGTAATCAAGTGCAGTAAATTAAAATGTGTTGAAATTTAGATTAATTGACAATAATTGTTTTTTTGCTCTTGCGGCAATTTGAAATGATAATATAATGATGTACATAAGGACAAGTTTACGGAGTATGCAGAATAATATAAAAATGATAAAACTGATAGAGAAAGAAGCCAAATGAGTGAAAACAGACTTTTGGAAATAATCAACGCCTTGTGTTGGCCTTACCATCAGAATACCACATAGGCAAGAAATGGCTAGAGGAACATAACCGCCAGACGGTTCCTCGTACCCTGTGACAAGCCATTCCAAGAAAAGAACGATAAAACACCATAACAGGCCATTAACAAGTTTATCTAGTTAATGAAATTGTATAATAATAATAATAATAATAATAGTAGTAATGATTTATAATTAAAATGGAAAAAATTAAAGGATACTACAATTGCATTATTACTAAATGTTCTGCATGTACGAACTTGTGCTATTCTTCATTCACTTTACCTTTCCTTGCTTCTTTTTTTTCTCTTGAAACAAAACCATGTACAAAGAAAAGTGAATGATGTTTTTTTGTTCATTTGTCTCTGCCTTACCACACATTCATTATTAATGTTTTGCCACCGCTTACGGCGGTCGGTGCTTGCTTATGTCATTATTGCTTTTTCTTTCTTTCTTTTTTTTTTTTTTTTACTTTACCATATCTGGGAGGGGTCTTTCACCATGTACCTACATAAAATATATTGTACAAACAGAGAAGGGACAAGAAAACACAAGAGTTATTTGCTCAACATAAGAAAATGAAGTAAATATGTAAGCACTCTATACTCACTAAAGACATAGGAAAGATATTTAGAAGAGAGGCATTCAACGATTAAAGTAGCACGTTATCAAACCAAGTGAAGCAGACATTATGTACAAAATTACTCTACCCCTTTGACCATGTTTCTTGGCTTTTGTTTTTTGGCTTTGTAAATTTCTGGCTCTTTTGACAACTTGTGAACATGGCATTTTTGCACCCTGTGAAGAATATGCATGTCTTTCTCAATGCTCCCTGCCCTTATAGAATGACCAGTTCTGATAAACATAATCCAATAGCAGTTTTGTTATGTGGATGCGATTGCTACTTAAGCCTTATGTTAAAAGACTGGCCAGTTTGGCCAATATAATATTCATCACAGTTATTACAATCAATCTTGTATACTCCAGAGCTATCACATTTTTCTCTCAGTTTTAGGGTGTTGTTAATTTAAAAGTCACATCTAACACTAGATTTTCTGAAACATTTTTCTATTTGCTGGGACATTTTGCCATGAGATTTCATAAGAACGGTTTTCGATAATTCTTTATAGGTTCTATTTTCTGGGTGAGTGTGCATCTTTGCTTTCGGCCAAAGGTAGACGAAGGAGCCAGTGAATCATTGAGGTGAAGAAAGCTTTTTTATATCATGGAGGACGGCTTGAACTGGCACTGAAGACTATTTGTACCCGTGGGTCTTCTGAAAATTGAAAACTTATGTTTGTTGTCAACTTTCGTAATATTAAGATCAGGATAGTTAGTGGAGTTCTCTTTTTCAACTTCCATAGTAAATGTTATTTTTGGGTACATGCTACCTATTGCTTGGGCAGGTGCATTAACCTCGCTGGTGCCACCCTCTTATCAGTAATAAAATGTCATCAACATACCATTTATAACAAAGGCATAGGAAAGATATATAGAAGAGAGTTGTTCAGTGATTAAAATAGAATGTTATAAACCAGAGCAAAGTAGGCATTGGATACAAAATTGCTCTGTTTCACTGAGCAGTTTGTTTGTTCTAGTTTCTTTGCTTTGTAAATTTCTAGCTCTTATGACTAGTTGAGAACATGGTTTACATTCTAAATCAATCACAAAAATATCTGCTAAAGTGCCAAATGGACTATTACTTGTCCCAAGCCCATCTTTTGATAATATAGTTTGTCACTGAAAGTAAAAAGCATGGAAGCTAAAACAAAATCTAGAAACTCAGTTAATTCTGTACACTGTGCAATACTGATCATGATATGTGATAGCAGATTATTACTAATTATTTAAATGATTTCTATTATTGGGACATTACTGTAAGGGTTTTTTACATCCAAGGATGCCAATGTTACATTATTTGGTATATGTATATTTTTGACTGTATTTGGAAGCTCAGAACTGTTTTTAACCCCAAATAAGTATCGGAAGAGTAAACTTATTTAAGTTTATTTTAAGAAACTTATTTACTTTATAGCATGGTGATGACATATGGTTCATAATGACATGAACCGGATTTCTATCTTTGTGAATCTTAACTGGAGATATAAACTGGAGAAGTTTACCACTCTTCAGTACAAACAATAATTGGAGCAGAAATGCCAACAACAGCAGCATCACAGACAACAATAACAGCAGAAATCCCAGCAATAGCAGGAGCAGCAGCAGACATGGAAACAACCATCCACAAGGCAACAAGTAGACTGAAAAGGATACCTCCTTCCCATCTGAAGGATTTTTTAATTGCAGATATGATGAAAAAGAAGCCACCAAGATAAGTAACATTAAATGTCTAACAGTATTCCACCAAAATATTCAGTGTGTAAAAAATAAAGTGCAACAGCTGAAAGTCGAGTTACAGGTCTTAGACACTGTATTACAGAGCACTGGTGTAAAGAAAGTGTAATCTTGTATATTAATGTACCCTCATATGTTCAAGAATGTTCTTATTGCAGAAACACAATGAAAGGTGGAGGATCATGTATTTATGTTAAGAATGGTATTGAATTTAAAGTCAGAAATGATATTATCATGCTAAGTGCGGACAAAGACTATGAAGTGTCAGCAATAGAAATAGTTGCTATAAATATGCCCAAGAAACAAACTATATTATGTGTATACCATTCTCCCAGTGGTAATTTAATGATATTCTTTTCAAAACTTATACAAAGCCTAGAACTAGCATTGACTCTGAAACATAATATCCTTTTGTGTGAGGACTTTAACATAAATACAGCTAAAACAGATGACACCAGTAACACAGTTATGAATATCCTACTTAGTTTTGGCATGTCATCACTAGTCAGCTGTGCAACAAGAATAACCACACATTCATCATCTACCATTGACCATGTAGCTACAGGTGTAGGCAGAGAAAACTGTGATGTGCTTGTTAAAAATCTGTGACTGTCTGACCATCTATGTCAGATTATAAAAGTAGAAGCTTGTGTAAAAAAAAGAATGAAAACTTGTTGTAACCGCAGGAACAAGCCAAGTCTAAAAAGCAGTACCTTAAAAATAGTACGTAGGGAGAAGTTAAGATTGTAGCGCTGGGACGCCAGGCGTGGCCGAGGGGCCAGCCGAGGCGGCACTCGAACGGCTGGGCAGCTGGGCGCGTTGATAGGAAAGTAAACAGCCAGCAAATACAAACGAGGGTCTGTGCAGGGGTGCATGATAAGCATTCAATTAAGACTATCAACAAGAAAGCATTCCTGGCTAGAGAGAGAGGTCTGGGAGTGGAGAGAGAAAGAAAGAGGGCCCTTGGTGGGGTCAGCACTACGTCATGAGGAGCCAATGAAGGGCTCAGGACGCAGTGTGTGACCATATAGGGAGAGGCGTCTCTGCCCCTCCACTCAGCCTCTGAAGAACAATAGCAACAACAATGTTCTAACGAGACCAAATAAGGGTAAGTTGCCTTCGACGCTACGTCATGCCAAGCGCTGGCGGGGTCGAAGGGGAAACGCGAACAAAACCCGAGAGCACGCCGCTCTCGGGAGCGAAGAGAAGCGAAGCTAAGTTGTGTCGGGAGAGTTAGAGAGTGATAGCAGCAGCCGACTTGGGCTGGGGAACGGGCTGTAGGCAGGCAGCCGGAGATAGTCGCTGGAGTGCGTCAGGGCGTAGCCGCGGGACTCTAACGTAGGGTGTTAGGAAGCTTGGAAGAACTTCTAGTAGTCAGTCGGAACGGTGGAGTCAGTCACCGTCTCTGTGTTAGACTTGGCTTTCCTGTGAGTGCAACCACCGTCAGATAGGGCGAGCTGTACTCATATGGAATAAACCGTAAATTGTTAAAGTTATCACGACTTTAATTTCCACCGCCTTCCTAGCCTTGTGACAACCAGGGATTTCTCCATCTTAGCCAGATCAAAGTCTCCCTCTCACTACGGTCAACCGGCTAAAATCCCATCCACGAACCGTGTCGCTCAATCCCTCGCAATACCCACGC
Source organism: Schistocerca cancellata (assembly GCF_023864275.1). NCBI lineage: Eukaryota > Metazoa > Arthropoda > Insecta > Orthoptera > Acrididae > Schistocerca > Schistocerca cancellata. Next base: position 411,621,018 of record NC_064628.1, read on the forward strand.
TTGGGACGCGACATAAATAAATAATTTGGTGCCAGGTGTGGGGTTATCACAAAGGCGCATAAGCTTCTACCTACAGAAGACGTTAGATTTTGCTACAGCGACTGTGGCAATTGGCAGGAAGTTGTGGCGACTCGCAACTTTCAGCATTAGTAGCACCAGTACGTCAGAGTCCGGAAAGGTAGTCCTCGCGGGTGCAGGGCAACGCAGGACAGCGGCAGCGCGACGCGGAGCGACGAGGCGCAGAGGTGCCTGAGCAGCCAGCGTTCGAGTCCGGGGGTCCGGGCCGAGCAGCAGCAGAAGCGGCAGCAGCCGTAGCAGCGGCAGCCGAGGAGAGCGACGGGGTCGGCACAGCCCAGCAGAGCGGCGGCCGGCGCATCGCAGCAGCGCGGAGCAGCGCGGGACAGCGCGGACACAGAGACAGCGCGGGACAGCGCGGGCACAAAGAGGGCACAGAGACAGCGCGGAGCAGCGCGGAGCGGTGCGGGACGACGCGGATCAACAAAGCAGACGGCGCACCACAAGAGAAGCGGTAATTGTAAACTGCCTTAAGAATATTGTATTTTGCTGTGTAAAGTGTTAACTTAGTTAAGATGCCCCTAACTAATGAAGTTGCGTCATCCTCCACTAGTGGTAAGATGTCAGTGAAAGAGGCCCTATGTATTGTGTCGAAAGTGTTCGAAGGGAACAAGAAAGACTTAAGGGAATTTATTGAAAACGTAGATGCAGCTTTTGAATTAGTAAAGCCAGAGGAACACGAAACGTTATTAAAGTTCGTTAAGGCAAAAATAACCGGTGAAGCTAGGTCGAGATTGCAGGTGCGTGAACGCACAGGTACGTGGCAAGAGGTGAAACGCGTTTTGGAAGAGAATTATGCCAGTAAGCGTACTATAGACTATTACGCTTGTAAAATTTTCCAAGCCAGACAGGGACAAGGGGAACCAATAGCAATGTGGGCAAGCAGAATTGATGAAATGCAGAGAGACTTTCGAGAAGCAGTAAATAGAGTTACGGCCCGAGAAAACTTGAAAGGTGCAATAGAACTAGTTGACTCCCTAGGAAGAGCGTGTTTTATACAGGGTTTAAGTAATGACAGAATACAGACAATAGTGAGAAGCAGAGGCGA